>NC_041034.1:3959912-4292727 GCF_900634625.1 Parambassis ranga | reverse complement strand
CATTTAACATCAGAGGAAATACAACTGCTAAATATAATAGAATATTATGTATAGCCTAAGGATAAAAAAAATGCAAAACAAAACCTAGATTTTGACCTAAAGAGTTGTTAAGTTTTGACTTTTTGTGACACATCAACAGGAAAATAGGTTGTATCCAATACTGACATCAACAATAGCAAAAAAAAACTTTATAACAATCGAGACAAAAGTCAGAAAATGCGTGAATATTTGGTATGTTTACAAGAACAAACAAGTCTCTCACCTTCCTTCAGAAGATGGACATCTAGCACCTTACTAGTCTAACCGGGCAGTCTCCACACACAGCAGAGTCCCATCCAGCAGAGGACCATCCACAGAGTGATGGAGGGAGGCAAAGTGAGGCAGTGGGAGGTGAGTGATGAAGCACCTGGATGTCCTAAGAGAAAACAGTACTCACAACTCCAGCAGAAGCAACAACAACAATCCAGAGGTTCGTCTTGAAACTGTCCGTAGAGGAGACTAGAAAACAGAGGCTCCTGTGGAAGCTGTGTGGAAGGAGCTTTGCCTAAAGACGCAGGTGCAAACTTTACCTGGGATAGTGTTCAACTTAATCTGAGATCAGTGTTTGGGAAAGGGTGGGGGGGGGGGGTAGGCGAGGAAGGTGGGGGTGGGAAGAGGAGGGACAGCATAGGAATCTGAGGGAGAGAGAGCGACAGGGAGAAGGGGAGGTCAGAGAAATGATGGAGGAGAAAATTGAAACACAAAAAGAGAAATAACATTTGGAGACGTGCTTTTAAGGGCGACAGCAGAGGAATGTGTTTGTACAATGAGAGGCTCTCATGGGCAGGATCTGTCATTAACACCAGCAAAGTGCCAAATGATGATAAAATGTGTCTTTGGTTGGATTTTTCATGGGGAACACTGTGGCTGTTTTCCCCTCTTTGCAATCATGACAAAAACAAAGGTTGCATTTTTTCTGTCGGGATGAATTATTTGTGGCAGGTACAGTCACTGGCTTTGGATTAGGCCTTAGTTTGTGGTTTAGCCTTTGTCGGAGTTCACTCGGTACAGGTAAAGTAGTACAGTCTGACTCTGGGGGCATTTATGGACAAAACCCAGAAACACACACACAGTCTGAAACCTTGCTTTTCAAGCTCTGTGCCAGGTAGAGTTACAGAATTAACATGAGTCACTTTGGTACTCTGTGTACCCCCCTTTTTTAATTAGGAGCAGCCTCATTTACAAGGTTATACAAGACACTTCATTTCCATAGATGCTGGGGAGATAGTGAAGGGAAATCTCAGGTGGATCCATGCTGATAGGGTCTGGGAAGGAGAGGGCAGTCAGTTGGGTCTTTGTTGCTGAAGGACAGTGGAAGTAATCGGAGAGGCAGGGAGCAAGATGTGTGAAAGGCTTCAGGACGGAGGGCAGGCCCCGGGCTCCCATTAAGCAGTACCGAGACTCTCTGCGGAGGCTTCTTTTATACCTCCCACGTCTTGTTGTGTAAATGGTCACATACTCTTAACCAAACTGTGAAAGGGAATGTCGTACAAAGGGGGACAAAAAATCCAACAGTTACACATGACCTAGTGGGCTGAGGGAACTTCCTGATCGGGGGTTTGTGTTTTGGGAAATGTCGCAGATGGAGAAGCAGGAAAGATCAAGATGAGCTGATTTCTTGTGCTCGCTGTCGTCTTCAGTGACGATTCATGAAGAACAGAAAACATGATGGGAGATGATAACACCTCCTCTTTTTTCCTCCAGGTACCAGGGCGGTCAACTGAAACCTGAAGTAATCAAACTTTCTGTTTTACGGGGCAGTGTGCCAATTTTACTCATCACAGTCACACTTTTGACAGGTTTTGGGAAGTTCTGCTTTTGTACAGAGTAATTTTTTTAGAAAATGGGAGCCTCTAAAGCAGTGGTCCCCAACCTTTTTACCTTGAAGCCACCCTTGTCTGTGTCAAAGACCAGCCAGGCCCCCTGACCCCAACTCCTACCCAGGTCCAGCCTAGCTTAGCCTGTTATCTGACCTGAAGGTTGCTTCCACAAATGCAGAGGTCAAATGTAATAAATAGCTTAATGAATTTATATGTGGACCAAAAATGTGTTTTATGACCTGTGGAACAACCAAGCTGATGTGTCAGTACAGAGACCCAACAACAAGGTCATGAGCAGTCACTGATGAGTATAGGGGTGGTGCTTGGCCTGTCTGGTCAGATCCCTCAAAACAGTGTTGTCCATTGCCAAAACAGGATTGTGAGCATCAAAGGTGGACCACCTACTGGTCTGCTGAAACTGGATCTTAGCTGTATGCGTTATGGTTCTCTAGGGAAGAGATGCACCATGACAAAGCAGAGACGTGGTTTTGACAATGCTAGTGTTGGATGCTACTTCACATGTACCACCTACTTCGCAGACCACCTACATCCCTTCATGGTATCAAACAGTTTGAATGCTGTTGCCGCAATCCATCAATTTTCAATAAACATATGCAAATATCGCCAACATTTCTTATAATGTTTGAGCAAAGCCAAGACATTTGCTGTATAGTATGAGTAAAGCAAATCATATCTGATCCCCAGACAAAAGGCGGGAACAGGAGTGTCTAAACTGTTAGTGTTTCAGTATGGATTTTTAATAGAATTATACTCCTGTCAATATAGAAAATGCCATTCAACACCCTTAACTTACAATAATTGTTTACAACAGATATAAACTTCGTCTCTCAGGTTTCTATGGAGCAGGAGGGTATTTTGTGGGAACAGGGTCAAAGTATCCAGCATCACAAGTTCTGCAGAATCCATCAAGCTTGACCTTCACAAAAAAGGTCCTGGACTGGATACCCAGTCATCTCTGTTCAGTGGTCACCTAATCCGTGGAGTAGGCCACTCTAATTCAACCCCTTATGCCCAGCAGTTGGCTCTGCCCTGCCCTCCTCTCCTTCCTTTTCCATTCACAAAGGTGGACCTCCTTCCAGTAACCCAAACCCTCTTACCCCAATGACTCCTGAGGTGACTCAGCAGACAATAGGCTCTGTTCAACACCCCCCACTGCCCTTAGTCCCACTTCATAATGCAATGGGGCAGATCAGGGGTAAGTTGGAGCACCCAATGCACAGCCAGGTTCTGTCTACATATACAAGTGCGATCGACACGATGCGGTTGCTTCCACCTTCCAGAGCTCAGTGACACAGGTTGCATTACGGCCATGATCTTGGAATGGTGTACTGCACTGCAGTAGTGAGTGAGGAAGGCTCCATCTTGCTCCAGTGGTCAAGAAAAATATGCACTGTATTTGTTTACAGATCCCCCCAAAAAATCTACTGCAGTGATTAGTCAATTCCAGAAATGGAAGCACCCTGCATCTATGGTGCACAGCAATGCTACTAGCTCAGTGAGGCTATACGATATACCATGAAAGCATTAAGGAAGTTGTCAAAGCATGTTCTTCTGTACTTGGTGCACAGGTGCATTCACAACACTATAAAGACCTGAATAAAAAAATAGTGAGATGATGGCCTCAATAACCGCCATCTTGGCTATGCAGCACGAAGACACAAAGGTGTTTTGAGTTCATTTAGCATCTAATATGTCATACCACAAAATTAAGCTAGCGTTAGCACTGATGCTGCCACCATCATGACTTGTAAATGCATATCAGGAACAGTATCATGACCTGAATGCCAACATTCAAATATGCTGGTACATGTGGTCCCTATTGATGAACGTGTATGAAACATGGAACATGATCGAATCTGAACCATCACTGGCAACCAGCTTTCAATCAAATTCAACAATATCGAGTTGTGCATAGTGCATAGTTGTGCTGCTAGAGGAAATGTCAGAGCACTATGTCACTGTGGTTCATCCTCTGGGCATCACGAATATCTAAATTAGATGAAAAAATGTTGACCACCTTTTGGAGCTCAATAAAATACCACTAAAGTGATGTTGTGCAGTCACCTAGTTAGGCAAAGAGCCATGTGGGTATGTCAGGAGGGATTTATTCATTTTAACGTCTGAATTCTTGAAGGCACCACGGAGCTAACAACAATCCTATGAACATGTGAAGTGCAGCTTTGTGACTGAAGAGTCAAATTCCTCCTCAGCTCCTAACCATTGAGAAGGGGGTCCTGATGGTGACGGTGTGTTGAGGGGTGGGCGGCATCGATATCCCGCACAGGATTAGAGCCATGTTGCCTGTTGGATGAGGAAGAGGAGGAGGAGGAGGATGTGTGTGAAGGAGAGAAATAGGAGGGAATGCCCCAGAAACACAACACCGCCTGACACATATGGAATGGACCCTTTGCAACTCAACTGAAAAACTGCTGCCAGAAAGAGAGAAGATCTGCAGAATTCCATCTTCTCCACGGCCAAGCCTGCGAAATGGAGCTGTGCATGCCGATCACGTGTACGTTCTGACTGTAACGTGAGAAGTGTCATGCACCATACCTTGTTTTTCTATCAGGATGTTGACATGGTCTAGTTAGCACATACGCAGGCCTATTCATTGTTAGGGTTCAGATTGAGATAATATTTGGCACGTTTGTGCAGCATATGTCTGTCTATATGTGTCTTAAGTGAATGGAAACAGATTAGTCCACATAACACTTCCAGATCAAGATGCTTATCTCAACATCCAGCCATATCGCCACAAACCGAAAGACTCCACTGAGTCTCTTATCAAGCACTATCATCTTTCCTTTAAGACAATGAACACACTTTGTTGTAATTTGTCAGCCAAATAAGCCAAATAGACACGAAGACGGTCATTTTTACACCCTGAATTTAAACATGTTCATCATTATGTTAAGAGACAACAGCAGGGAGCAGCATCAGTTCACATATGCATGACTGTCTAGGTCAAATTTCACACATATCCCAACCTCAAGTTAACAGGGCAACACTGAACCCTGAATCCATGTTGATGCATCAATGAAGATAGTTCAGTTGATTTTGGAATTAACACAGGGTTGCATCACAGTATGTTAATGGTGAAAAGACCTGCAGTGTAAGATGCTTGGCTGTTATCTTGGCTGTCATATTCAAGCACATCACAGTGATCGTACAACCTCATGATCCCCTATCACCCTTTGAAACAACACCCAAGCAGCAAATTATCAACCTGGCAATTGTTTTGTTGTTGAAATAACATTATTTTAGACAAAATGCCACCTTCCTATCTGGGCGCTGATGCCTTCTGCTAACAAGCAACAGATACACAACGCCAAAACGTTCACGCACCACATCAGCAAAGGATAAAGCTCAGTGTGTTCTAATGACAAACTAATATGACAGAATATTAGTTTGCTTTATAGTTCATGGGATAAATGTAAGACTACAAGCTGGAATAGTTATAATTTATTCCTTTAAGAGAAGTGAAAGCACCATTATACAGTATAGAGCATTAATATTCCCATAAAGTGTCAAGATACACACCAGAAACTACACAAAAACCACAATTAAACAAATTAAATACCCTTTTTTTAAAAACCAACACAACTGTAGTACAGATGATCCATTTTTAAATTTCTTAAAAATCTGTAAATAAATCCTTTGTATTTGGTGTTACTGATGGATAGAAGGTGACAGAACAGAAGCACGAATCACAAACGCCCACATTGTTTCCCTGAAATGACACATCTCACACACATTAAGAAATACCAGAAACATGCAAACCAACCAATCCGCTCCAAGAGAAAAGGCTTCATCCCCCCCGAACCACTCATCATAATAAGAGTTTAATGCAAGTCAAGAAAACAAAAGAAATCTCCAGTTATCTACTACACAAAGCAAGTAAATATGGCACCTCGGCACATTTTTCATTTTTTCACATAGTTAAAGGTATAAATGTGCTCCAATTAAATTCAATTCATTTTATCCTTGCAGCTGTAATGTCATTGTCTCCAAACATGAAACTCACACAGCTCTACCAATATTTAAAGACTGCCTTTCCTGTTGATCGGGCGCAGTGCAAAGCAACATGTTCCTCTTGAATTCAAACACACACTCACTATGCTTACAGCATCTGTGTTTTTTTTTTTTTTGGCTCTTTTGGCCCATAATCCTCTCTGCAGGGTCCCATGACATGAGGTGACCTCACAAAGTAACAACAACGAGTCTCTGGCGAGCTTGGTTGCATCTTCACAAAGTGAAATTTAGCATCACACGGTGCCGGCAATGTCCAACATGCAATACTGCTCTGATGCTGCGCGTCCTAACTGTGAGCATATTAAGTAGAACATATAGACAGTCCTTATGGAGGTCAGTTAACTGTAAACTCTTTTCACAGCATGACTTGACTGATCAAAGATAGCATCACAGCTTTTTCCCTCGCTGGTCTCTGCCTCCTTTTTTTAAATACTGTATTCATCAACATGATCTTTCAGGCAACAAGGACAGCTACAACAAACAGCAGTAATAAATGGTGTACTGGTGGGTCTGTACTGACCAGGACAACAAATAAAGTAAGAACTCAAGTCCGGTATAAATGTGGGTACATCACACGGCCTTAAGGTTGGAAACAGGACCTCTAAAAATGTATGTTTTTATCTCTCACTGACAGTGTATACACTTAAACCTCATGATCTTGTAAATCATAAGAAAACATTAGCCATTTGTCACTATCAGGGGAAAAGAGGGACACATTTGAAGGAGCCTTTAAAACAGGACTCGCTGCTGACTATCTGTCTTGCGACGCACATAGAGAAGCTGTTATAGATGTGGCACATCATAATTGCCGTCACTCCTATGTTTTAAAAGATTGTTTCGGTGCCTTTAAGGCAGCGGGATTGTTGTATGTCACATGAGAGTCCATCTAGTCAAGCTTTAAGGTGCCCAATTGCTAGCTTGATCTAGGTCAATGGTGACAACATGAGTCTTTAGAGTGCCTGGTCTTCTGCACACTGTTTCCAAATACAACTTCCTGAATGCTTCAAGTCTCTTTTAAAAGTCCTGGTTATGTAAATTCCTGCTGTTGGATTAGAGAGCTGTTAATTGCTAGTGGGTGTTAAAGCGCTCATTTTGGAACGCTAGTCACTGGTGCGAGCCAATGGGAAAGTTCACAACCTCCCGTCCGGTGAAACTGCAGACAGAAGTGTCAGGTCTGTGAGACGGATGTGAATGGGAGATTGAGGTGAATGGGTGAGGGCCGAGAGCCTGCTGGGTGAACCTCAATGCAGCGGAAGTCTCCGTGACACAGCAGCTGGTGTGTGGTTACCATACAGGCTGGGCCTCAGCGTTTCTCAGCTGCCTCTGCACCGAGAGGGAGAGAGAGAGAGCTGCTCCATTCATGGAGCTGGACAGCCAGAAGACCTGCTGTAACTCGATCATCAGCACCCCTTCTCTTCTCTGTCCCAGACCCAAGCTCACCTCGGAGTTGTCTCGTCTTTCTGCCAGGCTGTTCTGACCGAGCAGCGGCGGCGGCACTCTACGCTATCCCCAAACACATGGCATTTATGCATCCACTCTGGGGTTATCTCAGGATATTTAACTAGACTCAAGTGGGAGAAAAAAAAAAGTCTGATCTGGGTAACAGGAGGAAAGTAGGCAAAGATTTTTGTTACGCCTGGAACATTCTCATGAGCACAGCTACTCTGCTTAAATATATGGTTAGAAAAATAGAGCCTCTTTGACAATCTTTCAAAATTATTCCCACAGAAAAGCTAATTGTGTGGAACTGTAGACACACACACACACACACACACACTTGGCAAACTCGAGAAATTGGAGGATCAAATTTCTTTTGTCTTTTAAAGAGTATACTAAACTGTCCACTACCTCGACTAGCTTGTAGTAAACAGCAATATTAGTAATCAGATGGAGAAAACACTTAAGAGCTGCAGCAAAACTGAACTTGTGCATCATGATGTGTTTGTCAACCAATTTTCCACATTACTAACTGTACTAATCAGTGCACAGCAGGGTGCAGCTGTGTCAAAGTGTGTTTTTTACATATAGTTCTAATTGAACTGGCTAAAGTCAATCTGTGTGATTCACTGGTGATAATATTAGCAGCTGTTTTTTTCCTTAAAGTGACCATTTTTGGATATTTTTGAGATAAACTGCAGTCTAAACTCAAGCATAGCAATGTGCAACTAGTACTCAAGTCAGGATGATTGTTAAAGTGGAGCTATGTGCAAATACACTATTGCATACATCTGTTCAGTATATTGGACGAAGCTGAGTAATTAGAAAGCGTACGGTTTGAGATTGCGGGCTGTGCTCTCTTATATCATCTCTCTGTTCACTGTCCTCATCTAATAAATCCCTAAATTAAATTTTAAAGGGGGGGGGGGGGGGGGGGGGCTTTTATGCTTTTCTGAGGCAGCTGTTCATATTTAACGTAGCCAAAGCTTCGAGTGGAGAGGTAAACATACTGCTCTCCACAAATCTGAGCTGTAAATTAGCATAACAAAAATCCCTGTTCGTAAAAATGTCAGCAAGCTTCTTTACATTCAAGATGGAAAATATCTTTTTTAAACTAAAAAGGCTCAAGTTAAAGCTTAGTTTCCATTAGGTTTTATCCTCTTAAAATTCTTCCGAGTCAAAAACCTTCAGACTCAGAGATCTGAGGAGCTGCAGCGGCTCTTCACTTTGGGCACGACCAGAATCTCGTCGCCATCTCTGATGCTGTAGGAATGAAGAGCTCGGCAGCCGCACTTCAGCTCCTCGGGTCCCAGGACTGAGCACATTTCCCTGTTGATGTAGAAAAGCCTGATCCCATTGGTGGGCAGATGTAACAGAGCCCGGAGCTGCTTCTTCAGGTCGCCCACCGTCTGCTCCAAGCGCAGGCTGACGGCCTCCACCCTGTCGCCCCAGCGAACATCAACAGTGGTGCCGCGGGGGGTCAGGTCTATCTCTGCCAGTGGAGCCAGCTGGCCGTACTTTGAGACGAGGATGTGGTACCTGAAAGAGAAGAGCAGGGGTCATGTGGGGGGAATCACTGCACACATTTATAACACCGTGTGAAAAATTGAAACAGTGTCACAATCGGTAACTGGATCAGAGATGAAGATACAGACAGATCAAGATACAGATACGCATCAGTTTTAAGCTGGAGGCTGGGGGCTTTAAGTGCATGAGCAGAATAGGAGAAAGTGATCAGCAGCTTTCCACAGAGCTGCATCACTGCTAGGTTTCATGCTATTCAAATCAGTTCAATTTATATTAATAAACTTAGCATAAAGCTAAAGAGCAGGTTAGTGTGTCCTGGCAGCTCCATTTGCTGTGACCTAGATGAGTGCGTGCACTGCAGCCAGGAGTCAGTACCAGCAGTCTACTCATTAAGATAGCACGCTGGCTAAAAGCTCTCCGTAGCGCCTCATAACATCATTACACCATTACTGAAATAAACTTGGTCATCAGTTTTTCCTTTGGCCCCTACAGACTCTAGCAGCTCCCCTAAGTGGAGGCCCTTAGCAACAACAGGAATCACAGCATGTTCGGTTTTCCTCTGCAGATTACCGTGTGTCTACTCATGATCAAATTCTTTTAAAAAATGAGCGTATGAGGTGGATGGAAACACACCTTTGTCTGTGTGTGTGTGTGTGTTTAGGAGGCAGAGGAACACTCTGAGTTTGTCTGCCTCTTGCTTGCCGTGAGAAAGCTCAGAGCCCTCTCGGGGGAATGCATGTTCGAGATAAGGACCGAGCAACGATTAAATAAAATCCAGGAGAAAAGGCCTGCGCTTTCAAAGCTACTGTAACAGCTGGGCCAATCAAAGCAATTTCACTTCCCTCCCCAAAACTCCTCCACAAAGCCGGTCCCCCTGGCTTGGGGTTCTGGAGCCAAAGCTCGCGGCCCGCCTTGGGAATTCTCGTCTAAGGCCACATTGCACAAAGTGCCATTCTAAGAGAAGCCATTTAGCTAAAAGGCTTCATTTGAAGGTGGCAAGCGTGGTTTAATGGGACAAATTATGCTGCAGGTGATAACAAGTCAGCACTCCAATTGTCTTTTCAGCATTCTTCACTAATGGTCACAGGAAAGAAGCAGGTTTCTCTCAGCGTAAAAAAAATTCTCAGACACCTTCTATTTATTTTTCAGGATAGGCTCCTTTCCTTGTGTCTAATCCTTCCTGCCTCGCCGACACACTACTGCTTCCCTGTTCCACGGCCTCTACTGCAATTCTAGATTATTCAGCATCCTTTTAGAGGAATTGTTGAGGTGTGTCAGTCTGATTTATGGTTTGAGACTTGCCGTTTATGGTTACTCAAAGCCAGGCTGTTGTCAGGTGTGTTCACCTGAGAGGCTGTGACCCACCCTGGAGGGCTCTGATCTCTCGTGGGTAAGCAGGGCCCGCAGCCCCCCGCACGAAAGGGAAAGGGGATAGTGGTGTGTTCGCTGCTTACCGAGCGTGTCCGACACCACCATAACACCCACATGTAGTCAAGGTGATCCCTAACCCTCAGACCCACACTGAGAACCTGGCACCGGACCAAGAGATGTAATAAAAATAAAACAGAGCTGACACAAATCAAGAAAATCAGATATATAACGCATAATGACGGAACATCTGACAAGTAAATGATCACGTCTTCCTGTGACAAAGAAGACGACTCGAGCCACAAGTGCTGGGACAACTCTGTGAGTTGTGACATCAGAAAACAAATCCATCTCTCAACATAAGGTTTGAGGTTTACAGAGAAGGTGTATACATAAAAAAAGAAAAAAAATCAACCTGCTACCTGCTGTATCACTTTTCCAATCAGAGAATTCCCAGCACAAAGGAGTCATTGAGCAGGCAGAGACTGGTGGCATTGTCTCCCAAAGGTTAGTTTCCCCCCAGTCAGGGACTACACCTTCCTTCAGAAATCCCTCCCCAACATTCTGCTGAGGTTAAGTGGAATGCAGTCGGGGAAGAGCGTGGGCAATTATTTGACTGCAATGAGCCCCCCCACCCCACCCCACACCCTGAGGAGGACTTATTACAATACATTCATATAATATAAATGTGTTGAGGTAAAAAGAGCCGTTTGCTGCTATTGTCACATCCCAACAGGTGTTCAAAGGCATGAAGATCTCTGACACCTGCGGCTTTTCACTGATGTGAGTTATTAATCAAGCCTGACAGAAATATTATGCAATTTGAGACGCTGAAAATAAATCTGCAAACTGAAAGTCTTTTGATTTTTAGACTGCTGTTCAAACTAAACGCACACAAAGGAGACGCTAAGAGCACTTTTACGGCAGTTTGTTGACATTTTTTAGGCTAGGGTTGGACTAGAACTACCACGTTCAGTACATTTATGCTGCAGAATTTGTTTCTCAGTAGCATGGTGGTTACACTAAGTTTAATTTCATATGTATAACATCTATTACAACCATAATTATCGCCAGGTGCTTTACAGAAACACAGGGAGAAAAAAAATCCCCTTTAACAGATATAAACCTTGACTACTCAAGGTTTATATCTGTTAAAAGGGATTTTCATACTGGGTAACCTCCTGCTGATGGTTGGCTGGTTAAAGGAGGAAGAAGAGAAGAGGAGGTAGATAGGACAGAGGGAAAGAAGGGAAGAAGAAGAAGAAGAAGAAGAAGAAGAACACAGTACTGCAGCATCCAGATTCTGTATATTTAATATTTCTAAAGCTGACTTTATGGTACTTTCTTTAAACAAATGGCTGCTGCCTTCATGGTACTTTGGTGTCATTTGGTCACATGATATGTGAAGTATTACAAATAATATTTTAAAGTTTCCACTGAAATTACATTTAAACTAAATGTTCTATAAAAATATATTTTTTAAAAAGTAGAAAAGGCTTCCCTGTATGAATATGAGAGCCCTATTTGAAAATATAGTTATTTTTCATTAAAATAAAAATATTCATAAAAAATAAATAAGATCTCTTATCTCTTGTAATTTTTTGGTTAATATATATATATAAAAAATATAAAACATGTAAATGTTGGTCAACATGAATAACATCCTCCTTTACAATTATATATATATAAGTGTGTGTGTGTGTACCTCTCAGGACGCTCCTGTTCTGGACAGTCCTGGTAGTAGCGGATGAAGAACCTCTCAGCATCCTCCCTCTCTCCATCAGACACTTCACTCCCGTTCAACACCCTGACAGACGGCAGCCTGCAGGAAGGGGCAGTGGTTAAATATGCTTGATCATAAAGTTGATGAGTACACACGCTCTCCTTGCACAGGATAGATTCAGACTTACCGTGCTAACAGGAGGCTACGCCTCTCCTGTTGGCTGTAAGGCTGCAGCAGAGGGATTCCCTGTGTGGTGACTTTTTCCAGCTTTGGAAACAAATTCAGGTGTTCAATGTCTTCCCATTTACTAAGCCCTGAAAAAAAGGAAATCATAGTTTTACAGCAGATATTAGTTTAAACACCACACACTTGATTGATGAACACAACAATCCAGACCTGAGTTGTTGAGGTTGATGCTGTGCAGGTTGGGGAACAGGCCCTCCAGTGTTTCTTTGCTGTCTCCCACAGACTCTACCCTGTTATTGGCCAGCACCAGTGTGCTGAGACTGGGGTACAGCAGCCCCAGCTTCCTGACTTCTCCCCATTCCTGCAGCTGGTTGTCTGTGAGCTGCAGCAGGCGAAGCGATGTGCAGGACATTTGGGAAGCTGACACAGCATTGTAGCCATTCATGCACAAGAAAAGCTCCTCTAGCCTGGAAAAGAAGAAAAGAAAAGAATCGGAGAGTCCAAATCTTCTCTGTGGCATTAAAGGGAAATTCCACAAGTTACAGAAACACATTTGTGCGTCAATGTTTCGGTACTTACTCTGGTGTGTGTTGAGTCAGTGTGTGCACAGAGTCCCAGCTGATGTGTGTGTTGTTGAGGATGAGATGTCTGACCCTGAAGAATACCTCGGCCATGCTGGGCTCCAGCTCCACGCTGCTTAACGGGTTCATGCTCAGGTTCAGGAAGTCCAGGTGAGGGATGTTGGAAACGATGGTGCAGATCTGGCAAAGAAAGTACAGATAGAGCTGTGATTCACCGACCGTTTGCTGAAACTCAGACTGCGCATATATATAATAGGATTGTTTGGAAATGATAATCTAATCTGAAAATCTGCTGGATTTAGTGAACGCCGCCCACCTCTCCCCAGTCGTTAAGCTGATTGAAGGACAGGTCCACCTCAACAATGTGGGCACAGAAGGTGGCGATGTCTGTCCTGCTGCCAGCTTTATTGATTCCACAGTCATTCAGCACCAGTATGCTGGGCAAGAAGAGGCGATCTGCTAACAAGAAAAACTAATGTCAGTCCAGGGATTACAGAAAATAAAATGATATGATCGGCGGCAGTGGTCTCCGTCATCTCTCTCACCTTTAACTGGGGATCCAGGGGGGCTGGGCAGGATCACGATGCCTATACCTTGTCCGTAGGGAAAATTCTCTGGGTTGTACTTCTCACTGATGGCTTGGACGAAGGTGCGCCCCTCGTCTTCATCAGAGGATGACTCCATGATCCCAGCCCTGAGTGGGTAACCAAAGAAAAAAAATGGACAGAGGGGACAAAATGGCAACAATCAGAAATACATGGTGTGCACACCAACTTGTTAAGTTTCAAAGTAAACACAAGCAGAATAGTGAGTGTGCTATGCAAATGTTTGAGAGTTGCCCAGCTTTTCATCACTATTAACCCCTTCATCTTTCACGTGTCAGATAAAAAAAGGTCTAAAAATAACCCCGGGACATCACAGAATAACTCAGCAGACAGAGAGGCAGAAACGTGAGAGGCTCAGCAGCACTGACAAGAGCAGGTGCACAGCTGACTACCAACGAAGCAGCACCTGTTACTCCTGAGATCCATTTTCTTCACGATTTCTGTTTCTATTTCTGTGTGTCTGGCTATCGATAGTTCAGCTCAACCAACAGGAAATGTAGCTTTAACAGCGTGTACATTGGATCCATACTCCGCGAGAACAGAGAACTCCCTCCCCCTTGCAGACGTTACGCCCACAAAATGACGTCATTCTTCTCTCGGACCGCCCATCGTGCAGCGATCTCGTGCACAGGGTCCGGGCAGAACTTTTTCTCTCAAGGCTGTGCGTCAACCATGCTGTGATTGGTCGGAATTTATTGTGGGCGTGATGAATGTGGAGAAGCGCAAGAGCTTCTTCAGGTGCAGAACACACAGACAGAAGGAGGAAGACAGTTTAGATGAGCAGCTGGCAAACAGCTCCTGGAAGGAGAAACACGGCGCAGAGAGGAGAGCGTCTGTCCACAAGGTGGCGCTAAAAATTAATCCCAGTATTGATCACGGCGTTGACCACAGTGGCTCGACGCACATTAAACACCGGGAGACGGGATTATTGCAGACAGTCATCCACACGTTCACAGAGTTAAACTCACACAGACCAGAGGTCTGCTACAGTCAGCTGCACTGATCTTCTATCTGGGCAGCAGTGGCGCATAGCAGGGTTGTCCCGTAACCGGAAGGTTGGTGGTTCGATCCCAACTCCTCCCTAGTCACTGTTGTGTGTCCTTGGGCAAGACACTTTACCTGCATAGCCTCCAGTGTACTCACTGGTGTATGGCGCTCTTTGCTGGGCTGCCTTAAGCAATTTCCCCATTGTGGGACTAATAAAGGTTTCAATTATTATTATTATTATTATTATTATTATTATTATTATTATTATTTATTGTCATGCTGTGCGCCCTCTTCCCTGAACATTATCAGCTCGTTAGGCCAGGTAACCACGACTGTGCGCACAATTTACAATACAACTGCATTGTCGACCTTTTGTGTGTGACGTGCGCTGCGTAGGAGGCCGTATGAGGAGTTCTGCACACACACGTCTCGCAGAGTATGGTACCTCCGTGCAGAAACGAACTTTTTTTTTTTTTTTACTCTTACCACCAGTGGAGCGAGCTCTCTGTTCTCGTGGAGTATGGAACAGCCTTAAGTAGTAGTGGTTGAAATGAAGGTGGTGACCTCAAGGTACAGTTAGCACTTATAATAATAATATATATGGAGAGATCAGAGCCCTCCATTATATATAATAATATTATAATAATATTGAGCTAATACAGGTCATGGGAAGATGCTGTTTTCGTGTCAGAATGTCATGACTATGATTTCATTTTGCTGTTTTCCACATCCTCTGTCTCTATGTGGCATTCAGTGGAATCTATGAGCACATGTCCACAGGGACGAGTCGCAACAAGACAGTGACATTCAGAGCTAAAAATAGTCACCTATCTGTAACTGTTATCATGAAACAGCTCTTCTGAAAACACTCGAGGGGAAGAAAATAGATGCTTCAAGTCTCTGACAGCACAACCAGAGTGTAAGAGTGTATTGCATGCTGATGAATGGAAGGGAGCTGCACACATAAGCCACTGCAAGCTCATGGCAATACTATAAAAAACTACACAGAAGACATGTTTGTTTTGGAATTTTGACCATACTTTTTCCCGGCTATAGTCAAAGTATTTTGTATCAGTGACATTATCTATATCAGACCATTCAACCTCAACCTTGTCTGTCCTAACTCAACCTTCAGGTGGACTTGCAGTGGACCCTGATCAGCCCTATCAGTTTCAGACAGATCAGAAGAGTCTGATCATCTTGGGCCCACATGAGGTGCCTGCGTTTGCCAAATGACTGAGAGTCGCGTCCGGACTCTGTCTGATGTTTCTGTCATAGACAGTTTCTCATTACACAGATCTCTTGATTCTCACTTCTGATGTTAGCAGAGACTAAAGGAAGATTGTTTTCAGCAACACATCAGATCGCATGCCTCTGTCCCGCTGCCACAGCCTGATAAAGAAAATAGATCAACATTAAAATACAGAAACAAAACAAGAGAGAAATATTCAACATTGTTTAAGGTAAACAGGAAGACAGCGTTCACTCCACATCCACACACAGTCAAACTCAAATTACATGACTAAGAAAAGAAAAGGTGGAGTGACAGCTGGGCTCCTGTCAGGCCTGAGAAAACAATGGTAGCTGGGTCAGTGAAGCACTCACATCATCTCAAGTAAGGTGTGATGAACATATGTCAGACTAAAGTGATCATCTTAGGGCAGAGTTCTCTTACTTTGCCCCTCTCAGGTCACATTTACTAAATTATTGTTTGAAAGCTTTTGCTCATTTCTGCACACACAGCAAGCAGGAAGTAACTTTTCATAATAAAAGTAATAAAAACTTTAAAAGCTGCTCTCTGCTGCCCTCAGTGGTGCATTTCAGCTGCATCAAAAGGCAAATTAATCACATATTTTAAACGGGAATAACAAACAGAGTCACCCGAATTTAACGTCGACACATAAGGACTCATAAAATATCTAAAGTCTCGCTGCATGTCTTGCTGACGCCAGCTGATAAGCGTTACCACGTTAAACCAGCTGATTTCCACACGGGGTTCGGAGAAACAAGCTTCGAGGAACAGATAGCAGTCGTGGTTTTTTGGGGGGTGCTGCTTCTGACTGAGGCCTGCCGACGTAACGTCGCTCCTCCAAAAACCAACAACCTACTATAATCTGAAAGTCGAGATTACAACGGTGTCACGGTGTTAATGTGAACATTTCAGCAGCACAAGAGCCAACAATGGAGCTGTCAGGACCGACGTGTCGTGCAACACCGTGCAGCAGTCTGACTTTCACGGGCATTCAGCTCGTAAAAAACACTTTGAACCGAGTCATTGTGGG
Organism: Parambassis ranga; assembly: GCF_900634625.1. NCBI lineage: Eukaryota > Metazoa > Chordata > Actinopteri > Ambassidae > Parambassis > Parambassis ranga. Next base: position 4,276,119 of record NC_041034.1, on the reverse strand, counting down.
GATTTTTTTTAAAATAAGCTCCACAAGCAGCTGTTCGGGTAGTTTGAAACTGATACGGTTTATTATGAGGCTGAGGCCACTACACTCACCGTACCCCGGAACCCCCACGGCGACGCGCTGTGTTTGTTTTTGTTGTTCTTCGGTTAGTTGACAGATTAGGACACTCCCCTTTGCCGGAAGTGACGTAGTTTAAATGTCACGTTTTACCGTCTTCGTGTTTTTTTTATTTTTTTAAAAATAGAAAAAGGCAAAGAAGGTAAAAATGTACAATTTAATGAGTAACTAATTATTGTATATAAATGCAAAAATAAAACTAGTTTTCCCCCGTATTTTTACAGTTTGAACACGTAATACGACTACCGCTAATAATAATAATAATAATAATAATAATAATAACAACAATAATAATAATAATGAAAACGTAATTCTTTTATTTTGTAGGGTAAAATTTAAGTTTTTTTGTAAATAAGTACAATTTCAACTTGTGGCTTCTGGCACTATCACTATCAATATAATAAAATAACAGAAGATGGCCTGAAAAAGTACGACTTTTATATTAAATAAAACAATAAAGCATAACATCAACATAAAAATGTGCATATTTGCATATTGTAAAATTGCCTTTTACATTTGTACCTACACAAAACTCGGAAAGGTTAGGACAAATGAACATGGAAGTCAAATGGTCCTTTTAACTAATATTCAACAAAAAGGTTTTGAATATTGATGATGAATCTGACCAATTTAAGTTAGATGAGCTAAGAAATTATATAATCACATCATGTTGTTTATTGATTCGCTAAAAAGAAAAGTGTATGACACAAGCTGTTGTGCGAAATATTCCTAGACCATACAAACAGTGAAGGCATGACATAAAAAGATACAAATACACACTCATACCAGATCCTGCCACCAGATGGCAGTGTTGCATCTTTGTTCACCCTCTCTGGTTTCAAATTAAAGGGCCAGTCTATCTGAAACTATTACATGTGAAAGTTCTGCTGTTATCCCCACATAAAGCACTCAAATTATAAAAAGCACAAATTTCAGCGAAAGTCTGATAAATAATCATACCGTATAATATATACACCATTAAACTGCAGACTTGAATCACAGATTAAAAAAGAAACACTTGTCCTAATAAGGAAATGTTATGAAAACATAATCAGGTGACTCAGCTTACACAAAGAAGACCAACACTTTCTCTGAGCTATTAAAGGAAATTATGTCAGTATGCATCACCTGTAGACATCTTGGACCTGGAGGTTTTTAGGCTAATCCTCATGTTGGTATTTCAATACATGGATTAACATGCAAAACACATACCACTGTAAGCGTCTAATTATAAGTCACTAGATAAGCCTAACAGGAGTTTGAGTATATTTTAAGAATATTTAACAAAGGTTAAGAGGAACAGGTTCAGAAAGAAAGAGCGTTACAGGGATGAGAGGGCGTGGTCTCCTAATCCAGAATGATCCCATGAGTCAGCCTCAGTCCCTGGTGAGAGCCAGATTAATCTACCAATGCCTCACTAACAGAGGAACGGAGGGAATATAAACACAGGCAAAGGAGACCAAAACCAGACACTGGATCCTACCTACAGTTCTCCTGGACTTTTATTAAACAACAAAGACAACAGCTGAAAGATCATGGCGCTGCTGAGGTCAGGCTGGCTGTGGAGACAGAGTGAGTGACCACAACTTTAACTTTTCTGTCGACATGATGGAAGCTTGGACTGTTGTAATGGAGCACAAACATAAGGATCTTCATATTAAAACTAGTTAAATCAACTATTATGACACAATAAGAAGTTCTAATGTAAGGTCTTGACCTCTGTTAATGTGTCAGGGACTTTTTTTAATAAATATGAAACAAATGTCAAAAAATGAAATCACTGTGGTTCATAAGTACCAGGTCAGCCGTTTTTAATTTAATTATCTTCTAAGAGTGTGGATTTATTTATTATTTATTTATTTAAATCAAAACCTACTTAGATTTTTGTTCATCAAACATTATGGAACAAAGTGACATCAATGGCATCAGCAGAGTAACTTATACTGTTGGTTAATACTCTTAAATATCTTATCTATCTTAATCTATCTAATATGTCAACATGTGGCTAGCTCAGCCACCATTGTATGTGTGTGTGTGCGTGTTTATGCTTCCAGGCAGCATTTTCTTTTACTACACAAAATGCTCACCTCATTAAATATTCTGCTCTATATTCTACGTTTTATTTTTAAATGCAGAGACTTTTCTAGAAGGCAAAAATTGTACCTGTTATGAAACTGTAGCCTTTGTAACTTATAATCTCATTAATCGTCCCTGAACGTGTCTTTAAGTGGCTTAACAAGGACAGTCAATGGGAGCGTGTGTGTGTGTCTGTGTGTGTGTGAAGAGGGAAAAACACAACAACATCTAAGAGCACAGCAAGAAAACAAACACGCTAAATTATCAGAGCTAATGAGGAAATGAAAGGCTTTCAATATGAGGTCATGTGCGGCTTAGCATCCTGTAGGGATCAGTTCGTCTCACATGCACCTGTGACTTTTCTTTAACCCCCGTGTTTCCTGTCTAGCTTCTGTCCTGAAACGCTGGAAGTTAAACTGGTGTGACCTTTGGATCGACGGGAGTCTCTGCTTCTACAAGACCGACAGCAGGCGAGAACTGGAGTACAGAGTCAGCCTGAAGATGGCGTGTATCGATGTGCGGTCTGGCCTGGAATGTGGAGGTACACAGCACCGCCATACAAAGCAATATAAAGTCTTTTTATTTATATGATTGATTGATGATGGATTAAACTTCTCTTACCCTTTGCTGCAGGTTTGATGCCACCAGAGACCAATCCCAGGGAGAATCTGATCATAGTCAATCTTAAGGACGGCTCAACACTCAACCTGTGTGCCAACAGTGAAGATGAATCCATGTAGGAAGTCACACTTCACTTCCATGTCTCCTCCCCTGTCTCCTCCTTCCTCACTCCTTGTTTGTTCCTCTTTCAGAGCGTGGAAGCTGACTCTGTTAGAGACCAGGAGGAACCCGGTGAGTCCTCAGCGGCCCCTGCAGGAGTTGACATCAGTTAGTGATCTCCAGCCGAAATAAAACCTTTTTTGTTTTGTAGGTGTTCACCTATGACCCGTATGACGACACCTACCAGGCTGTCCCACTCAACAGCTACCACACAGTCTATATCACACCTGGGGCAGGACCGGGTAAGACAGATCTGTCCCCTCAACACCTACATATAAACTCAGAAAAAGCAGCACTAAGCCAGAACGTGGCTCCTAGTCTGGAACTACAAGGTAGTGCAAGTCATTAATGGATGATTAATTCTAGCATTTGAAGTCATATATTCAATTTTATGTATGTTTTTAAGCTATAAATAAAGGGAGCAGGATGTAACACTACACAAAAATCTGAAAATTATCACAAAATAGACTATGATGACTTTAAAAATGTTTTGCAAACTATATTCATTTGATCCATGGAGAAAAAAATCCACAAGGATCTAATCCTGGGGCTTCTTCTACACTAAAGCATGAGTTAGAATAAACTTTATTACATTTAAGCTACATTTTCCTGATTACATTATGTCTACACTGTCTTTAACTCATCATTTTCAATGCAAGACCATAGCAACAATGCATATTTAAAGAATCTAAAGGTTTCATCAAACACAACAGAATTGTGTAGCCATGATCCAGGCAGCAGCTTATCCCATAGACGTGATCTTACACAGCAGCCTTTGCAGCCAAATGAACAGATACTTACACATGCACTGAACTCCCCTCTGCCTGCTGGAGGTGCATAATAATCCAGTGAAATGAGAATTTTTGATGGTGTCTGACAGGCAGCACACACCTGCCGGGCATGTGGCTTCATCAAACCGGGTGCGCTTCATTTGCTGCACTTGGTGTTCCTGCTGGGCGGTGATAGAACATTCTTAGGTGTAATAATACCAATAATATGTGTGCTAATAATGATAATTTGTATTAGAGTGAAATTGTTCTATATTGACAGGACAAGTTCTCTTCAAAATAATGGAAAGACTTTTCAAAGTAAGAGTATAAAAGACAAAAGAAGACATTTCTAACAAACAAAATCTGACTGTTTAGGCCTCATAGGCCTCATGCACTTAAGTGCACCAAGTTTGTGCCAAGGCTCATTTGATCTTCCAAAAGAACTTTGTGTCCCTGTGTGTCCAGTATAAGGCAATTAATACTCCACTGCACACCCCCCCCACTAATCACTTTTATTGATCCCAAAATTTTGTGTCACGGATCAGCCAACACATTGACTTTGACTCTGCGCTCTGCCTTTCTTAAAGGAACTCACCAGGTGGTGGTTCAGAGGGACCCATTTGATGACGTTGCATCAAGTCTAGCGATGGGATTACTGGCAGGCGTGGCAGCCGGAGCGGCCATGCGATCCTTCCTCTGGATGCCCTTCTTTTTCTGCTGAGAGGACTCTGACATGACAACACGGCCCATCAGGACACTGAGCTGGACATCCAGCGAGCACATGTAGACAGGCTACAGGCTTTATTTCCCATCGTCTCTGTCCATATCTGCTCTGACAAACACACCTCTGAGTGGTCCTCTTTATTCCTTATGTGCAGTTCTTCATATAAAACCAAAGAAAAATGGATGCTTTGTATTTTTACCCTTTTTTTTGTATCTGGATGTTTTAACTTTTATCAGAACATGCTGATTTAATAAAATATTAGTGGAAGATCTAATCTTACTCTTTGCTGTGTTTCTAACAAACACACACAATTTTAACAGTTTCTAGTAATCAAGTATATTACAGTGCTTGGCCAGCAGATGGCGCTTCATGATAATAAGAGGCTGTATCCACAGTGGTAAACATGATCCTGTGCTATCTTTCTTTAGTGAAGCAGCAGGTATTAGCAATAAAAAAATGAGCAAATAGAGTAAAAAGTATTTATTTTTTCTTGCTTATACGCCACAAATGCCAAAAGTAATTCTACTCTGTGTGTCTTTTAACTATTTCATGTTCAACCAGTGTATCCAGTTACTGTCATTTTGTGTAATCTTAGCTGTTGACACTACAAGAATGTGTTAAACATCTGCTAAAGCAACGTTTTTCTTCCTTGGAGTTGATTTTATGAACTTTAGAGGAGCTTTGAAGCCAAAGACCCAGAGCGGATTGTAAGTCTCATAATACCACAGACTAGATGAACATATGAACAATTCTACTCCAGTGTTTCCTCAGATGAGCTCTGCTTTAGAGGATTGTCTTGCTGTGACTCCTTTGTTCATGAATGCTCACCTTCTAAGTGCTAATTAAACAGAATCCATCATTTATTGTGCAGTATACGTGTCTCAAATGCTGGATGGAGGCCTGTGCAGTTTGATTTGTCATTTCCCATCTGCCCATAACGGAAGTAAAACGGTCAGAGTGAGTCTTGGGTTAAGATTGTGTCACAGTCAACTCAGCTTTTGGGGATTGAGTGTGTGTGTGTGTGTGTGGGCAGAGACATCAGAGATGCTGCAGCCAAGATAACTCTCTGTCTTTGTCTTTTCTGATACAATTAATGAACTTAAACCACCAACTGCGAGGTTTAAATCTATGTATCACTCTCATATATGTGTGTCACTGATTGTGCAGCTGCCCCTGCAGCGCATGATGCTCCTCAGGTGTTGTTTCCTAAAAGCATTTAACTCAAAACAATAAACCAGATACTAGATGTGGGCCTGCGCCTTCTCGGCATGACTGATTGCAGCAGATCGTCCTTTTAATAATGTCCGTCCTGCCATCTTAAATCTCATAGTGGCTTGTTTTGGCAAGTGCATGAGCTGAAATCATTCTCCGAATTGTGTAGCACATAGTCTATATAAAAATAGTGATCACTTTCTTCCATTAATAACAACCCTTCACTCCTCCTTGCATGCAGCTCCTCTCTGAGCCTGCACTTTAACGCCGTTATCCTCCAACTTTCCTTCCGCTTGAAGTTTCCGGATCAGATCATGCGGCCCCTTCCCCATCAGAGCTGACGGGTACCTGTAGGAGCCTCCCAGGCGGTCCCACAGGGTGAAGTACTGACCGTAGTTGTAGTCGAAGAAGAGGTGGTGGTCTGTGTGGTGAGCGGAGCCGTTGATGACATCTGTCAGGGCACCCGGGACGCGGTAGTCGCCGTCGTGGATTGAGATGGTCCAGATGTTCACAAAAACGTACAGAGCCAAGTAGAGGACTTTGTGCAGGGGGAAAAGGAAGGGGTAGATGTGGTACGGGAGGCCCTGCATGAAGCCATCTACGGGATGGAAGGCATGGCTGGCAAAGGGAGTGGGGATCTTCCATAGGTGGTGTGGTTTGTGAAAGAGCTGGTGGAGACAAGAGAAGTCATTTTAATAAATGAATACGCCATCTTTTGCCCAACACAAAAGTCCATGTAAGGGGTAGGGAGGTAGGTTGGGTGTGGTGGGTGTACATGCAACATGGCAGACCCCCCCGACACCACGAGCTGTTCTGTTTTCACCTGCTGTCAGGTTTCATCTTCACGAGTTTCGTTAGCACACACTAAACCCAGCGGCATACTCACCTTATAAATAAGCTTGTGGTGTAAGAAGCGGTGAATCCAGTAGATACACATGTCCGTGAAAAACAGGAAAGAGATCATACTCAGAAAAAGTCCCGGCCAGCCTGAAAAAACAGACGTCACTGTGAATCCAAAACAAACAAACAAACAATAGATGCTTTTTAAACTACTCACCTAACGGAGACTCGCTGACGTTGTCGTACAGTTTACTGTAACCTCGCACTTCAGCAAAAAACAAGGCCACAGTGGGGATGCTGATCCACGGCAGGGAGGTCATGGCGTATTTGATTTCTCTCCATACCTGATTCTATGGAAATAAATTACAAATTCATTATGAACATATACTGTATTGGGCCCCTGTGATAATCACAGCTAAATTCTGTAACTGTATAGATTTTATACTTGACTGTAATTATATTTTTATGTTCATTTGATGATGGTGACATCATAAAGTCCTGTGTATCTTTTTTTAAAAAAGAGCTCAGTACCTCTAGGAAATGCGGGTGTTTCATCAGGTTGTGGTCGAAGACGAAGAAGTAGCTGATGGCTCCCAGGCCCAGGTACAGGACTGCAGCCCCGAGGTTCGTCAGCACCAGCAGGCTGAGGATCTGACGCAGGGCGCCGTCCTCAGGCCACGACGACGGGTACACGTAGGGAGTGAGCACATAGTAGTCTGCAACGTCCAACACAAGGTCCATGGCGGGATCTGAACAGAACACAGAGACTCTGAACATCACATGGAGACATATCATAACTCATATTATTACTTGTAGGATGCAGTTACTGATCATTTTCAGTAGATACACGTTATTTATAGGCACACCACCATATTATTTACATATATTTACATTATTATTACAGTATACACTCCTTATTTCTGTAAAATCAAATGAAGAAAATTAATCCATGTCACATTTATGTAAGGGCAACCTGCTGACCGAGTTTTACGCGTTAAAAAAACATAAACATGTAAATATTTTCTTCAAAAAGGACACATGACAGTGTTATAAGCGAGCTGCGCCGCCTGATTATTATAAACATAAAGGTATATGTTTCATTTTTACTGTACCTTCTCAGTAGGCGCTTGTATCCCGGAAAAACAGAGGAGGGAAGTGCAGGGTGCTAAAGGCAGACGAACGACCAATCAGTGCTCGTTTACATACTACGTCACTGAAAGGCGGTCCAATCAGCGGCGGGTTTCTCATCACGGCAGGTTTGTTGTGATTTCCGATTGGCCAATTTGGCGGATCTGATCATGGCGTTACAGAAACGCTTAAAGGTCCTGCCACAGCTGGATCATCAGGGCAGGAGCTCGAAGTGTTGCTACCGGACAGATGATACAGCCACAGCACGGACCAGATGACTTTTATCAACCAAACGTCACTTAAAAACCTACAGATTTATTTTTAAACGTATACACATCATTAAAAGTTTATTCATAAATGACAAAGACAATTTAATTTAACTCCTGTCAGATGTGCACTTTCAATAGTAAATATTTTATAGGATTTTTTTATATTATTTTGGCTACTAGAGAAAAACCTTGAAGCAGTCTGGATTTGTAAAAGTGCAAGCTTGATCGCAGGTATGAGTGATTGCTCTGATTGAGAATCTGCAATATGGAAAGATGAAGCTCTTTTATTTTGAAAAGTAGAAGTGTATGGTAGAGGGTGCAAACCACACCCAACTTATAAAAGCATTTTCATCTGGAGTTCAATGTTCTACAGTAACAAAGATTATTCATACTCATTCAAGGCAGCTGTCAATCTTCCCAGGAGTGGACGTCACCCTAAACCCAGACCAGGAAGTGCTCAGAGAAATACAAAGTAAGAGCTACAGTACCGTTCAAAAGTTTGGGGTCACTTGGAAATGTCTTTATTTAAAAATTTTTTTTCAATGAAGATAACATTAAAGTAATCAGACATACAGTCTAGATGTTGTTAATGTGGTAAATGACAGTTCATGTTAGAAAAGGCTGATTTTTAATGGAATATATACATTTCCCATGTTCTAATGGAACATTGTGTTAGCTAATCTTGTTAAAAAGGCTAATTGATGATTAGAAAACTCCTGTGAAATGAGCACAGCTGAACAGTTCTGCTGATCAGAGAAGCCTGGTGACCCCAGCCTTTTGAATGGTAGTGTACATCTCAGAGCCTACAGGCCTCACTGAGCATGATACATGTCAATGTCCGTGACAGCACAATCAGAAGAAGACTGAACAAGTCCAGTTTGTTTGGAAATGTTACCAGAAGAAAGACTCTTCTGTTTTAAAAACACATGGAAGCACGGCTGAGCTTCACAACACTGCATCTGAACAAACACCTGTGGAACAATGTCCTAAGGACAGATGAGTCCAGAGTGGAGTTGTTGGATGTTTTACTCACTAACACAGCATGTCAGTATGTGTGTTTTACCAAATTTAGCTTTTAAAGAGAAAAGTTGCACAGTTCAGTTCCCAGGCAGCAAAGTGCCGACACCTATCCGACCACAAGATGTCACCAGCACTCTGAGTTAAGCTACATCTGACTGTGGGATTAGTACATCAGGAGCACGGGCACTGAAGGAATATACATTACAGAGATGCCACTGGAGATTAGTGCATTAAACACATATAAATTAGGCATTAGACACACCATTAGCTCCTATATTAAGAGTGTTATAAAAGGAAAAATGTGCCTCCACGTTCAGTTTTAAGGCTGAATTTATAAGGCAGCTTCTCCAGATGCTCTCAGCTTTGTTTTTAATCCAAATAACTACACGTCAGAGACTCCTCTGTAACGTTCTGATGTAAATAAGATCATGAACATGAGACACTATTCTTTGTTAAATGTTCAGACTGAATCAGGAAGCCCTGTTTATTTGACTGGAACTATCTCCACTTCAGAGGAGCGGAGGTGTTCTGAATAGGAGCAGGAGTTGTCTAACAGGCTGTGAAGGCATCTCCCTCTGTGTGCAGACAAACATGAACCAATCAGGATGTCTGCAGAGAGGCGCTCCTCACGCTGAGCCTCAGATAACCTGCTGTTCGTCATCTCCTCGGTAGGCAACAGTGCGTGTGTCACTCTGGGGAATACAATCACAAAAACCGGAGAGACTTGTCTCACACTTCTACTTTTTTTTTTAAACGTCACATTCGATTATCTTGTCACTGAGCTGATGAGAGTTTTCTGATCCAAACTTTGTTATATCTACTTCAGAAATTGTCACAATGACTGATAAAAACACTGATTGTTGTTGTCATGACTAAATCGAAATGATGGATGGTTTACAAGCGTGAGACCAGAGCTCCATTAAAGAGGAATTATCCTTTTAATTGTATCCAGATAGAAGCGATTTTTCAGCGGCATTACAATGCTGCTGCTGCATATGCATACCTGACATGGATGAATTTAATATTTATGAACCACTCTACACTGAAATCCAGGCTGAAACACACACACCACGTCATTTACAGAGAGAAAAACAATTTCAAAAAGAGACATAATCCTGTGTTCGATGATCAAACTGAGCTTCATCACTGGTCATCCTCTAAAAAAAAAAAAACAACCAGCCAAACATCCACTTCACCTCCTCTTCGGATTAGGGTGACTGCAGGCCACAGCTGCCTCGCTTCAGTCGGAGCGGAGCTGGGAGCTGCATCTGCTCAACACAGTCTCATAAAATTTCATGAAATGAGAATTAACTCTGAAATGCAGATTATGCTGCATGAATACTGCAAACACAATTTTCCTCCCTCCAATCATGAATGGATTTATGTGACAAAGCACATTTTAGTTGCTACATGAGAAATTCAGAGAACAGTTAATAATAGTAGATATTACAGCTTGGGCTCAAAGCTGCATGAAATGACCACTAGTGGGCAGAATAACAACGTAACCAAGCGGCAACCTTTGGGGCTCAAACTTGAAGTTCATGCGGAAGTGTCAAAACTTGTAATTCACGTCGCAACCACTGGGGGGCTGGCTCCAGAAGCGAGTCATTTCCCATAGACTCCCATGTTAAAATGTCCGACTTTACAGAGGAAATGAACGTTTACAGCCTGGTACAAAAAACCATTCTGGTCTCAAATGATAGGTTCTCTTCTAGTGTCAATTGTACGGGGGGTGAATTTTTTTATAACTCAAAATTACGCATAATTATGGTCGTTGCCGCTTGAGTGACAGACAGTTGACGCATCACAGTGCGAGTTTCCTGCTTCCACGATCGCCCGCCCCCCTAAACTCCGCTCGTGCTCCCCCTCTTTGTCTTTTGTATTTGGAGTTTTGAGTTTTGGCGGACGTGACGCTGCCAACATGGCGGCCGTCAGAGCGTCCCGGAGCCTCCCACCGAACCTCGAAACGGCTCTTCAGAAATAAACGGGTGAAAGGTCACGGACGCTCTGTCCATAGTTTTTACTGTCAATGAATGTAGCACATCATTTAAGGTTATTCCCCAACTTCTCCACCATTTTTTTTTGCTGATGAGATTGAATTTTTTTGTAAGATTTCACCTGTATGTTTCTAACAGAACATATGGACATATTTTAAATTTAATTTTTGCAATTCATTAGCAGCTTAATTCAACAAATTGTGTGTGTATATACTTTTTATGGACAATGTGGTATGAAAAAATAGAAATAAAACTAGCTTATGATATGGGTTAGCCAAAACAAAATGATAAACATTGTAAATTTAATAACATGAATTATACCAAATATTCTTTTCCTTTCCTTTATTTCTGTTCAGCTCTTCTTTTTTCTTTAGGCGAAGAACACTTCTTTTTTTATCAAGGGCCACACAAAAATCTTTACTTTCTATTGAACAAGCTTTATTGTTATTGTTGGAGACAACTAAATTATAGAGCAGCTCCCACAACATCAAGTTATTGTACAGAAAGCTGTTGTGGAACTGGCAGCTCAGGGCTTTTTGTGTGTATATATATATATATATATATATAAAAACATACTAAACTGAATATGGAGTGTGTCTGTGTGCTGTGAGGAAATTTACAATGTCACCAACTCTGGAAGTTTATTTTTCAATAACTCAGTATGTTCTGTTTTTTTTATTTTTTTAATACTGCTTCCTGAAACGTGGATCTTAGATGGTGCTTTCAGAAGAAATGTGTGGAGAGGTCAACAGCACAATACACTTGGTAGGCTATTCAGTCAGTTTTTAGTTTCGAGATCACTGTTGCTAGGTGACAGACTGTTCGAATGGACGTCGGCTTGCTCCCCTTTTTCAGCAAAAACAACCAATGTTTCTTATTTTTTAGTGTCAAAATTAGAACATTTTTCACAACTGGATTAATGAGGGAAGTTCATTCTTAACATCATATATTGACTTGTTGAATTTAGAACCCTTCCAGCATCACCGGAGACCATCATCATCATCAGTGTCAGTGTCAGTGACCAAAAATATCCCCACATCACTAAATCAAACAGCTTAAAACACATTTAAATGCAAATTACCTTCTGGACACGACACGCTCCACCCACTCCACTTTGATGATTAAAGTTCACTCATTGCACAGGTGGCACCTCTGACTCTTTGAAGCTATCTGTTTGTAGATCCGGCACAGTCTGATGTAATTCTTCCTCACAGAGGCGTAAAAGAAAAAACATGTATTTTAGAAAAGATTTCCTTCAGCTGCTTCGTTTATTTTTTTGCTTTAAAGCCTCCTAATAGAGGCCAGACTGCAGGAACTGAGTGATATATACACACACATTAGCAGAGTTTCAGTTAAATGTGCAGGAACAGTAAATCTGAGCCGTTGTGAGATGGGAGAGCAACAAAAAAAGCAAAGTTTTGACACGTTCTCTCCTTTACTGATCATTTGTAGAAGAAAGAGAAGAAGAGAAAACAAACAAAAAAAAATCATTGTGAAATCTTGTGAAGTTGTCCAGAACGTGCCCTTGACTACACCTTTTATTTTCAGAAGACATCTAAAAACAAATCCCCCGGTTTAATCTGTAATTTAAAAGCCAGCTACATTATCAGGAACCACAGACATCAAATACATGTAGCAGAGTAAGAAGCCTAAAATTGTTTCCTCGAAAAGGAAATGTGCAAGTAATGTGCAGGGACTTCAAAATGATAAATATCAACAACAGACTACTAATCTTAAAATATATATAAAGGAGTGTAAAACGTGTGGCAGCCTGCCCCAGGCTTTTTAAACTAAAGCTGCTGTGTAGCTACACAGACTGAATATTTACCAAGCTACATGCTACATGCTAATGTAAAGATTTCTTCTTCTGTTTATAGCCATTGATATACAAAGAACCAATTCAAGTGGCTATGCTAAAGTTAGCTTAGAAAAAGGACAAAAAATAAATATAAAGTATACAAAATATGTACCTACAATGAGACACACACACACAAAATACAAGGGAAAAAATTTAAGGCACGCCAGTGTTCTGCAGATGGAGCCTGTCCCACTTATCAATGGGCAAGAGGCGAGGTAGGTACACCCTGGACAGGTTACCAGTCCATCACAGGACTATCATAGACAGACAATACAACCATTCACACTTACACATACGGCCAATTTAGAGTCACCAAACCCTATGAGCACGTCTTTAGAATGTGGAAGGAAGCCGGAGAACTCGGAGCAAACCCACGCAGGCACAGACAGGTGGTAACCACTGCACCACCCATGTAATGAAGAGGATAGAATAACAAGTTAGCCAGATAACCTTAACACTAAAACAAAACAAAAGTCTAATCACATCACAAGTAACAGTAATAGAATTGGTTTATCATTTCATCATCTAGTTTCCTTTTTTTCGGTGGGCTGCACAACATTTAAAATGACAGATTTCAAATTGAAATGTTCTTACAGCAACAGCAAAATATTTTCACAAGAGCCAGCGCAACAATTTATAACCTTACCCTGTTTTTTTACCCTGTGACCAGTTTGGCTTTATTAATGCCTAACCTGAACCACAACCAGAAAACAAGATGGCGCTGATGAAACCACGGTGCTAATCCTGGCAAATCCTGGACTTCTAAAAAAAAAAAAATCTCCCATGAGCCTGAACCTCTATCACGTGTAATACGTCTTGATGCAGAAATATGTTTATGTTAGCATAGAAAACAAAGCAAAACCGACACCAAACATCCTACAAGTTACGATATAAAGATGAACAGATAACATAAGCAGTGTGCAGACAAGAGGTTACTGGATTTTGAGGCTACAGGATGAAACCAGAACTACTGTAGCTCTCCAGTTTTGTATGTTTGCTACGCACCATTTAACATTCTCATTTCCTTTTTTAAAAAAAAAAAATGCATTGAACTGATTTGGTTCTATTTTAGTACCTGCTGCGTACTGCGGTGTGCATCACCACATTTTCACACAAGACACTTCACTTAAGAGCTACAGGAGTCGCACAAAGAAGGAAAACAAAGAGCATCCGCGGCACTGCTGCATTAGACAGCAGCTCTCTGTGCGATGTGAACGGGTCAGCCTACAACAAAAGGTCTCAAGATGAAATAGACTCACTTTGCTGTCATCGTGGCCCTTTTCCCAGTTTTTACAGCCTGAAAGTTAGAGCCTTCTTCTGGTTAGATCTGTAATCACTATCCAATCTGCCTGGAGGAGAAAAAGAAATTTAATTTGACAAGGAGGTAATGAACCCGTGCAGCCATTATCTTAGATAACCCATTTGAGGGACTGGTTGAGCACTGATGAAAATTCTATTAAACATAGTTGGCTGATTTCTCTATTTTGTTCAGTGGCAGAAAAGCTTTTTTACCCTTGCCAATTTACTTTGAACTCTCAGAGTTGCCAAGGATCATTATATCAAGGAGCTTCAAACACTCACCCTTTACTTAATGATTCAAAGGCAACAACCACAGACTTTGGTTTAATAACCTCTGTGATGCATACACAAGAAATCCAGGCGAGAGCAGGAAATACTATCACTTTCTAGAGTTTTAGAGTCAGTTCGTCATAAATACAACTTTCCTGGTGTCTTAGAAACTTCGGAGTACTTTGTTTCAGTCAAATAAACGCTGACTGGACTTTCTACCTTTTAATAAACTCCAACATTTCCCCCTCCCCGTGGTCTGTGTCGTCTCCAAGCTGCAGACGAGTCAGAGCTTTGTGTGATTTGATGAGTATCATCTGAGGTACAGGGCACAAAAACTGCTCCTGTTTTTTTTCTCTTGATGTACTTTGATGCATGTCAGCCTGCAATGATGAGACAGCCGTCCTGTGGGGACATCTTATGACCTATTTCTGTATAAAAGGATAAAAAATATACACAGAGGACTGGCCTGTTTAACCATGCAGTGGCCTTCCTAGATCCTAGCCACTACATATTTGCTTGATAAAGTATACAGTATACAGTATACAGTATAGTATATAGTATATATATTACACTCATGGTTTCTGTGTTGAAGGGCAGAAGTATGGACCCCATGCGCCATTTTTCTGGTTTCTGGGTTTTATAGACTGGGTTTTATGGCCTGAACAGAATATATTTATATAAATATACAGTATTGTTTCCAAGGTTTTCATGGCAACGTCAGAGAAGATGAGGGACTGATCCAAGTTAATTCGGATTTGGTGCAGTAAAGGGTTAAAAATAAAGCCGCTTTCACACATTATTTTGCCGTTTTTGTCGAGAAACTGATTCAAGATATAGTTAAATGTAATAAATAACTATTCCATTGAATTCCTTGGGTCAACATTGTATGTGAAAATGTGTTCACTTGACTCTGTATGTTGTTTACATCAAAAGTTTTGCCACTTTGTGTATCATTTTCCGATGTTTCGGGCTTGGGTCGGGTGCAGTAAAGGGTAATTGTGACATTATTTCAGCTCGGTACCTGGCAGATTCTGATAACAGACACTTTAAGGATTAAAAAAAAAATCAGGTGGCATACATGGACCCCTGTTTCCATCTAGACTAAAGGGTTTAGTGATCATGGTCTTGTTAGAGTTGGTTTGTAGTCTCAGAGAAGTGGGCGGATGGACGGGGGTCCGATATGTTGGATGTGACTCAGCATCATCAGACGTGAAGATACAGTCTGTGTCATTGTTGGGTTGGAGGAGTTAAATGTGATGCGGCATAAATATGAGGATCAAAATCTCTGGTCATCTTACACATACACAACATTAACTCACTTATTCATATTAGAGACCTATGCGGGGCTATAACATTGTACTGCATCCATTATTACCTTTGATGAGTCGACCTGATAGAAAGTTTATGCAAATGAAAACACTTTGCTGCCATCTCATTTCTCTTGTTGTGTTTCTCTCCTTTACTTCTGGCTTGAGGGGGAGGATGCCAAAAAAACAGAAAGATGTGCAGTAGGAGGATTTAAAGAAACACATTTAATGAATAAGACATTATTACATGAATAACTGTCACAGGCAGCGCTGAGTCATCTGCCACTGGGTCTGTGTTCTGTTCTGCGCCTGATAATTTGACGACCCAACAGCGGCGCTGATTTTAACACTTTTTTAAAAAGGGACTTTGAATTATTTTTTCATTGTGTCTTTTATTCCATTCTTTGCAAATTCAGCTAAATACATGTTGTGTGGGCTTTGGTTGAGCGGGGATGGATTAAAATTTGGGCTAAGAAGCAGGGCTTTGACGTCATTGGTCGTAGCTTCAGAAAAAAAGGAGTAGGAAGTCCATCATGTTTCTGTCACTGCTTCCCAACTGAAGACAAAAGCAAAGTGCTATTAGACTTTTTTTTTTAATACATGGACCATGTATAAAGATCTTGGCAGCACCTGACTGTACCTAATTGCTAGTAGGCCTATACACTGTGCGCTTTTGACTAAAGACGACCATCATAGGAGAATCGTGGAGATATCTTTTGGTCGTGGCTCTAAAACGGTTGTCTTATGTGGCGCCGCTGTGAGACATTTTTTTGCGGTGTCAGAAATTTAGAATGACGACCTCACAGTGTGACAGCTGCTACGACCCAGCTACATCTACTAATCTAACCTGCGATCGCCTGCGGTACAATCTGCACTCATCAAACTTGATGTTGTACCGAATTTTATGAGCTTACATCGCGCAGTGTGTTACACCATGATCTTATAAGATTGCTAAAAATCACACAATATATAGAAGGAAAAAGTTTGACAAGCAGGTGGAGTGTGGGTGGAGTAGGCAAACATCTACTTGTGACAGGATCTATATCTAGTAAGAGCCGTGTGGGCCCCCCTTAAGTGGCCATTTGAGGAACTGCAAGTTTTTGGCACTTTCAGCTTCTGAAGACGCTGCTTTGTTTGGTATTTATTAATTTGTTTGTTTAATTTTGGTCATTTTAACATGTATTGTATGTACTAATACAACTCCTTGAAGTATTTGTCTACTGTAAAACTTCAAATAATAGCCCGGGCCTTTATTTGCCTGAATCGCAAAATTGTCCCTGCTTATATTTGGGACAGGCGGCTATTTGGGGCAGGCCTTTAATTATTCTGGTGAAAAAGCCATCCAGAACTAGCTGAAAAGTTGTCTACATCCCTTCCATCATTAATGTCATCATACATTTCTTTAGCCTTGTTTATGTGTCACCATGACAACATCATGTTTGGCATAAATTGTTGTTGTTTTTTATGTTATAAATAAATATAAATTCCAGTTAGCTGATAACCTGCTGCTTTGTGTCAAGTGTTTGGATCAACTTCAATAACAATGAAAACTTTTAATGATTAGACCAGAAACAGAATTCATGGCACCTAACCGTGGCACAAATATGATGTTTGTGAAGAAGTTTTTTGGTCTCTTCACTTGACTGCTCAACCCGTTCAAACCCGAGATTAGACCTTGGCTAGGGGCCTCGCAGCATGAATGTTCAAATTATGAGATGGTAAAATCTGAAGCCATGTGTGCTCCATTTAATATTTATCAGCTCCTGGATGCATGTCAGTATTTATTTGTTCCCTGCCTCCTTGTATATTCATGACATGAATAATGCTGTGTATGTTAATCAGATGGCAGACCAAGAGCAGTGTCTCAAAGCATCCTTCTGGAAAATCAATCATCTGCATGGCTCCTTAGCATCAACCAACTCCACTGCTCCCAAGACAAGATCACAGCTGAGTAGTGTACCGTCTCCTTTTTTCATATTGCTGGACGAACCTCAGGCACTGATTAGCAGCATCCCTCCCCCCTGATAGATACTTTGTGCCTGATTTTAATGAACTGCTTTGCATTAGCGAGCCCTTCTCTCCTCCCTGTACACTTGCCTCTACTTGCTCTCTTGCAGTCTGGCAAACCAGGGCAGAGCTCCTGTTGAAGAAGGAAAAAAAAAAAAATCAGTCAACACATCTATCAGGAAGCAGCGGGCCAGGCAGACTCTCAGCCAAGACAGAAATATTGACAAAATGTCTGCTAGCCATCTTATTATCTTGCCCAGGGTTGCAGTTGGCAAAATAGCACATGTTGGAGGCAGCGGCGGCAGAGATGGTGGTGGAGGAGTGCGTATGTGTGTGTTTCCATGTGTGTGTTCTGCCGGTAGAAAGAAGCCAATATTTGTAGAGCTTGCAACCCTGACACCCTGTTGTTGTACTGCTGAGCTTTGAGTGCTGTGCCATCATCTGTGGTATTAGTGTTTCTGGCTATGATAGCGAGCTCCAAGCAGATACCAAATGAGAACACATCTGATAATGAGTGATTCACTCACTACATCTCTGCTCCTGGTATGAATTAATGGTATATTACTCTGGCAACAAGAGGCAGACACCAGTTGCTCAGACGAGAATATGCCCCATTTTTTTTTTATTGAAATGAGTACAATGTCATCATTAGAGGGGGAGATGGGATCAGAAATGATAATGCAGAGTAGTGAGGGGTAAAGGCCAGCTCAGCTCATCTTATCCTATTTTTTTAGGCTGCTTTAATCAGCATTGACAACACTGAACTCATAACATGCAATAAGCTCGTCTGCCAGAATATACATTTATATATCACCTTAGCGATAGTCCTGCAAGAATTACTGGTTGATCCTTTTGATTTGAATACAAAACCTAGCTAGCTGAAAGCTTTGGAGCACCAGTGCATAATATAGAGATTCTATTGTTAATCATTAAATAGCTTAAATAGCAGGCAAGAAGTGGAATAGCTGCTTCCAGGTGAGAGTAGCATGGCAGCTATCGGGCTATTCACAAGCACACCTCACCTTCTCATTGTGAAAAGATGGGTTCTGGGTTAAACTACATGCTTTCCATCCTGCTAGGTGAAAGTAGCATCGTTACTCTGTAGAACTGGGTCTCTCTACTATATACCTGATTGTAAATAATCACCCACACACAGAGCATTCCATTCCATTGCTCAAAATAACTATGTGCCATAAAATAGACTATAATAGTGTAAATGGGTGTGAATAGCATCAGTGCTGGAGAGAACTGTGTGTTTGGCTCCTAAAATAAAATACACAAGTGTAAAAGCCACAGAGGCTATTCAGGTGAAAATAGCTTTATTGCTATGTCTTTGCCACAAATAGCATTGCCTCCATGATAAAGTAATCGCTGGTCTATATATACTATATTCCCGGGTGTAAACTGTTTCACGCTGAGTGCAAATAGCATTGCTGCTATGGATGACTGAGTTTGGGTCTCTGCTGTGATATACACAAGTACAAGCACACGGGCTATTCCATATACATAGTAGTGGCTCTGAAAGGCTATACACCTCAGCACAAACAGCATGAAATATATGGACAAATGGATGCTACATACTTAGCTTTCAAGTCTGTTCCATTATGGGTGTAAATAGCATTGTTGCTATGCAGAAGTGGCTGCTTGTCTGCCATAGAATACAATACAATACAATAGCATTGTTGCTAAGGAAAGTTGGGTACTTTCTGGTGCCATACCTGGGTGTAAATAGCTTGACAGGGTGCAAATATCATAAACTGGTACATAGAATATGATTGTTGACTCTACTTTACATATACAGTATATGTGTATATATTTAAGTAAAGAGCAACACAAAGAGTGCAAATAGAATCATTACAGAGAACAGGATGCCATTATGAGGACCCATGTAATAATATTGTTTCTTGGTATAAGGTGTTCTCGCTTTGGCTGTCAGTCACGTTTAACCCGGTGCCATATGAAATGTGAGGAGGACAGACTTCGCATTTTCTTCACAGCGACCCTGAATAAGGAGGAAGTGCAGCCGAGATGCCCTTCACTCTAAAAGAACTTCCTCTCTGGCCATATCTGAAAGGGCATTCTTCTTATTCACTGCTGCTAAAATAAAATGTTCTTTTCTTCTTTCTTGACATCTTTCTCATTAGTTTCATCCAAATGTGAACCAAGTGTCTGAAAAGTGTCTTTGTTCAGCACTTTCAACGTGTTTTGCAGATAAATCCTTCAACAGCAGCACGCTCTGCACACAAACTGGTTTAGTAACTGAAAAGGTGGCGGCAAAGTTCAAGGGCTGTTTACTGGCTGAATGGAGAAGAATGCTTGTTGAAGAATGAGATGCAAATTAAATACACACTGCAAGTACGAATCTTCCATCATTAATAAAGTACTCAATCTGAAACAAATGATGGCAGAACTCTTTTTAAAGCTGCCTCTAAATTATTACGACTGGAACAACCAACAGTCTGCGCTGACAGACAACCTACATGCATGACTAAAACAATAAACTGTATTTAAAGCAATGATTTACATTGAGTATTATCTTTTTTTTGTTGGATGATTTTTTTTAATCTTGTTTTTTTTTGGCTGATCAGTAAAGTTTGTACACTTTTTCCAGGGTCAAATTCAAGCTCTTTCAAGTTCCATGTTCAAGGTTTACCAGCCATTTACAGCTGTGATGAATTTGTCAATATCCAGCCGGGCCTCATTAAAATATCAACTGACTGTGTCTTTGTGGGGGCAAAATCACACGTTTATTTCTTTAAACTCTACAAGTTCAGTTTCCTCGCTTCAACCATTTGTATGAAAATGACCTGGATGACTGAAAATCTTCATCAACATTTTTGATCGAGTCAGACAGCATTTCGACGCACTTTAACCAAAACTTTACAGCATAAAAATGATCTTAATGGATCCTAACCAACCATTCCAAACCTCCACATGTGGCCTTACTAACCTTTTAGTAAATTAATTATCATATGATAGGCTATTGTAAAACACATAACCAACA
This sequence comes from Parambassis ranga, assembly GCF_900634625.1. NCBI lineage: Eukaryota > Metazoa > Chordata > Actinopteri > Ambassidae > Parambassis > Parambassis ranga. The sequence continues at coordinate 4,255,444 of NC_041034.1, read as the reverse complement.
CATCCTCACAAAAAACACCATAAGACCATCAATACAGCCGCCAGATGTAAAAACATTCATTCTAAGGAAACATTTGCACGTATTGCTCGGAATATGATATAATGTCACATATACATTATGTCATGGCACTTTCCAACCCCAGAAGTTCGTTTCAGAATAAGAGGTAGGCTGGTGATGATGGGGGTACATGCAACATGCCCGACTTTCATTCAGGAGTCTGAGGTTCGAGTCCCCCTGACACTGTGAGCTGTTCTGGTTTTGTTTTTAATTGCAATTGGAGTTGACAGGGGTTAAAAAAAGATTGTCTTAAACTGAATCGCGTCATGAGTTTGCCATTTTCAGCTACCACCATGGCGAGGCTCCTCCCCCATGTACATGCAGAGATGTGGCTGGAAAAATACGCACACATGTTCCGTTTATAAAACCTGAAATATGGACCTTTGGACTAACTTTCATACAAACTGATGTGAAACAGGGCTATCAGGTTGCTATGGAATGAGCATCTAGTGGCTTTTTGAGGAACTGCATCCTCATCCGTTTGCTGTTGCTGCCTGGCATTAAGAAAAAAACGTGTCCAATCAGCTTCAGCTGCTTCATGGTGCTAAATCCAACTTCTGGTCAGGCAGACCTCAGGAACATATAAATATGTTCTACAAGGCTCTTTAAGTTGTTTGCCACAGATCTAATATTTTTCACATGCCTGCCTTTCTTAATTGCTGCATATTTCTCACAGAGATCAATGATTCAGTGAATGTCAGCGGGTTACTCACCCTGCAGACCTTAATGCTGCTTCCTGCTGCTTCCTCAGCAGAGCCTCACATTTTCACACTGCACTCCTCGTCTTTTGAAGCCAGTGTGGCGACTTTGAAGGCAGTGGCAGGTGAAAAAGAAGAAATCAACTCATCACAGAAAAAAGCAGTTGGGTTTCAGAACAGCAGAAGGAAGCAGCATTAATTAGGGAGATGTGACCTGAGTGCTTTCAGAACTTCCCTCTCTCTTTCCTCTGGAAGCCAGTCAGTCGAGATGCCTTTTTTTTTTTTTTTTTGCTTTGGGGAGCTGCCAAACGCTGTGGGGATAATTGGAAAATTTGGGGGCTGTTTGAATCCCTGAACAGTGTAGAATTACTGTCCACACACTGCATGGTCCTGCTGAGAGTCGAGCAGTCAGTGGAGTCCAACAAAAGGTGGTAAGATGAAAGCTTATTGATTCCTAATGTTGAGAAATGGTTTGTTGCCACAGCTGCAGTAATGTGATACAGGAGGAAAAGAGAAGGATGTAAAAGCTTCAAAACACTGAAAGAAACTAACACGAAAAAAGTTCCAAAGTTCCGAAATGTAAACCTGTAACTTTAACATTTAAAGACGTTATCATGATGGAGTGGGTAATTACTGTTTTCTGATTCAAATGCTGCACTGGAACATGCATGTTTAATAGCAGAGTGGAAACATGCTCATTTCAAAGAGCTATGCGGACCAACTCACTTTCAGATGTATCCTCCAGTGGCCATTTTAGGAACTGCAGTTTGTGGCACAGCCTTGGAAGTTTTGTGAATTTTTATTTTCCACACATCAACTCCAAAACTTTTGAAAAACCAGACTAGAGACACATGCCAAAGAGAAAAGCCCACATTTCAGTCGGAATGACAAACGCATTTACTTTAAAACATTATGCAACACTTTGATATCAACAAGTTAGCACTGGCCTTTTTCAGAAGCTGTGCATGGCCTTGTGTTAACATGTGTATAAGTAGAATATTAATAATCCTTTTTCTGCTGTATACACAGAAATAGTCAGATCTCTGTGGATTCAAGGTTGATTTTCAAGCAGCAAGAGATGCAGAATAAACAAAGCATGTAAGATAGGAATAGAGTTCTTAGCAATTCTGCAGATATTTTTGAACGACACCAACCAGCAAGATCTCACCACATAAAGCCCATTTTTGATCAACGGTTGAATGGCTGTTTGACCTCGGTAAAAGCAGAGTTTTGATGCCATATTTTCCACTGTCACAACATTTCTGATTGAAACTTGCAGCACAGGTGAAAAATGGCAGCTTGAACAAACAATCAGATGATTACCCGAGTGTCCTCTGCTCTCAGAGACGCTGATGACTATCATTTGTACGTTTCTAAAGTTTCAAACTTTACAGTTAACATGAAAACACGACACATGTTGTGCTTCAAATGGATTTCATTGTACATCATTTGGACACAGTTCATCAGTTACACTGCACATAATGAGCCGGGTTGGCGATCCAGAACCTCCAGAGAACCGACATGCATTTCTCTTGACTGTTGGACGATGCCAACACAAACACACTGCACATATAGAGACAACAGCTGCTAACAGCCAGCCGTAGCTGCAGCTCAAGAACAATTACTATCAGAAACAGACACACTGCTTCTATTGCAGCAAAGCAATGAGGATGGTTGTATCCTGAAGGCTAGAAAAATGAGCGTGCACCTGGAAGGTTGCCAGATGAAATCCCCAGACTGCCAGAGACGGGTCTGGGAGGAGAAACTGAATGACTAGTGCTTTTCTGTGTGTGCGCGCGTTTGTATAGCAGACAATACAAATAAAGCTTAGGATGAATTGGACCTACTGTGAAATTTGATTGGGATGAATGGACCTTGATGTTCTTTCTCGCTGTCCCCAATCTCTTTTAATTTACTGGTGTTGTGGAGGATATGGTTCTCATCATTAATCAGCAAGACAAATGAATCCCCAGCTGCCTCGGCATGAGAGAGAGCGCAAGAAGCAAGAGAGGAGGAAGAGAGATGGAGGAAGAAAGGAAAGGGGTGGGGTGTATAAATCAAGTTTGCTTTGATTAATTCACCTTGGTCTGGAGGACATGGCTAATAAGATCCATTACACTGATATTCACAATTCTCATGTTTTCTGCTGAATGTCAATAAAAAAAAGAGGCCAGATCATTCAAAATGGTTAATTACACCCAGGATAATATATATATATATTTTACATTTAGTGACATCAATTAGAAATGTTCCACTCAAATGACAATCATTTGCAGAGTGGGTAATTATCTCCTGCCTTTAAGTGGTTCCTGTATCAATCAGACACTTGATCAAATGGCCATCAATACATTCCAAAAGTTTTGTCATCATCAGAGTGCATTTCCAATGATATAACCACACATTATAATTCTCCCTCAATATATCACTCATGTCATGTCAAATGTTTTTTTTTCCCTTCTCCATAATGTATATTCCTTTGAATGCAAAAGAAGCTGCACTTCCTGGTGTGTCCACTAAGAGGCACTCCAGCGCCTGTTTTAGAATCAGGCAGAAGACGGTTGGAACATCTCAACAAAATCTGCATTTCTCACAATTACATTAAAGAAATATTTTCACAATGTTCAAAATCTACAGCCCCATATTACTGCTCCCCCCCCAAACACACACACTTTACAGGTCACACACCTCTAACAATAGCACAATCAGTGCAATTCTCCTGAGGTTGTTACTCAATACTTCCATCCCCAAGCACACAATTCTGAAACTGATGTGATCAATAGCAGCACAGAAGGGACAGAGTTGTGTTGAGATTGATATGCATTATGCAAAATCTCCCACAAGAAGACAAATGGCTCTGCATTTGTTTTTAATTAAAGCAAGATATATTTTACATTCTTCAGCACATTATGACGTCCATCGTTTGTCCAGTGTTTTCTGAAGGGTGTCAAAACAAAGCACTCAATACGGCAGAGCCAACAGCAGGAAAACACTCAGAAATGAGTGCCGAATGACACATTTAGCCAACTATGCTAATGTGTGTTATAGCATCTGTTTTAACAAAGACTGCTCTTCAGTTAATGTAGACAACAGATTGCAGAAGATACAGCAGAGGATTAGTGAAGTAGTGTGTCATGTCTACATATTCTAAGCTGTACAATGAGGTGGGATGATGGAGGGGTTTAAGGGTGGGGAAGGGCATGAGGATGGACACTTTCACACTATTTATAGAGTGACATATAAATAGTTTTACCTGTTTGAGCAGGTTTTGTTTGTATGTTAGCTGCAGCATTTTATTTAGAACATTTATGTCAGCAGGAGTGTCAAAGTTCATGTTGTAGTGTATCCTAATCATAAGCTGTATATAAAGATGGATGACATGGTTCTGCCAAGATAATTTTGCTTACGGGTGCTGTCAAGTTGGAGAAAGACACCATCTTGGAACCAGAGTCTTTGCCCGTTGAGCAGTGAAGCTGCACAGTTCCACCCATACACCCACCCACTTCTACATTTAGAACACCGCTCTCTCAACAAGCTTGGCTGCTCCATTAGCTGCTGACTGATGTTTATATAAAAAACAACAATAACGAATCGAATACAAATGCATGGAAAACAGTGGAACGCAGATTAACGTGATAAAACTAGCCAACTACTTGTTTATGCAGTAAATAGTTGTAACAGTTTGTCCTTTTTTGAAAATATGGCATCGGTCAGTGGGGACTGAGTCGCTTTTGGAAGCAACAGTAGATCATTTGGCTAAATGTCAGACTCTCATGTGGATGAACTGTAATTAGTCAGTTGTAATTTACTCTCTTGCCATTAGATGGCCCTTAACTCTGGAATCTGCTTTTTGGGGTAAACCTCGGGAACACCTTGCTTACTTGACTTAAAATTCCTTAAAATCCAGATTAAGGTTGGCTTGAGTCAGACCTCAGTGTCATAAGCATGTCTATGGGCTTCCTCTGCAGCCAAACCAGCCTCTGTACATGACTGGTAGGTTGCTCCATAACAGTACGAATGTGCCAAAAACAGACAAATTTCAGGTGAGGATAGCTTTGCCAGGCAGAAAGACATATTTAAACCAACAGGGGGGGAAAATAAATCCATGGATTAAACATGACAAGGCCTTTAATGCCATAAAAGGCAGCTCCAACCATTAAACTGATGCAGCCTCACTTCAACCTGTGACCAAGACCCTTTAGCTTTATTTAGACTCTCAGTGGGTGAATGCGTTCGGTCTAACACAACATGCCATGTAATTGCTTTCATCAGGAAGACGTACCTACGTGGTTAGCCTCTGTTGCTGCCCCCACACTCCCCTTATGTAAGGAGAGAAGACACTGGGTGCAGCATAATTCAATGAAACACCACAGCTAATTCCAGGCTCTAACATGAAGCTGCTCTGACACCATGTCAACACATTTAGGATATTTAGCCTCACAAAGGTGATGCTGCTGCAGGGCTGCTCTACTGCTAAATGACACCTTAAGGCTGGTAACACCCTACACTCAAAGATTATTTCAAATATTTGTTTGCAACAGGCCTCAAATTGGGCCAAATCCCCCTGATGGTTGGGAAGGAAAATAAGGCCTCAGACCTGGGTCTGTGTAGCCAGCCTACCTCCTCAACATGCAGTGAAGGGAGGGGCACGGGCTGTGGCTTTAAGGCATTTGTATAAATATATTTTGCTTGGATCATTTTTAGCTTAATGTTACAAAACTGTTCTTCTTGGAAAGCTGTTCAAGAAGAAGCCTGCTGAGCCTGCTGCACCAAAGAATCCAGCCTAGCTGCTGAGGAGCCTTTTTAACAAGCACAAGCACACAACACATTTAGGTCAGCACTAAAAAAAAAAGTCCACTTCCACATGTTCATTAGTCTCCTGCTGTCTTTAGTCAAGCTGCCGGCGCACACAATCTTACCTGATCAAGATGGAGGAGCACAAACACTCCACTGCTGCACCTCATGGAGACAATGAACCTGCAGTGACACACAACAGCCAACAGGGTGATTGCAGACAGAGAGGAAGTGACATCATACACCCTCAGGCTTCGAGTCCCTCCCTACTGGTTAAGATGTTCTTTTAATTTTAGGACTCTGAAGAATAATTCATAAAGCATATTAGCACTAAAAAGTGGCTTGCAGAAGAAATTAGAGAACAGTCTGCAGCTTTGTGAATAGTTTTAGTGCCATTTAGGGCTGAGATGAGATCCTTTGTGCACATCAGGCCCCCAAGATCAGGTCAGGATAAGTACTAGTTGGTGTAATGACGACTTGTGCTTTGATCAAACTCTGTTTGATCACCATATAGTTCATTAATGATCTCATTAAGCTGCATATTTACTGGATTGAAATGTTTACAGTGTAAACAAAGACGCCTCTGAATAATGGAACGGCAGATCGCAGTGATAATGATGATCAGACGTTCAACCATATGGAGGTCTTCTTCTTCTTTGACTAAATATTATTGGAACAAAATGCAAGTGGCCGAGACATGAAGCACATGTGAATTAAAAAAAAAAAAAACTGCAGTTCACCACTGGCTCCAAAGTGATTCAGTCCTCATAGGCTCAGTTCACACTGGAGAAAGTCAATTCAACTAGAGTAGGATTGTATCTGGATAGCCTTTGAACTGGATACGTTCAGACCTATTTCCAAATCTTGCTGTCACACGCGCGTTTCTGCGCTTAATCCGGCATCGACGGTTGTTACATACAGCTTGTGTACGTGACCCGGACACTGTCCCCATGAATCGCAAGTATCACATCGCTAGCGGGATTTGCGTTCAGACCTGAGCCAGATTTGAGCCAATCCGGCCCATTTGAGCCAATCGTGATCTCTCCGGATTCGCATTGTTCAGACTCAGAAATATGGCCCGAATCCCGCTCTAGCCGGATTGATTTCCTCAGTGTGAACGGGGTAATAGACTCCAATATTAAAATGACCAACTTTACAGCAGAAATGAACACGTTTACAGCCTGCTACAACAAAAGTTTGGTCTCTGTTGATGAGTTCCATTGTCATGACAACTGTATGTAAGTAAAGTTTTTTATACCTCACTTGTTTTAATTATATTTAGACCTAAAATTATGCCTAATTATGGTCGTGACTCCTTGCCTGTGTGTGGGTTTTTTTGGTAGACTGTTATGATGCTGTTGAAGACTCAGAATGGCTCTTCACAGGTGATGCTACACTCTAACCACAGGTATATACTGTCTATGCATAAAGCTAAATAAATTCAACAGTCATGTCCAGTGAGGTCAAAACAGCCGTGGCTTCCATTTGCTCCTAATTAGACTCATTTAACTCCTTTTATAAAACAAAAACCTAAGAAAAGCAGCGCGAACATCAGCCCCCACACTGAGCTTTTGTTCCAAAGTATAATTTGAAATAAACATGGAAAAATGACCAACTGAAAATCCAAATGACCCACTGAGCGCAAATTGCAGCCGAAAACAAAAACAATCATAACAAATGCCGAATGGCACAGAGCAATTTTCTGCTGCAGTCAAACAAATAAAGGTGCTGAGAGCCACTCGCTAACACAACAAAGGCAATGACTCCAACAGGAGGAAGCCGTGGCTGAATGATAGTTAATGTTTTTAGCAATAAACAAGTGTGGAGACAGAAGGGTAGCTATTACATGAAACAATGTGATGTGGCATCAAGTGACTGAGAGCTGCGGGAAAGTGCAGAAATCTGTGAAATTATAGGTTCTATTTTAATAAACGATCAAACGATCAGATCAAAGATTAGAGAAAAGAGCTTAAGATGCGTTTGTGAATCTAAAGGTTTTGTTATTTTTCGGAGTTTGGTGACGGAGCAAACATATAATCTTCAGGCCTTGTGAATGACTCACATCTAAAGAAGATAACTGAGCAGTGGTGGAAAGTAACTAAGTATTTGTACTTTGTTACTGTACTTAAGTAAATTTGTATGTATTTATACTTTACTTAAGTAAAAATAATAGTGCATACTTTATACTTTTACTTCATTACATGTCGCAGCTGTTACCTGTACTTTCTACTCCAGTAAATTTCTACAGTGTCTGTAGTTCCTTGTTCCATGTGATGAACACAGTGCTGGACTGATGTGAGGTCAGACTCTGCATGGAGGTGGTGTCACGCTGCCAGCTGTGTTTCTATAATGAGCCTCAGTCATGATGCCGGTGCTCTGGCTCAGTTAGCTAACTAGTTAGCTGCTGTCTGCTAACACAGGTCCATCCATTAATTTCTGATTAACATGAATCATAACATGAATCTACAGCAGGAACATTGACACAGTAAAAATGCTGAATGCCTGTTTGTTATCAGCAGCCTCTCTGTTCACTTGATGCCCACAGCCTGCCTCATGACACACAGACCTGTGCATAGCTGCTTCTGGACTGAACATGTACATTAACTACACATGGTCCATTTTAATTTAAGATGATTTCTTTGATTATTTTAACCTGTTCAGATCCTTTGCAATGGAAATCAATAATATATATTCAGTGCGTGAGTACTTTTACTTTTAATACTTTAAGTACATTTAAAAGTACTTAAGACTTTTACTTAAGTAGGATTGTTGATGTAGCACACACAATATATTTTACTTAAGTATATATTTTGGGTAATTGTACTTTTACTTAAGTACCAAGCTTCAGTACTTTCTCCACCACTGTGTATGAGCTGTAGCTGCTTTGTAATGTGGTTTCGTTCGTCACTGCTGCTGCTCTGCCAAACTTCACATTAACTTTAGTGCTGTGATGATGTGAATCCTGATTTACTCCGATGTTCTGGTTGTTTTGCATGTTTTTTTTTGCCTAAAGCTAAATTTGTACTGGAAAATATTTTGGTTTTAATTGCTTATACCAAGACGCCACATCCTAAAATAGTCTAATTTCGATCTCGTATGCTTCATGCTGGGGGTTTGTTCCCTTTGCACAGAGCGAGCAGGAGAGAAAGGAGAGATAGAGGGAAGATGATAAGAAGAGATGTGGGGGGAAAAAAGTGAAATGACCTCTGGTTATGCCTCCGTCAGCTGCCGCCGTTTTATTAAAACACAGAGCTCCTTTTTTTTCTGTGCAGAGAACAGAACACAAAGATGGTTTCTCCTTTTTATTATCTTCGTCTAATGCCTGGGGCTTAATAAAGAACTAATCAGCCGTGAAGACAATAATGTTCTCTTTTCAAGAAAAGCTCATAGTAAAACAATCACACAGTATTTGTGTAGTATCCATTCAGACTGAACAGAGTAAAGCTCGTAAAACTATTATTCACAAACATTAATATTAAATGTCCTAACTACACAGTTATCATAAGTACATAATATTTGTTAAGGGAAAGAAATACTGCAACTGTTTTCCAATTATCCATCAAATACAGCAGCCATGTTTTAAAGAAGGACAACTAGTAGCAACAGAAAACCTCAGACAGAAATTGTCTTAAAATATAACAAATAAACACATAAATAGCTGTTTAGGCCTCTATAGATAACTAATGACAACATGGGTGGTGATACACCTCAGCTCCACCCACACTCAGCAAATGGATTCATTTGAATTGAATGCTGTAGACCTCTGTGGCATAAGATGATGATTTGTATTTGCAAGTTGGACATTTGGACAGTTGTCCCTTCACAGCTATCAATGTTCATTCACTGGTCCAGTGTATAGTGTGTATGTGCTACCCGGGCAGGATGTGTGTATGTATGCTTGCTGCAGCTTAGATCTTATCTGCTCCGGGCATCAGGAAGATGACGAAGATGAGAATCCCCTCTGCCCCAGAATGGAGATCCAGCGACTCAACAACATGAAAACGAAGCAATATTTTCTCCATAAACTCAACATCATCATCAACATCACTCCTGGTTACATCGTTGTCTAGTTAGCTTCAAGTTTAGCTGGAGCCAGTTGTCTTTTTTTATGATGACTCTTAATGTGATCCTAAATTGCAAAGTTAACATCATGCTGCATTGCAGGAGACTTTAAACTAGATCATGAAGTCATCATGTCAATAATTGATGAGGCCTCTACCTTGCACAGTTAGACTTATTTGTATTTATCTCCTGCCGGCCTTTAGATTTGCTGAATGTTTGAAAACCTTAGACATTTGTGGAACATAGAAATTGTCATGAAATATAACAAATAAACTCATTATAAATTCAGCCATAAAGACACGGTGTGGAACTTTTGTCCCCCCCTACTGGCAGAGGGAGTAATCACAGCACACGGACCCCCCTGACATGTGAACTCACATATATACATATATACTCGTATAACCTTTGTCTTTGAATGAACACGAGTCGCAGGAGCAGCCCGTCCTCAGCACACAGAATGTAACATGATGTTGGTATTTTAGTCCTTGAATTAATGAGACAAGTGTGTATTTCCAGGACATCACAAAAACACACACTTTTAGAAGACAGGGTTAAATCTAGATGCGTATCATTTCCGAGCTTCATATTTAATGACTCCATGTAAAAAAAAAAAAAAAAAAAAAAAAAGTTACATAAAGTATTATCTGCATAATGGGGACCTGGTCTGATTGTAGAGCACAGACAAGTATCTTAATTGTTGCCCTTACAGGCTGCCTAATTTCCTAAGTAGCCTTAAGGGTCGCCATCACCACCAGAGTTTATGTCTCTGCTCTTTCCTGGCTCTCACAATCAATAAATCTTTCATAATCAGGCCTGCTTCACCTGTTGATGCGAGGCTGGAAAGGTTTTGCTTTGCAGAGCCTCTCCATGGCCTCTGGGTAGGTGGTAAAGACCCCTGAATAATACGCGTAAGGACGCTCTTTCATGGAATTGATTAAACTAGTATCAAAATACTGTCTGAGTCAAATATTAATGCAGTTAACTGTGCAAGTGTTAATAGACACATTACAGTATTAACCCTTGCAAGGTTAACACAAGGAGACAACTGATCTTTTTCATTAGTGCAAACAAAACACCATCACCAAGGACACACCGAGCAAAAACGATGATCATACTCTGGCTTTATTAAGTGGAGCCATTTGTCTACAGCAGACTCGGTTAAAGTGTAATGAATTTCTTTCTGTTTAAGTTATTTGAGGATACTGAGTAATGAGTCTATAAGAGACCAAACGGCACAGACATTAAACATGAGCTCAGAAATACATTTTCTATGACTGATAGCTTGCCTCGGGTCTTCGCTTTCTAATCAATAGCGGTATCACCTTTACTTATTTAAGATGTTGGCTCATTATGTACAGCACTTGAGGTATAATGAGAGCCCGAGGTGAAAATGTAATTAAAAAGATAATATCGCCTTCTACTCAAGCCATCTACTGCATACTGAATATTACAGCTTCACTCACAGACATTAAGAAAAAAAGGAGAACTACATGGTTTTTTTTTGACAGGCAGATCACCTCCCATCAACTCTATCTGCTACGTTATGATCAATAACGTTCTCTCCATTTATTTAAGTGTTAGTCTAAAAGGTTGCCTGTGCTCATCAGGTGGTGGAAGCAGAGATTGATTTTCAGAGAATAAACCTTGTCAGATTTATGCAGGCTTTCATGGTTCTCCTCGGGGTGTTATCCTTTATTTGTGTTAATTAGGATTGCTTGTTTTATGGTCAATGTTTGCGCTGGTTTATGCACGTGATAAAGATTTCATGACTTCATCTTCACTCGCCAAGGTTCACTTCAGAATGAACAAGACCAAAAAAAAAAAATGTAAAGTTATCTGTGTGGTGTTCAGCTCAATGAGGCTGAACCTGTGGAAGTTATGATGTATTTATGAAGCGAGACCGTGTCTCTGCAGGTCCCTGTAATGTGGTCATATTCAATCCACAACGTTTTTTTTTTATTTTTTATTTTAAATACTTTAATAATCCCAGAAGGGAAATTGCTTAAGCAGTGTCATACAATGACCAGCAAGGAGCAGTGAGTGCACTGGAGGCAATGCGGGTAAAGTGCCTTGCACTTTTCAACAACAGTCCCCCACTACCAGAAATTATGCAGTCGAGATTCCCACATTTGGGGACTTTGCAGGGGTCAGCACAACAATGCTCCTGACAGCCTTTCATCTCCTTGTGTATCCACGTGTGCAATAGATGGTAAGTGGTGAACAACAACAGGTTAAACTGAGGTCAAGTCAAACATATACTGAGTGGCTTTAATATAAAGCCGATGTAAACAAACCTGCAGTTCCATAAATGGCCACTTGGAGCTAACTCTAACAGTGAGTTGACCCTGTAGACCTCCATGTAATCCTGTCCAAATAAACACATAAATAGCTGTTTAGGCCTCTATATATAACTAATGGCAACATCTAAAGGCGGTGATACACCTCAGCTCCATCTACACTCATTGATTAATTTGAATTGAATGCGAGATGATGGTTTGTTATTGTAGCTGCGAGTTGGACAGGTGACTTTTTTTAATGATGACTCTTAATGTGATCATAAATTGCAATTTTAACATCATGCTGCATTGCAGGAGACTTAAAACTAGATCATGAACTCATCATGTCAATAATTGATGAGGTCTCTACCTTACACAGTTAGACTTATTTTTTGAAAATATTGTATTTAATGAAAATATGTTTCTGTGTCCGTGAGAGTGTGCATGATCTATGAACATCTGAAGTAAAAAAAATCAATAATACCAACACTGATTATTTTGGACATTAATATCATTTCTCTTTTATTAAGACAAGAACTCTTCATTGTTTTGTAAAAATGTCTATTTATGAACCAATACAAAATGTGTATGGGAATGTGGAACTCCTTTTTCTCCATTAATACACATTGACATTTCCCAAGTACAGCAGAGAGACAAAAAGAATCGATCGGAAAAACAATGACTGGTGAAACAATCCAAACTTTTTGGGAGTTTTTCAGAAGGCGGTGGTGCATTGAAAGTGACAGTAGTACAGCCACGACAAGTTTCTGATCCGGCTTCAATCCGATAAACATCGTACTCTTTATGACCTATGTCAACACAAAGCAATACTTAACACATCGTTTACAGTGCACCAAATATTAAGAAAAATACAGAAAACATGTACAACATATACGCAAAATATCTCACCGATTTTGCCTCTTGGACTTAAAAGTAATGTAGATCTGATGAATGTTTTGTACTTGCGTTCATGTCATTGATACAGTAGGTGGGGCCTAAACTTTGCATTCTACCTGAGATGCAGTCACATCGGTCAGCAACGCATGAACCTGAGACAGGACATTATCAAAAGAATTGAATGTGGAGATAACGACCTCGCTCTAAGACCACGTCCCATGTTTTTTTTAACCGGGTGTTCACTTAAAACTGATACATAAAACAACATAAACACCTTGATGTATATTTCAGTTTTTTGAATAATTAAAGCCAAATTCAATCCTTTTTTTAAGCTGTTTTGTTGGAAATTTTGGGAGAACGAAAAAAGTCCAGGCATCCCCAAATAACAAAAAAAAGAATCACAAATAAAATATTATTGTATCAGCATTGAGCGTTGAGAAGACAATATTCAGTTCTATTCATTTATTGGCAAGTACCGTACATGTTTTGAAGTCTGATTTAAAAAATGGAAGCTGCCACATGTCACCGAAGCGAAATAGTGCTCACTGTAAAATACAAATCACACAATCTCAGTCTTACAGATGAAGTGACACCTGCTCAGTGATTCATATAGCAACGATAACAAGTCAGTTAATAAGTTTTAATCGGACACCAGACCGTGAAACATCTAACCTAATCAATACCCGAACCCTACCCCACCCATCCCCGCCCCCACCCTCACCCATCTGATTTAACAAACACAAAACAGTGTCATCAGCGTACAGTGTTAACCTAGTGGTAATTCCTCTGTGAGTACACGATGTCTTAAATTAACTCAAGTTTTAACAAAAGGAGAGAGAGTTGGACATTTTTTTAAACTGCAACAACATCCCTCCTGGACTGTAGCTCCGTCCAACTACAACTGCCACATCCAATGAAGAAGCTCATAACATATCCACAGTGCTCCACCCACAACAAAAAGAAAAAATCAAACTGCACAGATGCTGCAGAAAGTTTGCACGATGCATTTTTTTACAGAAAAATCCTTCTCTAATGCCTTTGGACAACCACCCACCCCCACCCGTACCCCCACCCACCCCTCCCAAAAGTCTCAATGTGGAAAGACTGAATGCTGTCTTCATGCGTGACCATGATATATTAAAGCTATCACACTGGTAATGTGTTGCACACATTGACGAAATCCACTCAAACGCTTTAACATGACAATATAATGTATTGATAAGGCGTGTACACACGGCAAGCAACACAACCTGGGCCCAAAGAATCCATTATTAACCCGATCAGGTAGGGGTCGTAAATGTGTGGCCTTCAAGTGGCATTTTCGGTGGTATTGATATGTGTCATGTGTTGGTATTTATGAAATACCTTTGAAGAAATTGAAGTAGTACAGTGATAGTTATTGATTAACTGGGGAGAAGATCGATATGCAGAGCAAGAAATGTGCACTATGACAACACAAGAGTGTACACAACACAGTTATCTTACACTAGTAAGGGCAACATTGTGGAAATGGTTTCCTCACTGACGATCTGTTTTTTTTTTTAAATCACTTTTATGTTTTTTGAACTGCTCCACAATTCGACATTACTCTTAAACTTGAGTCTGATTTTAGCTTTTAGTTTGAGTCCCAAAACATTGTGCATCAGTGTTTTATGCACTTTTCCTTTGCACATATCATTGTTTGTCCATGTTAAGTTTGTGTTTATTTGGTGTCCACATGTTAAAAACAACATGTATTTTTAATCTGTGGATGCGAGGAATTATTATGCCGCTAAAAGTTAGCTGTTAGTTCGGAAAAAAAGCCTTCCCTCCATAATACACATCGTCTATGAAAACACTGTACACTCATAAGCATGCAAAGCAAACAGTTACATAGTAACTGGCAGCTGTCTACGTAGCCATTAAGCTTGTGGTTATTGGTGTAAAATCTTAAAAAATGATAAGTGCGCTATGTGTATAAAAAAATAAACGCTGGAAGTTTTGATTTTACGTAGTGATAAAATGTGTCATTTATTAACCTAATGCCTTTTTTTAAACATAATACCTGAGGTGAGGTATGGCTGATGCCACTGTCGGAGTTTGTCGTGAGTGTGTGCGGTGAAACAGTCCGCCCACAGCTGTCACATTGTGAGAAGGACTCATTAAGCGTGCTGCTTGCTGTGTGAACACATAATAATGACAAACAATGCCACCAGTTAGACCCTCATTGCCATGTTAAGAAGCCAGGGCATTAATGTAAAACCATAATCCACACCACGGAGCACAACCTTTGTATTAAGTTATGTTACAAACAATTAATTAATGTTGGCATCCCAAGTGCCCCCCAGCTGGCACAGCTAAACGGATTCTCATTCAGTTTTTGGCAGGCGATGGAGAAGCAGACAAGATGGGGTTTCAGCACACAGACGAACATGCAAAAAATACCAAATATTTAAGCACTGAAAAGCTGCTTTGAAGGGAAAATATATATATATACATATATATATTTCAGATGAGCTGATGGAAGCGTAAAGACGTGTCTGTCTCTCTCAAACATTTGCTTTACAGTTCGACAAAACTCACAATGGGTGTGTGTGTGTGATACGATAAAACCCACGAAGCTGGAATTCTAGTAAGTTGTAAAAAATATTTCTTAGTAAGGATTAGTGTACAATACAGCTGTGACTCCATTGGCTTGATTTTACATTGAACTGTGTGTGTGTATAAGATAACATGAAGCCACTGTGATGGGAGGAGCTGGACCTTCTGGAACGAAAATCTGAATGAGTCTTTGTCTGGAGTTTGGTTTAAGGCTGATTTCATCTTTCTTGGCAGCTGATTGGCCGAATATGAAGACCCAATATTTTTCTTTAAACAGCCTCTTTTTAAGACTGTTAAGAGTGTCAAAAAATTATTTTCTTCTTTCCCATTTTATAAGGAAAAAAAACCAAAACAAAACCAAAAGTTTTCTGCTGCTGGGAGAGCAGATGGAAATCAATTGGAACTCATTATTACAACTCAATAAAAAGCCGGCAGGAGGACAGGCCTCCCAACAGGAGAAAAATAATACAGAACAAAAGGAAAGAATTCAAAAATAATGAGACGGCAGCACAGTGAGGAAAAATCATTCTCTTCTCTTTACTAAGAACGTTAATTGTTTAAGAGCCAGAGGAATAAAGTGAGGTTTGCGAAAAATTAACTAGCCTTGTAAAATGGGAATTTAATGTTATCTGCCGCTTCTTTTTGATTTCATCTGTGGTGGTGTTGGAGGAGGTGTGGGGGTGTGGGACTGGTACAACAAACCTGTCCTTTGTACATTGATATGTAAAGCATTCCATGCAGTTTTGGAGCTGTTTGGGGAAGTAATGGCTTGAGACGAATCACAGTATACTGGAAAGAGTTTTGCAGGGGTGTGTGTGTGTGTGTGTGGACACATTTAGAGAAATGAATAAAGTGGCTGTGTAATTCTACCCCCATACGGAAAAAAAAACAAAAAAAAAAGCCAATAGCACACTGATAACTACGAGTGGCGGAATGATGAGAAAGGGAAGCGACGAGGTGATGCAAATGATGCTCAAAACAAAGTATGGATCGGAGAAAAAACAAAAAAAATCGGAACAAGGCACAGAATTTTCTGCAAATGGTTGAACTAAATAAAATTCGTACCAGCAGTTAGGGAGGTGTCGAATGGTGAAGCTCTCTACAGTGATTTCTGGCAACGTCTGGCGCACCTTCCCTTCCTCCCTCCCACCCCCCAACCCCCCCAACCCGACCCCGTTTTCTTGTTACCGAAAACCCCGGCCCGTAACGTTTTTTGTCCTTTTTTGATTTAGATTTTTTTTTTTAAACACACGAAACATTCCATCTACATCTGCAGACTAGACTAAACAATGGTTTAAAACCAGGCCTTCCGTCAAAACTCTCATCTAACCCCTCTACTCTCACTAAAAGTGATCTTCCAACCTCTCTGTCATCCCCGAACCCCCACCCCCCCGTCCCGTCCCCAAAAACAAGCTCAGTGTCCCAAAGAGGACACCAGAGTGAGGGGTCCTGTTTTGATTAGATGTAGTACTCCTTCTTCTCGTCCGAGTTGGTATGGCCACCCTCTGCGTTGATGATGGCTGTGTCTGCGTCCGCTGCATCGTCCGCTCCTTTGGCTTCGTGTGTGAAGTAGGTACCTGAGGAAGAGGAGGAGGAGGAGGAGGAAGAGGAGGAGTGGGGAGAGAGAGGACAGTGTCACGCTCCGGATAATAGCCTGCTGCTCAGATGATACAAAAGATTAAAATGTGCCCCTCCATCTCACAGCACCTAATTATGCAAATCCTTCACCGCGTGCCCATTTACTCACACTGCAAACCAGAAAGCTGTAATATTCCGATTATACAACATTGTCCCTCTTTTTCAGTTAAGATTGGCACCTGAAAATCAGGGTTTTGAAATGATGATGAGTGTGGCGAAGAGCGCGGCTCACACCTTCAAATTAACCTTGTCAAGTTCAAGAAAAAAACAGAGCGAGAACTAGCCCGGCCACTTCAAACCTAATTTACAAGATTTATTCACCTCCTATCACAGGAGAGGTTTAGCAAATCATGGCAACGTTCTTGATAGGATGAGGAAGCGCGTCACCAAAATAAAAGCAGACATTTGTTTGAGGGGATAGAAGCAAGGTGCTCAGTGATGCCGTGACCTGGATAGGATACCACACAGGAGAAAATGTCCTTGTGTGAAGTCATATTTTACCCTCTGTATATAAGGTATATGGTATGATAACATAATGTGAGTCCAGGGGACTCCCTCCTTCCTTTAGCTGGCAATAAAGAAGACAACATAGCATCATCAGTTTTTGATGTCTCTTGCTCTAGCAGATTTTTTTCTCTTTATTAGATTAGGTATACAGCTAGCAGCATCCTTTGGGGTCCATGGAGTAAGGGTTAAAATGCATCCCTGTCTGGAGGCGGGCTCAGTTTACATTGTGTAACAATGATGGTGTGACAGACACGGAAATGACAGTTGTAGCTTCTCCTAAACACTCACTGCACCTCAGAATCTGAAGGGTTCATTCAAATGTATACACTCTATGCTCATCAATCAGTGTAGTGTAGTGTTAGTGGCTTGTTCTTCATGACACAGAGAGCCTGGAAGAAACAAATCATATGGTCCTGGTACCTATGTTTAAGTCATCCACAACCATTCCTGAATCTTCTTGGGGGGGCCACTACAAGACTATTGTCATAGCAGCAGAGCCACGCTGAGCTTCAAACCCTGCCCACAGATCCACCTTGATCCACCTTGACCTAGCTTCTGACACAGTTGTAGCTACTCCTGCTGAGTAAGAATAATGATGACATATGAGAGCCATACATTATGCCAGCATCTAAAAACTCTCTATTATTTGAGTCTTGTAGGAGAGAAACAGCGTGTTGCTTGTCAACAACACATCAGTCTGCAGGAGGGGATTCTATTCAGAAACAAGCGCTGCTGCTAAGGGCCCTTTGTACAAATGCTCCACATGCATTTTCAGTGGCAGTTTAAAGTATTCCTGATCAATATTAGCTTTGTCCGCTGACAGAAAAAATAGGTTTAAAAACACTGGAATTATCCGTTAAGGTTATCTTCTTCCACTCGTACCGCTCCTCGCCTACAGTCTGCGGGTCGTCTCAGGTAACTGTTGTAAAGTTTCTGGCAGAGGCAGTTAAAAGTCGCCTCAAACAGTAATCATTTCTTACCAATTCCAATTTTTCTGAGTGGCTGCTCTGGCCTCACATCTCCACATTGCTCTGCATAGGTGCAGCCACCAATCAGTGTGTGTGTGATTATGTCATGAATATTCATATCTGGCCTGCAGGCACTTTACCTCATAAACAGTTTACCTCTCAAGCCATATGCAATTAGTCAGAGTGGCCTCCGTTTTACGTGCGCGCTCTCATGTTATTGCCATTTTATACTGAAAACGTGTTGTGAGCACGCTTGGAGGAAAACAGCACTGTGACAGTTATTCAGTAGTGAACACTAAAGGATAATTCCAGTTTATTACGAGCTAATGTTTCAAAGTTTTGCCCATTAATTGTTAATATCTGAAAGTAACTGTTGAGAGCTGGAAGTCTGATCATCTATTTGTATTTTTAATCATTCTATTTGGCAGGTTGGCTGCTGTTCTATGTCTCTATATGACATTATGGAGTGAAATATAATCAGAACAGATGATGGCTGAAAACTACAAACATAAAACCCCAAATGGCAACAGGCATAGACGCTGCCTGCACCACATGGTTAAAGATCCAGAGTGAAGGGCTGATGACAGCACAGCTAGTAAACAAGACAAACCACCAGTGGTGACTGATAAGTTTGTGTTCTAAGGTAGAAAAGTGGAAATGAGCTCCGTTTAACACCCAAGGAGGTCCACAGGGACGTGGAGGCAACACCCATGGACCATAGTGAGGAGGTAGGGTGCTGGATTCACAAAATCTGAACTTATCTTCTGCACCTTGAAGACAAAGTGTGTTTGGGACTTTACCATATACAGCCATATGAGATCCACCCATATCAACCTGTATCCCCCATCAACCAGTTAGAGTTGATGAAGTCGCATGGAGGACTTTAACAAAGAACACAACTGTACTTTGGCACCAAGCATCTCCCAGGAGCATGTTGTCTGCTGTTACCGTGTACTGTGGGAAGCAGATTTGGCACGACATGTCAGGATGTCTGTCGATTCTAAAATGGACCCTTGGAAAAGGGTCACATTATAAACAGGGGCTGACTATGCTGATCTCTGAGATGGCTACTGGGGCACATCAACAACAAGAGAGCTCAGGATCCCTGGGCACCTTCCTTTAGAGGTTTGCCAGGCAAGCCCAACTGAAGGAGGACCCGCCGGAGGGATTACATGTTTAGGCTGGCCTGGCAGCTGCCTGGGAATCCCCCAGGAGGAACTGGAAGAGATTGGAGGAGACAGGGTTTTGCTTTGCTTCTTCATTTTGTTACTGAGTAAGCAGTTTAGAAAGTGGATGGATGGATGGTTGTTCCACAAGGACAATGCTTCAGCGCACAAGTCGACTCTCATTCAAGGGGTTCATCTGACTTGTCCTCCTGAGACTACAACCTCCTGTAGGAGCTCAGTGGTGGCAATTTTGGTAGTGAAGATGGCAGCTTTCTGGAAGATGCAGACTTGATGCTCCACAAGACTAAGTGTTAGAATCTCCTACTTCTTTAGGCCTCAAGCTCACTAATCATGTCTCTAACACAGACTATTTAAACCAGAAATGTTTCAATTCACCACTGAGATTCACTGGCAGACAGCTCACATGCTTCTGGGCAGAAATGTGAGGGGAAGTTCTGTATCAGCATTAAAAAAAAAAGGAAAGTGTTTTTTTCTGCACCTTTAATTTGCCTCAATTACAGTACTTCCTTTCCAAAGTGGTTAATGCACCCAATCCCATTTCCTCCTGCATAGGAAATATTAAAGTGTGAAATTTGTTATAGATTGTAATTATTTCTGTGCTATGAGGATGGCATACAAGATTTGTTATACTATGCAGCAGGACTGCATGAAAAATGTAATTTTACTCATCATTGGTAACCCGTACCCTTAATAGATGTCTCTCAGTGATATAAGGACAAGGGAGACAAAAGTAAAGAGGAATATACACTCAATCCACCCATTGGTACAGACAAAAAAGCCTTATCAAGTGTCCTTAAAAATATAAGTAAGCAAATAATAATTTCAGTTTCAGTCAAAGCCCAATTAAAAGTGTTGCATTTTCAGGTTTTTACCTTTGTGTCTCGCAAAATAGCGTCCCAGGACGATGAGTAGACAGAGCATGGCGAACACGACCACGGCCACAACTCCTCCAATAACTGCATGGTCCACCGTTCTGGGTGCTCCTTCTCCAGCTCGTGAATCTGAAAGCAGGAGAGAAAAGAACTGTTGAAACTCACATTGCGTGAACAGCAATCAGCCGCCACCATCCCTGCGGGGGACGTCTGGAAGTTAAGCCTGATAGAGACGTAGATTATGCTGAATGTAAGGCATTTAAATGGAGGAACGCTGGAGCTGCAGTGTCTAAAATGTGCCACTCTAACAGCACTGAAACATGATTGTCTCTTGGAGGAGAGTTGCCGCGGGCTGAAGCCGTCAGTAAATGTAGAGTCTGCTGCTTTTTTTCTTTACAGGAAAAAAAAACATGCAGACACAAATATCAGCAACACCAGCTCTTATTACAGAAGGTCTTTACCAATAAAAATAAAGAAATACATTTCATGTATCCATCCTTTGACAGGACAGTCTTACAGACAAATAATGGCTACACTGTTCCGGAATAAAAGCTCTGAAAACATCAGAGACAAAGGTGAAGATCACTGTCACATAGGATTTTATGGACCATTGGTGTCAATGGAAGGAGTGAACATAAAGATTCTTGCACCAAAACAACATTTTTCATGTGCTAAATATCGCTCTTAGGAGACACAAAGGGTTTACAAGTTTGTGAAATTGGGGAAATATATGTTTTTTTTAAGCAATGGAGTGTTTTATATCTTGGTTACAGGCAGGACTCATCACCATGGCAACCTAAAAAATGGAGTTTCAAAACTTAGTACTTCCCATCAAGCACAACAAGATGTCCATTATGTTTTTTTTTTGTTTTTTTTGGCATAAATCAAATTTAGCCAACATTTAGCTCAGTTATGGCCTGAATCTTTTTCCATTTTTTGACATATATTGTCCAAAAAAATGTGTTCAAATCTATATATTTTTACTTTATAATTTCTATAATTAAGCTTTAACTGCTTAATTATACTTTCATAATTCCTGTCATAGACACATTTTTTTACATTTCACTTCCTATTTTTTTCAATTTAGAAGATGGTTGGATTACGTTTCCTTAATCTAAACCTACTCCAGAATTCTTATTTTAACACCATAATCCATATTTAATCTTGGTGTATGGAAACACCTTGGTGTGAATTTTCTTGGTGTTCTTTCAGTCTTTTGAAGAATGTTACACTCGAGTATTATTTAAATTCTTCATATGTGACATAAATCATGTCATTATTTTGTTTGTTTATTTCCTGCTACATGACATAACAAAGATGTCTTTTCCATGACCGTCTGGCTTCTTTGTTGCTTGCTGACATTTTAATAACCCACTGTATAAATTGCCACAACAATAACCGTTTGGATTGCAATCAAAAATTGATTAACAATTACTATATTGTTGCCAGAGTGTCTGATCACTCAGCAGTTTTACCTTTCTTGAAAAATCTATTCATCATGCTTTGCTGTGGTGATTGTGAGGTTCAGTGCTCAGTCGTAAAGTTGCACAAATTATTCACAGACTGGAAGCTGTTTATAATGATAAGAAAACATCTGACACTGGACAACAAGCCCCTCAAGCTCCTGCCTGCAATGCTATGTGAAAGCTATTGATCAGGTGTAGGGATCCATGACAACCCTGAGTTAATATCCATTTGTGGTCCTGATTGGTCCTTCACGCCACAGAGTGAGGGCGCATTTCACCGCCTGCAGGAGAGAAAGGCAGGTGATGGTGGGGGAGTGAAATGTATGTTTGTGGCTTATTGGGATACTTCAGAAGAACATATGGACAGGCGGAGGAGCTGGTTCTTAGAAATCAGCTCAGGTAGAGCAGACCTTCAGACCCCTACCATCAATTAGCTGGGAAAAAACATGCTTCTGCAGTACAGTTCTGCACAGGGGGGGTTTTGCTGAGTGAGCCCCTGAAATCAAAGCAGGCCACCATTGATTAAGAGAAACAGAGAGAAACATAATCTCTACACCCCTGCATTACCAGACCTGCAGCAGCACTGAAGTTGCGAGGGGGGGGGGGGGGGGGGGGGGGGGCAGTGTGCAGTGCTACCTGTCAAACTCAACAAAACATTACCTGATAGATCTAATAGGTTATTTTGACTTCAGATTTTCTTTTTTAGTGCTGGGCAGATTCAATTAAACTGAGCAGGAATCCTTCTGACATCCAATTCGCTCTTGTCAGCCTGTAGAGCTGTGCTTTAACACACTTTCCTATTACGATGTTAATGTGGACTTTGGCTTTTGGGTGGGGAGGTGAGCATGTGTGTGTGTGTGTGTGTGTGTGGTGTGGAGGTGGCTTGGACTGAGCTTCCTGATTGTCTACATAAAAATTTTCCTGGTTTAAATTAATTTAAAGGTGGGGGGAGAAAAAAATCAAAGTCTCCACAGCACACTTTGCATAATATCATGTTGCCTCATGAAATAATAAGGTCTGTGTCGTGGCTTTACCTGCATAAACAAGAAGAGGTCCAACAGCCTTTTACTTTACTCAATACAAGCATAACATGTGGACTGTTGGTGGTGCTAGTGGCTGTTACTGTCTACTGAAGGTGCTATTAGAATGCTAATCAGCACAGTTATAAAGTCTCTCAAAATTCTGCAGGAAAATGAGGAGAAGGCAAAAACTGAAGACAAAAACAAAACAGCTCATGGTGTCAGGGGGGCCAGAACCCCGGACAGCTGAGTGAAGGTCTGAGGTGCTGCTTGCACCACCCCCACTACCTCCTAACATACCTCCTAACATGGACCCCTGCTACTGTATTGATCCTATTACAATATAATAGGACCAATAGGAATCATTATGATTCTGTGGCCAAGCTGCGGTAGTTGCATGCTAGTGCAGGATGAGTCATCACCATGTTTTTAAGCTATTTTCTCTTTAATAATACCCACAAAACACAGTCCTATTTTTTTAACCAGAAGCTGTTGACGTCTGTTAAACATCATATAAAACCTTTTTAATGGGAAATCTAACAGCTTGTTGTTGTTTTGTATTTTTGTCTTTCAGTGTGTGAACCCAACATGATGAATTAATAATTAATAAAGCATCTGTGTTCAACAAATACCTCACATTTTATCACTGATAGGCCACTTTGCTGCAGCAGTGTTAATAATTCTCGTAGCCATAACAGTTTATAACCAGAAAGCATTAAAAACAGGTCTCCGGATTCCATTTCTTAATGAGTCCTGTTTGTAAGTCTGGATGCGCTGTCAATTTCTGGAAGCACTCAGGCCCATGTAAAGCAATTTGCATGTCATATCAATGAGTATGAGTATCACTTATGAGCAATTACTGTCACCAAATAAAATACAGTATATTTTTGTGCCATTGTCTCACAGGGGAAGTCAAACTTAAAATCGCATGGGTCATTGTTTTAGCAATCAAAGAAGTGCACATTCAAGACAATTACAGTTATTTCTTGTCTTTGAACGTCACTTCTGTCGTGGGTAGAAAGCATCGGAAATCCACATCAGACCGGGCTACTGTGACAATCTGCTTCATTTAACTGCAGCTCATACTATTAATTACAAACAAGAGTGCTGTCACGAAAAAAACTAATACTCTGAAGTGGCTAAAGTCATTTAGAAAATTCTGTCAGAAGTCTGGAGATCTTTAATTATTGTCTCAGTCCAGTTTCAGCAAACTGATCGTCACAATCCACCAAAAAAATACAACTTCAAATACAAACAAAAAGGTGGAGCTGCAGCAAGCAGGCAGTCTCAGAAGCAGCGTGTGCTGACTCTCATAATGGTTTTGCCCAAAGTTACTTAGAATTTTAATGCCTGATATAATTAATTTGTTTATTTCTGCTGTTAAGTTAGGTATTTAACATGGGAGTCTATGGGGATTGACTCACTTTTGGAGCCAGCCCCTAGAGGCTGCAGGGTGAACTGCAATTATCACAACAAACTCAATAAAGATTGTAGAGTTTGAGCTTTGAGTTGCTGCCCCCTAGTGACTAAAAAATATAAATGCAAGCAGCTTGAAATATAGTGTATAAAGATAGACAGCTTTCCAAAAGAATACTTCCAATATATTATCTAAAAGTCCCAAAAAATCTTGCTTGGTACTTGCCCTTCTACCTTTAAATATACACAATTGCTTGACAGAATAAACAGTTAAAGTTTGGAAAACACAAAACAGCCCTTCTACACTGGCCTCTCAGGACAGATCCTCAAACACTGCATCTGATGTCATTTGCAGAATCTTTGCTAAATGACAATGCGGCTGTTGCCATGTGTTGATGAGGGCAAACGGGTTATTAAAGCACTTAATGTAGCCTTACTTTGCCGTTGCAGACCATTTTGCAAAACTCTCAGAACAGAAGGCAAATTATTAGGACATCATAAGACAATGAATAAATTCATTATCGTGCATGTTGTCTTGATCACCTCATCTCTAATGTTTCCACCAGGGCCGGCCCAAGCCTTTATGGGGCCCTAAGCAAAATTTCATACCACCACCTCAGTATCAGATGCTTCATCATCCTATAGGCTGCACTGTGCGTAATACATGCTACTGAATGTGTAATATCATCTCGTTTGTATTAATCAATGTTATTTTTTAAAATGTAAATGTAAAAACTTTTGGTGCTCTTGGGGGCCCTAAGCAACCGTATATTTCGCATATGCCTTGGGCCGGCCCTGGTTTCCACTCATACTGTCATTTACTTTTTCTTACTTTCCTATATTTGGTGTAAAAATAAGAGAAAACCAACCAAAAAAAGTGGCACACATTCATATTACATCACCACAGTTTGGGCTTATCTCAGTGCCAACACGCCGCTCAGTCTCACTGAAATATAAATGATTAATCAAGAAGGGGCTTCAAACGAGGTGTCCACAGGGCTAAACAAAGCGCACAACAGTCAATCAGGAGTGGCCAGTGTGGCAGAGGGAGAAACGCCCACGTCATGCAGGAACGTGGAGTGTCTCATTTTCATAGGACGTGTTGACTGAGGCTTGATTTGAGACAGAGGAGATCTCCTAATTGGATCTCCTAATCTGCTAATTAAGCATTAGTGATTTCAGTGGTGTGCCCGCGCTGCCTGTAGATAGAGGGGCAATCAGGAATACAGCGGCGGCATGTGGGTGGGGTGTCATAAGAGCACATTGGCTTGTCAAGATCCACTCCCATTGCCAACAACACTCTCGGTTAAAGAGTGAATGTAATTAAAGTCCCGATGAACCTATTCATTGAACCTATTTAAAAATGTCAGTTAAATCCTTTGCCTCTCAGGCTGAGCACCACGCTGCTTACATACAGAGAGGCTTGAACTGAGATTTATAGAGTCTTTCTCCAAAATGTCAAAAACATTTTAAAAAGACGGCAGCACCATAAAAAACACAGAGAAAAGGAAAGGAGGAAAATGAAACAATTCAAAACACTGTCATCTAACTTCTGACTTCTGACTTCAGCAGTAATTCTTGTTTGGTCATGGCGGCGTTATCACTCAAAAGAAACACTATTCAACCAGAGATATTGTGATGTTCAAAGAGTACTCCAGCAGGTTGTTTGCAGACATGGTGGGCATGGTTTTAAAAATACAACACCTGAAGTCGATGCAGCAGACTGACTCATCTTTCATCGTATGCACCCAGACCCACAAAAATATGGATCTACAAACCTGCAATACAACCTGCTTTATACTCAGAGGGACACGTTACTTCATGTGTAAAGCTGGTGCTGGTCTACTGTCAGACCATAGCAAGACATGGATCCAAAACATGAAGACAAGCTGAGTTTTTCCATTGTCAAACTTCCAAATCACTATATGCTTATGTCTTATCATTGTTTTCTCCAGTAAACATGGTTATTTCTGCTGTTAAGTTAGTTATTTAACATGGGAGTCTATGGGGGATTGACTCACTTTTGGAGGCAGCCCCTAGAGGCTGCAGGGTGAACTGCAATCATCACAACAAACTCAATAAAGACCATAGAGTTTGAGCGGAGTTGTTGCCTCTAGTAACCAAAAATAATAAAAAAAAACATGCAAGCACCTTGAAATATAGTGTATAAAGATGGACAGCTTTCTATCTATCAAGAACCAAACTCATTGTCCCATGTGGACATTTCAACAAGAAGGTCTATAGGGATTGACTTCTGAAGTTTTTGGCAATTTTACTATTCAGTCCCAAAAAACTCTTACTTGGTACTTGGTACTTGCTTGCCTACCTACCCTACCTTTAAATAGATTGGATTGACAGAGATGAAAACACAAAAGCTGCACCTTTGCTTGTCATTTCTGCAACACTTTTGACATCTCAGCCACAGATTGTACCTGTCTCTGCTGAAGTGGTGTCTGAACATCATTTATTCAGCATTAAAAATGGCTACTCATGGCCACTTTTTGATTTTTGTTTTGTTTTGTTTCACAGGGGCATATTGATGACCTCAAACATCACACTCAAGAAAAAGTCAACTGGCAATGGGACTTTCAGGGCACCACATTTACACCGTGATGTCATTTTAAAAAGGATTATTAGCTGCCTGTCATCTGACCTGTATGGGTTTATAGAACACTTTAAAACACACACACACACACTTGCATGTTAGCTGTGGGAGTGTTAAGACTCCCTCTTGCTGTGAGACAGCAGTGCTAACTACTGAGCCATGAGCACCATCTGCGCAAATTCCACATTGAGATAATGGACAAAGTGTTGTAACTTTGTAAAACTTCTTTACAAGAACATCACATTATCACTGTCACTGCTTGACTGACAGAGGATCTACAGCGATGATCTCATTTTTAAAGATGTTTTTTGGGTCCTTTAAATTAAATTAAGAAACCTTTATTAGTCCCACAATGGGGAAATTGCATAAGGCAGCCCAGCAAAGAGCGCCTTAAGCACCAGTGAGTACACTGGAGGCTATGCAGGTAAAGTGCCTTGCCCAAGGACACACAACAGTGACTAGGGAGGAGTTGGGATTGAACCACCCTGCTATACCACTGAGCCACTGCTGCCCATTATTTGATACTTAAGAGCAGAGAAAGAGAGGATGATCAAACCCTGCAATGAGAAGCATTGCCTCCGCTTATAGAAACCCTCCTTTAGCCGGTGAGGTACACACTATGGACAAAAGTATGTGGACAGCCAGCCACTATATGTCCTTGCATTTCTACAGTTTGATGAATGTCTGGGGGCCTTGAGGTCAGGACAGGTAAGTTCTTCCACAGCAAACTGGGAAGATAATTTCTTTGAGGTTTTTTTGGTGCTGACAAAGACACAAAGTTATGATCTAATCTTTCTTTCTATCTATCTTTCAGGACATTAATCACGGACGATCAATCAATAATGCAGCATTAAGATTGATGCATATGTGCATATGTGCATGTTTATGGGCGTCAGTGATGAGTCCATACAGGCGGTATCTTAGCTTCACTGTGTATGGGAGACAACCTCTTAACACTGATTTACAACAGCTGCGGCCATTGTTTTCTATTTGAGCCCACACAGTGTGACACGCATGTCGCAGCAGGTTGATGCATCTCTTTAAGTTTTGTCTCCGATATGATTCCCACACTGTGTACAATGCTTCCTCAGTGTCACACAACCGCACTGGCTCGGTTGCCAGGAGTCGAGCTCTCTAACGTGATTCTGCTGTAATTAAAATATGACAAAAGGCACAGTGACAGCAAAATGCTACTCAGTCATAAACTCTTCTCATCTTTTTTTTAAATTCTTTTAATGCTTAATTTCTTTTTACAGCAAGACAGCGGTTGTAATTAGCAGCTGTACTGCGGCATTGTCTACGGAAAAATAACACATCGCTGTGCCACAATAATAATAAAAACAAAAAGCAGGAAGCTGAAACTCAGCTTAAAAGTCATAAGAGGGGATTGAATTGACACCTGGTAGAGAGATGTGTGGGTGAAAGAAATCAGACAAAGGAAGCTGGTAACGGTCGTGTAATATAAACCTTTGTCTGTGTAATGAATTCCATTTCTGTCAAACAATACAGTCAAGAAAAGGAAAGCAAATGTTCCAAGTCCTTGCAAAAAAAAAAAAAATAGAAGCCAACAGTGCATTATCTGCTAAGAAACCTTAGCACCGTCTTTTTATCTGATGGAGCTATTCATCATTTATCTAATCACGGCCAGCCTTCATCCAAAATGTAATATAATTATGGGCTATAACTGTTCTCAGGATATTAAGCTGTATCTAGGCCATGCCTAGCTCAATAAACACCTTCTAATAATGGCTTTTAGTGGTCTCAGGAGTGACTTATCCTAACACATTGAGGACTCTCTCTATGCTCCCAAGGCCAAATGAGTTTATGGCTTGTTACAGAGATGCACATCAGTCCTCTTAATGGGGACACTGTTTGGAAAAAAAAAAAAAGTCAGCCCAGTGGAGCTTCTCTCCATCCACCACGCTGCCCTTTCTTCTCTCATGCGTGATTATCAGGCCCCCACCTCAGCCCATCTCAACACCTCCACCAACACCCTCCTCCCACCCTGCTGTCACTGAGCTGCCTCCAGCTCCGGTCATCTCAACGACAGCTGGAAAACTCCTGAGGATTAATGCTTGTGGTTGAGAAAGGTGGCCAGGACCCCGGTGTGTGTTTGTGCTCTCGGACGCCCAGAATTAGAAAAAAAAAAGGCTTTGACATTGACAAACATAAGGTCAAAATAACTGATGATAGGACGTCACTTAACACCAGAAAGCAGCAGCAGCAGCAGCAGCAGCAGAAGAAGAAAAATCTCGTCAAGGTCAGAGTCATGGAAACACATTAAAATAAACGTGTGTCGCCTCTGCTCTTGGCATATTGATAATAACAACAGAAGAGACTGTGCACATCCCGCTGTTGTGAGACAGAACAGTATCAGTGAAATGACATCGGGGGCTTTGTGTAGATCTGTGTACACAGCAGACACAGCCCTGGGTGAAGGAACTGTGCCAAGAAAATGAAGGGCTAATCCTGGAAAAGAAGCCAAGACAATGGCTACATTTACATACATGCAGTAAACAGACCGCAGTACATTCTCTGGTCAAGGTCGCACTCAGGGATGAGCTGTTTACATCCACCCGTTCACAGCGTACCTCAACAACTATTTCCATAAATCAACAATTTTTAAGGGCAGTGGTGATTTTTTTTTTAGTTTTTCTTCCGGAGTTCTTTGGTTTGTTGTGCATAAAACAGACGACAGGCAGGACGGCTACAAGTGCTCATTCTTAGAAGAAAAAATTGAAATAACGACAAAGTTAACTATTTCACATCAACACTGAGCAAACAGATGACACCTGTCTTTTAAGTAGAAGCATCAAAAACCGCAGCTACCCACATAGGTTTCCCACAGGGGCTGGATCCAAAAATGAGTCTATGATGCTGCCAACCTTGCAGCATTTGAAGCCTCCCCACTGAGACTCAAAACTGGGTGATGTCACAGACTTCGCTTCGTCTGTAGTCACCCAAAGAGGTGGCAACACTGATGTTCCTGGCCCCTCCTTCTTTTAATCCTTTCAGCAGGATATCCTGGGAGGTTGGTCAGGTTGGACCATTGACAAGACACAGAACATGATCTTGACCTCCAAATGACCAAAGTGGGTCCAGAAACTTCTTGATCCTAATGAGGTGTGGATTTGACCCTTTCATGATACATTTTGCACCCTGTACACCAGGAGGTGTTACCTAGGTCTTCTAACGACACTCTGTCCTGTGGCTACGAACAGACAATGGCTGCAGAGACAAGAGAGAAACAACAAGACTTCTTTCTTCACGTTTCAAGATTGATGTCAGATTTCTTTATCCCTAAATTCCTGTTTCATGTTTGAGGAGAGATGTTGTGGCACGATCTCTGTGTGGTGCTGCAACTCTGACGCAAACCTACAGTGATAACAGAATCCTTTAGTGAGGCTGAGTGCACGGTGTCGGCATCTAATCCAAGCCTCACCTCAGAAGAAAATTCAGACCAGCTTACATGCACAAATGGCATCAAAGGAGGAAAAAAGAAAAGGAAAATGTGCCGCACTTCATATTATAGTCAGACACTGTGCGGCTGAATGTGAGTGATGCCAGGGACAATGGATGAACTCGTGGAGCGGGTTTGAGTATTGTTGAAGAATAGATTTTTAAAAGACATATATTCACACAATAACAAATCCCTGGTTGGCACATTGTGGATTTGAATTAGGAAAACATTTTACTCGTGCTTTGTTTGCCCAGACTGAGGGAGGAAAAAGCCACAAGAGGGTGACCAAAGCCTCAAAAAGACTGCAAGGCTAAAATAGAAAGAGAAAGTGAGAACAGCAGCTATTAATAATCGATTTCAATTTCCTCTCAGATCTC
Source organism: Parambassis ranga (assembly GCF_900634625.1). Taxonomy (NCBI): domain Eukaryota; kingdom Metazoa; phylum Chordata; class Actinopteri; family Ambassidae; genus Parambassis; species Parambassis ranga. Next base: position 4,224,568 of record NC_041034.1, on the reverse strand, counting down.
ATTTTTATTTTCCAGCTGTTAAATAATACATATTAATTTCAGAATATAACTCACAGTCCAAACCCCACAGTACCTGGATAAAGTGTTTCACTACAGGTTGGAGTGAAACTTTTTTTTTTTTTATCTCCCAGCGCTGCTTCTGCCCTGACAACGCAGGACCAGCCACACTTAACATAAACAGTACAACTGCCTTGCATAAAAGTTGCAAGACTTTAGTTGCTGTCATGGCAACGCTCAGGCCCGCATGCAAATTGTAATAAGAGCATTCAAAAGCAAAGGGACACACAGGTCAAATGCCTTGGGATGTTATTTTCTGAGCTCACAGCCGGTTTTCTATGCCTGCTAGGAGTAAATCAGAAAAATCATTATATGAGGGAAAAAAAATGCAAAAAGAGGCATTTAAACAAAGACAACATGCTGGGTGCTTATTGAGGAACATCAGGTGAATCTTTTCCTTTAATCAGCAATATCAAAGCAGCACATAATGACTTGTAAGGGGAAATTTAACCAAGGAAATTCATTCAAAGTTAGTCAATGTTCTGCATTAATGGCCTCATCATGCACATACCCTATGAACCACTGACTCCATGACCACCTGGCATTAGCATGCACTCTGTCTCTGGACTGGTTATTTGAAAAGAAATAAACCTGACTGCCTTGTACACGATTGTGATCAGGTAGGCAAAGATTTATCAGCCAACATGATGCTTTCTCAGGTAAATAAAATCCACAAGTGATGCCCTGCTTCTCCTACCAACCAGCAAAGTCAAAATAAAATGTTAAGACCTGATGGTGAAGGTGGGTGGGCTGGGTCTTACACCAACAAAGGAAAAGCAAAACGGATGGATTTAGAACAAGATGTACTGATGTAAGTGTGACTTACTTTAAAGATGGAGGTTAAAAAAAAGACCAAAAAGAGGAGACTCTCAAAGGCCAGAGAAGCATTAAACAGGCTACCTGGAGGTGAAATAACATCTCTCTGTGTCTTGCTAAACAGGTGTGAGACATGGAAAATGACCAAATGAGATAACAGCTGCCTACAAAGAACCCTTTCTAATCAATGGCAGCACCAGAGGTGAGAAAGAGCCATCAAAACGCTGCTGAGGAAACAAGTGAAGGGGTGTTGATGGAAGATGAAGCATATTCTGAGAAAAGGAGCAGAACAAGAAATGCAACACAATAAAAGATGAAGATGAAGAAGAAGAGGATGACTATAAAACAGAATCCTTAGTAAAAGCACCTGCTGAACATATACCTGCTAAACATCTATAGATTAACTCTTCCACTACGCCTTAGCAGCTAGTGGGGCTGCAGAGTCTTAACTATAATGTCTTAAGAAAGCCACTACACTGCAGTCCAATCATTATAATCTGACCTAATCCAATTCAATTTACACAAGAAAGAAAGGATTACTAATCTAGGACAGATTTAAAATCCATTCCATAAACATATTTATTTTTTTCTTTGCAATAACACTGGCATTTATTGATAATTTACATAATTACTGAAGACAATAAACTGTTCTGGCAAGAGATTTACGGAAAAGGGCTCCGTAGAGATAATGTGAGCACAGTTGGTGGTGGGCCGCTCTGATGGCACAGGTGTTACCGCTGCAGCAGGTAGCCGAGCTGAGCGACAGATGGGGATGATTGACAGTTTGGATTAATGTGAAATAATCTTACCGCTTTGTGCATCTGGAGGCCTAACGTGAGCAGTTTTTTATCGAGGATAAGTATATTAACAAAAGATAAAGAAGTTATTCTCTACATGACTGTTGACTGTTGACTAATCGTCAGTTTCTGGAATGAAAATAAAGGTAAACTCGATGTATTGACGGAGGAGTGGTGTCCCAAACCAAAAACGTGCATGTAAAGGTGCGTCACACTTACAAAATGTGACTCGACGCAGCTGTTACCTGATTTAAAGAATCAAATCTAGGACACAGGTGAGGAGAGAAATGACTGCTGATTACGCTTCTCTGTCTGTTTCAGCACTTTCCTGTTTATTTCATCATGAGAAGCCAGACGGAGCCTCTTTAAAGGTTCACTTATCTTGCAGCAGGAGGTGAGTTATGAGAGGTGAAAGACTTGTTTTTTTTTCTTTTTAGGGGGGGGGACAAGTGGAGGACCCTGTTTGTCACCTGCCACACTCGGTTGTGAGTCTGAAACTAATTAATGCAGCATATGTGCCTCATTTGAAGAGAGCCCCAAAGGCGAGTTCAAGCCACTGAGTGCCAGCCTCTAATACAAACACATTTATCTCTGTGTGCACACTTTAAATACACACACTCGCAGGTCTGACATACAGAGGGGGGTGGTGGGCCTTTCTCCTCCAAGAGAACTCTCTAAATTCTGTTACTGTCGATTTCCAAAAATGCACCGCTGATACTTTTGTTGACCACACATGCCCCAGGAAATACACCTGTCTGTCTATTATACTGCTCTGGTTGCTTTCCCTTTATTTACAGGCTTGGTGGATTATGGGATACGTAAGATGACAAAAAGGACCAGAAATACATTTCTAAAGGTCCAGTGTCATACATCTCTATCAAAGATATTTGTCCACAAAGGAGTGTCCATTGTCTTTGGGGTGTAGAGGGACCACTGGGTCTTGGCCTGAGGAGGGTTGCTCTCCTTCGTGGAGCCATCTGTTTGTGAAGTGGTTGTTGTACCAGTCAGATTACCCTGTCTTTCCCTGGGTGTTTTGTCCTTGGCATGAAGCTGTGTGAACCTGACATTTTTGGCTAAACGCATAAAGATGCGGCTGGAGAAATATACACACACTCGAATTTTCAAGGACTGAAATATCAACCGCAAGTTTCAAAGGTGAGGACAGGCCCCATGTGCTCCTGATTTCTGTGCCTGTAGCTTTGAAAGTAAAGAAGCTGTGCTGTGTTTAAACCAGCGGAAGAACCTTACCCCTTGTGATGTCATAAGGGGCTGCACGCCCGAATTGCTTGTTCAGACATATTTATGGTGGTATAACTGGCTCAAATCCAGTTGGGGGCTTTCTTGTGGAGTCCCTTTGTGTGGGTCAGGTACTCCGGCTTCCTCCCATATTTCAAAGGTGGGTTGGTGAGGTTAATTGGGGACTCTAAATTGGGGACTCTAAATTGGGTTTAGGTGTGAATTTGTCCAGGGTGTACCCTGCCTCCTGTCCATTGACAGCTGGTATAGGTTCCAGTCTCCTTGTGACCCTGTACAGGACAAGTGGGTTCGGAAACACTTTTACGGATGTTTAGGCAACTTTTCCAGCAGTGTGTTCTCTGTTAGTTCACGTTTTTAAACCACGTCCTTATGATGAAACACCAATGCTGTCACAGGAAGAAAAAAAAATCTGCCACTGTGTCCCCTTTCACCCACCAATATGTCATGTAGTCGGTGAGGTTGGCAGTGCCATCTGTCCCTTTGATAGTCAGTCACCTGTCGACTGCCGTCTGAGGTTTGCAAGGACTCAGTCCTCAAGTTGAAAAGATCCCATCTGGAATTCAGCCAGATTTCAAAACACACGTCTCTTCCATACTTCCTCGTGCGGAGCCCACAGATCAATTGCACAACAGACATAACCTTCTATTATAGAAATACTCTTCAAAGTTGGCAGCCCCCATGCAGCAGCAATCAAAGTGTGAAGACACAATTACTACATTTGTTGCACATCAGTACCTGACTTATCTAGCACATTGTGTCCTTGTCATTTAATGAATGCATTGTCTCTTTAATGACATCCAAATGTGACAGCTCAGTCCTTGGATTAAAGAGGGGACCTGTGTGCTTCTCCAGCCACAATCCCACTGTGAGCAAAGTGGCCATTATATGCTGCTGTATTCCCCTCCACTATTAGATCTCTGAGCGCGGCTCAATTATCCCACTACTTTCGCACGCTTGCTGACAGCCGTGTTGGCAGGTGTGTCCTTTCCAGACGTGCTCACCTCTCAGGGTGGGAAATTAGTCAGTGCACCAGCCATCAGCTAAAGCAACTGACATCTTCCACCAACATGCCCTTTCATTAAGAGTGAGGAGATGGAAGTGAGACGAACAAATGCTGCAGGAACATCCGAAATCCTGCCTCTGAACTTTTGTACATTGTTAGAAATAAACTAATCATAGAACAGCATACATAATAAAAAGAGAGCAGAGTTACTAATTGGTGGTCTGGTAGACAAACTCTCCAATTTTTGTAGCTTTTAGTAACCAAAAAGCAGCTAAATGCACCCACAAAGGTACGAATTGCACAAAAAGGTGTGGTATTTTCCCCTTAAGAGCTCCTGTTGTTTGTTTCTGGGTCTTTTCTGTGTCTACACCTGACTTTCCTCAACTATACAGCATAGTGACACCAACCAATTAAGGTCATAACCAAGCAAAGTGTAAAAACCGCAGTACCTACCACAGCCCCTATGAACAAACTTTGATTAAAATAACACTCCATTTATTCATTTCATTCCTTTTCTTTCACTTTCTCTGGGTTGGGTTGCAGGTAAGCCCAGAGCTCCTCCTCTCCCCCATCCACCTCCTCCAGCTCATCAACATCCAGGGGGATACTGAGACTTTCCCAGGCCAGCTGAGAGATGTGTCTTGGGCCCACCCTGGGGCTTACTCCTGGTTGGTCCATGCTTGGAACACTTCACCAGGGAGGAGCCCAGGGGGCATCTGCCACCTCAACTGGCTCCTCTCAAGGTGGAGGAGCAGTGACTCTACTCCAAGATCCTCCTGGATGACTGAGACAATCTTTAAATCCTGCCGTCCTGCAGAGAAAACTCATTTGAGGCGCTTGTATTTTTTAGTAACTACCCACAGCTCATGACGTTAGAGGACGGTAGAAACATAGATTTATCTTGAAGACAAAAATATGACGAAGTTGTGCAGACTCTTTAAATAACCATAAACAGTCAATAGTAGAAGCTTGAAACCTGATTGAACTCCAAACACACTCACAACTCAATCAACTTGTTGCTCTGTCCTTTAAAAACAAGTAATTAAATTTCTATCTATATCTTCTGTTTTATCTTTAAACCTCCAGGTCTCACAAGTAAAAACAACTTTATACCACCACAACAGCTTCTTAGAGCAGTGGCGTTTATCCACATGAGAAATAATCAAATAAGTCATCATGTCTGAGTTTTTTCCACTTTCCGGGTCTCTCATTTCAGATTCAGAGCTAAAGCTTAATTTATAAGAACAAAACGTTTCAACACCCACTTCTCTAGTCCAGCAGCAACTCATCTCAGAGCCTCTCCTTTTCTCTGCTGCATGTTTAATGTGTTCCTTCCTGCCCTCCACGCCTCTTCCCCTGTAGCAAGCCTATTTCAGAGGGAAATGGACAATCTCAGGAAGAGCCTTCAATCTCAATAGAGCTCTCTCTCTCTCTCTCTTTTTTTTTGTAGTCAAGAAAAGCGGGGCGTCACCATGGCAACAACATTTGAGGGCATATAGGGAGCCAGGCGGTCAGTGTGGATGCTTTCCTAACAGGCTCTGAGTCAGTGTCACACACTGGGTGTGGAACAAAAAAAAGACACGAATTAGCATTTTTAAACTGTACCAGGTGATTTGAGATTACTGTGTTAATTCCAATTCTTAATGGCAGTTGAAGGGATTAATATACTGCTATTTACTTTGGCTTGCAAATGCAGCTGTAATTTGTTGCCATTTTTATTTGACCAAAATCATGTCTTAAATGCTGATTGGCTGGGAAAGCGGTGCAAGAAGAGATGCAGAGGAGTTTACAACAGAAAAAAAGAGCACAGAAAAGTAAACATTAGCTTTCACTTAAGTCTGTGCCTGCAGCAGAGGAGTGACCAACAACGGTAAACACAAATATATAACACGCATATATGTGACAACAATGCTCTACGCAGAGCTTTTAGCTCGCCGGCTAACACAGGCGCAGGTGGACCCAGAACAGAAGAATCACAGAAGCTAAATGTCACACAGGGACATTAATCATGTGTTATTGAGGCAAATAGATGCAGTAATAAAGCACTTTGATACACAGTGCTGTACAGTTTCTCAGCTGTCAACACAGCAATGAGCTGCATCTCCCAAGTTGGTGAATAATATTATGTATTATTATAACTGCAGCTTATGATCTTTAATCAAACTCAACAGTTATTATGTGGCCTGACTGAGATGTCTCCTTCGATAAGTAAATTAAACAGTAAATAAAAGTATCATTACACTTTAATCACATACGTTTATTCCCTCTCTCTCTAATGCAACACCGTCTCTGGGGAGCTACTGTACACCGCTGTTGTTATCATTACTGCACAGACATTTGCTGACTCATTTCAGTCAATATTGATTGAATCAAGGCGTACAGACATTACACGGTGACTCACTGTTTACTAAGCTGCTGTCTGCATGAAGAAATAACGCTGGACACCCACACGGGCGACCTGCGCTGACGGCCTCTCATCTGGACTGTATTGGTGTGGACATACAGACATCACTACTTGGTTTACACCAAGTGAAATTCAGATTTATTATATATATATATATATATATATATCAAGCGTCAACCTTCGGGGTTCAGACTTGAAGCCAATGCAGAAGTGTCAAAACTTGTAGTTCACGCTGCAACCACTGGGGGCTGGCTCCAAAAGCGAGTCATTTCCTATAGACTCCTATGTTAAAATGACCGACTTCACAGCTGGTCTCAAATGATAGGTTTCCTTCTAGTGTCAATTGTACGGGGGGTGAATTTTTTTTTACAACTCACTCGTTTTAATTATATTTGGACTTAAAATTACAAATAATTATGGGCGTTGCTACTTGAGTGACAGACGGTTGATGTATCACAGCGTGACTTTCCTGCTTCCCCGATCGCCTGCCCCCCTAAACTCTGCTCGTGCCCCCCCGCTTTGTCCATATTTGGAGTTTTGGAGGACGTCCCGGAGCCTCCCACCGAGCCTCTGAACGGCTCTTCAGAAACAAACGGGTGACGTCACGGAAGCTCTGTCCATAGTTTTTACTGTCAATGATATATATATATATGTATATATATATACATATATATATATATATATATATATATATATATATATAGTTTGTTTGTTTATATTTGGTCTTTTTCGGATGTCTTTTCTTGAACAAGTAGCACCACCTGCTGGCACGAAGGGTTGATTTTTCTCAACACTGGAGAATGGATGTGTTAATTGGCACTGTAGTCTTTGTGCAATTTTTTGGCCTTTGTTATTTCTTTATTTTTTACAGTTTGATGTTCGCATCTTAAACTGAACGTGACGAGCCACCCCCCACCCCCCCTTTTTTATTTATTCTCTGTAAAGAACATGATGTCATCTAGCCTCCATAAAGCAGCTTGCCATAGAGCTTTATCTTCAAAAGAGAAAAGAAAGTTTCTTCTTCTACAACAAAAACGTTTCTAACCTTCAAGGAACAATGAGAAATATTAATTTGATGAAGAAAATTATAATGCATTTACAAATGTTGTGCGCCTAAACACTGCAGTATGGGCAGACCTTTCACAGTTCACGGTTTGTCAGCTGCTACAAATAAACCAGTTGATTTTTCCACCGAAAAGCTGCTCTCACATTTGATGGAATGAATTATGGAAGAAGTTAATTATATTTAAATATTCGATACAACACCTGAACCAGCACTCCGCTGTCCTTTACGTACGTATGCATATTAATGATCTCCATCAATACACCGTGCAAATCCACTCATCCACTTTCAGCTCATCTGCTGCATGTTTCAAATGTCTTATATGAGAAAGAAACAAATCACGATAATTTTAGAGGCATTTGGATCTAAACAGCCAAACAGACTGTGGAAAACCTTGTTTTAGTTACTGGCAGACAATCATCTTCAATACATATAGTGTTAAGCTGACATAGCAGTTGCTAAGTTACACATCCAACAAATAAAAAGAGCAACAATATTATTCATTAATTATATTAATCATTAATTAAATTAAATTAAGAAACCTTTATTAGTCCCACAATGGGGAAATTGCTTAAGGCATCCCAGCAAAGAGTGCCATACACCAGTGAGTACACTGGAGGCTATGCAGGTAAAGTGCCTTGCCCAAGGACACACAACAGTGATGCTGCTTCATTTGTATTCATGTAATTTTTCTGCTCTAATTCTGGGCTCCACTAACTACTGTGGGAAAAACACTATATGGTCTGTTGTTGTAAAAGGTGGAAATCTTAATGTTACATCTACTAATGATTGTTTGCATTATTGATAGACTTCTAGGATTAATCAGTCAGTATATTGTGGAGATTTAGATGATAACTTTCTGTGTTTGTGTTTGAAGAACCTGCCTCTCCTGACCTCATCATCCTTCATCAGACTCGGAGCTGCACAGGGAAGCAGGAAAAATAAAAAAAAAACAGCAAACATATGGTGGCTGGGTGTCCACATACTTTTGTCTTGGTATTGTAAATTCTACTCATGCACTGCAGACAGCTGCTTACAGCATTTGGTGCACCTTACAGAACAGCACTGAACATCAGTTTAAAGTTCACTCAGTGAAGTGATATTCAGTCTGAGAAGCAGAAGCATCCAAAAAAAGCTATTTTAGGTTTGAGCTGTTCAGAACCATTAATCCCTCCATGTTTATTGGATTCTGCAAAAAAAAAAACCCTGGACTACGTTCACTGCCACCATGCTAAATAAAGGACATATAACTTCCTGGATTGGCACTCAGTGTTGGCATTAGACATGAATCATGAAGTGAGGAGTCATCCAAAATAAATGCAACTCCTCCTCCTGCATTCTGGGCTACAGAATTTTAGATGGTGAGCTCTGTAGTGAGTGATAAATAAATACAATTTTACATAAAGGAATTTCTATGTCTATGTCACTTTCAATTGAAGCAGTTAATGCTCAAGCATCAAGTTTTAAAAACAAGTACACAGCCACTATGTAAAGCATTTGTGTCCAAATGATCCAGTAGTAAATACAAATATATTCACGGCACATCTCTGCAGTTAATTACTAACATTTAAGACATGATTATGAGCTGGGATAGAACATCTGGGGCAACTTATAAATGTTCAAAAACGCATCTCACAAACATGAAACAAAGCATCTGTGGACTCTCCAACACATCATCTGCAGGAAGGAACCCTCTGCACCACTGAGAGAGGAAGTCAACAGCACATCGAGAGGCACTTCAGCCGCCTCGCCTCACACCAGGATCGCTGCCATATATATAACTGATGCTGATGACATTCAATTACTACATGGATAAATGTAACATGTGAGGTATCAACATGGATGTTGACATATTACAGGAGGAAAGGATTGTTTGCTCTTCAGTCTCGTTGTTTACATTCATGCATCCTGGTGCAGCGGAACTGAATCATCTGTGTGACTAATTGAATCTGTAACTGAGATCTGGAGGTGGAGCACTTCCAGAGAACATGATCACTTGAGCTGACTGCAATTATTTTACATAATTATTATTATCACATTTTTCCATTCTACTGTATTTAACAACTGGATAAAAGGATGTGCAGCATTTGTTTTACATAAGTTCTAATATTCTGCTGCCCACTGTTGGGTTCAGGCTCAGTAACTTGGGATTTTGTGCATATAGCTTATTATTATAGCTTGTAATGCAAGTCTGCGTAGATAACAACAATTGGTTGGGGTTCAGGTGTCCATACAGAGCCAAGTGTTCATGCTGACAACATTTTAAAAGGTATATCCATCCATCCGATGTGTAAAACCCAGGTTATCCATTGCAAAGTTAAAGTGGGCTGGATCCTGGTCCAAACCAAAATCCTGGACAGATTGAAGCACTTCCACACACAGTTCATGGTATTAATCCACACAGAAGACCCTGTCTTTACTCTGCCTTTTCTCACCTTAATGCTTTCACAAACCCAAAGTGAAGGTCTGTGCGTACTTTTAAAGGACAAAGCAGCTTTGCATGCAGAGGTCTGCTTTGCTCAGAGTCATAAGACTAGGGATGTCCCGATCCAATCACGTGATCGGAAATTGGGCCCGATTATGTGATTTCAGACTCGATCGGAATCGGATGTTGCCTCCCGATCAGGACTCGGATATATATTTATTAGGGCTGTCAAAGTTAACGCCTTCTGTGCAGGGTGGCTCTGTGTCCTGTAGTGTAGGGGTATGACGGTGCGAGAGGTCCTGGGTTTGAGGTCTCAATGAGCTGCTGCGTGTCTGAAATCACTTAGCGTGGTGCTTTGGACACACACACACACACACGTACACACGTTTTGCAACGAGTGTCTTTCTATTTGCCGCATTTGTAGAGAATCTTGAAAGTATCGGATCGGGACTCTGTATCTGCAGATACTCAAAATCAAATGACTCGGATTCGGACTCGAGGGCAAAAAAACCTGATCGGGACATCCCTAACAGAGACACAACAAAATCTACCCCTGTAAATGCACACACAATGCAAAACAGTGTGCGAACGTGGCCACGGAGACATCAGCCTAGCATGCCCGGGAGTGGCATGTAGAAGAAATGCAGAGACTGCACAACCTGCGGTATAAACCACCCAGAGTAGTAACGCAGGCCTACATTTCCCAGCCTGCAATGCAACCAAGTGAAAGGAAACAATCAAAAGAAACAGGGAACCATTTCAATTACATTTGTACCTGCGTAGAGAAACTCAAAGAAACAAAGCAAAGAAAGAATGTCATTATTTATGGCATGCAAGGCGAGATTACCCACCAGGCACAGTCGGCATCTTTGTGTGTCTCTTGGTTTGTGATTTCATTATTGTCTTGACCTGTGTGAAACTTTAAGCGATTCATGCACCTAAATAAAATTACACAACTAAATTACCACAAACAGAGAGGTTAATAGGGGCCCGTGGCTCATTTTTGCTCAGCATCCCACTAATGTGGTCATTACAACGAGTAAGCGAAGTCAGTTTAAAATTTCTGATGGAGCAAAGTGGGCGCATGCTTAACAGAAAACCGTTCATGAATTTGTTTGGCACAAATTACGAAGTGGCGCGGCCTCAAAATAATGAAAAAGGGATGCAAATTAGGCACGAAAAAATTAGAAAATGATGTGTATCATCTTCATCCAAGTAAATGAAAACAAGTAAATGAGATCTATTTTTGCCTCCACACACAACATCATCTCATGCTGCTGATATAATCAGTCGTGGGTTATATTCCTCTGTGGCACCTTCAGGGAAACACTGTAATTGGTTAGTTGGTGAAACCATTCTGTGAGCGCAGCTCCAGCAAGAAGAGTTAGAAGAGACCGTGAAATAAACATATTTGACTTGGATAAATGCAACAAAAATAAAAATGTAGCTTGACTGCCTCAAAAGACAGATCATTGTGATCAATAAATAATAATAATAATAATAATAGGCAAACAGCTAACATTTCCAGGCCCCGGAAGCCTGACTCGGTGAATGTCTGTGGTGTATCATTAAAAGTAGGCATGCTGCAGAGTCAAAAAATACAAGAAAAAAAAAGGAGGCTTAAAGAGGAAAGTAGAGATACCAACCATGAGCTGCAGGTTCAGTGCTGGGCGCAGTGTCTGAGCACACAGGGAGAGGACATGGCGGTTGTGGAGGGAGGTGTGGAACAGGAGGAACAGCATGCAAATAAAGAAGAAATGGGGTAGGGAGGCGGGGAGGGAGCAGGGCAGGGCAAGGGGAGGGTTGAGGGGGGGAGGGAGAAAACAAATGACACCCATAAGCAAGCATTCAGAAGACCAGAACATGACAAAAGACATAAGACTTAAGGGAAATCAAAGGGAACCAAAGGCAGTGCAGAGATAAACATAAGCTCACACACATAAAATACACTTTTCACTGCACACACTGGACGTTCCACTCAGAGGGGAGTGCGGCTACTGCTGGAGGAGATATGGAAGAGACTATTATCGTGTGCTGTGTTAGGCAGCTTTGGTGCGAAGAAATGACAGAGTATCAAGAGGAAATAATTGTGCAGCCGTGCTAATGTAACAGCTTAGGCCTCTGAAAACATTTCACCGGCTACGAACAAAAGCGATGTTTTGTATGGCAGCGAGTCAAGTCAAGTTTAAACAGAATGACAGCCTTTGTTGTTGAAATGACTCTGCGTGGATGAGATATGACACTTACCACTTTAATTTAAGACTTTCCCCACACCTTCAGTAACATTTTCTATCCTCCTTTCTACTCCCCACCCACCACCCAGTGTCCTCTGCTGCTGCTGCTGCTGCTCTATCACATGCAGCTAGTGTGATGTTGTCTGGCAGAAGTGTGAGGATTCAAGAATGGTACACACATTTCCAGCTGAAGCTCCATTGATTCTGCCATCAGTGGGTTTTTAGATGCTGTTAGATGAACTGAGAAGCAGTTGGTGTGAAGAATATTTCCACTTAATTTTCTGTGTCTCTGCGTGCCTGTTACATCTGTCCTGTGGTCAAGTGAAACAACGCTAAGTTATTCTATGAATTGTTGGAGATGTTACTCTTATTTAAAACCTGTTAAATATGTACTGACATTTCTAAACCTCACAGGAGAATGACATTATGCATCCTCCTGTATTTATGCATTCACACCTGGCAGGTTTCGTCCATTTAAAACAAACTGTTAGTCATTTGAATATTTGTGTGAACACTGCATTCGAAACCTCGGTGTGCACCACACACTGACAGACTCTGACTCCCCTGAACAGATAAGTCTTAAAGTCTAAAATATAATAACAGTCTGAGCCATCCAAACAAACTTGAACCAAGATGTCTCCAGATGCAAACAAGATGCCTCATTAACGTTTGATCTGAACAAGCATATTTCGAGCATCCTGGCAAATTAAATTAGTGCATTAGCACACAGCTCTGTTTTGGAACACAAAAGTTTGCAAAATATACCTTATAACACTCAAGCAGCAGCCTCTAGTACTGTGAAGAGGCGTCAAAAACAGCGATTGGGTCCAAAAGTGAGTCACTCCACACACACATACACACATCAATAACATGTACCACACACGTGACAACAATGCTAACGGAACATATGATTGCCTGACATCATCTGAGGGCGGCAAGAAGGTTCCCGGTTCGATTCTGACTGGGTCCTTTCTGTGTGGAGTTTGCACGTTCTCCCTGTGCCTGCATGGGTTTTCTCCAGGTGCTCTGGCCTCTTCCCACTTTCTAAAGACATGCTTGTTAGGTTAATTGGTCACTCCAAATTGCCTGTAGTGGTGTGTGTGAGTGTGAATGGTTGTCTGTCTCTGTGTTGCCCTGCGATGGACTGGTGACCAGTTAGCTGGGATAGGCTCCAGCCCCCCCATGACCCTGCACTGCAGGACAAAGCGGGTTAATAGATGATGAATGGATGGATGGACATCATCTGGTCGTGGGACTACTACAATCGCAGAGTCCATGGTTCAAGACCCCCTGACACTGTGAGCTGTTTTGTTTTCACCCCATTCATTTTTACTCACAGTTGGAGCAAAGCCTTAAAAACTATTATGTAAGGTATTAAAAACAGGGTACGGGTTCAGGCAAAGGTCATGGTTTGTCTCAAAACACATGAATTTAAATCATTAAAATAATAATAAAAAGTCATGTTCGGCTACCATCACAATGAGTCCCAGGGCTCTAACATATTTAGAGCCTGGTACAAAAACGGGTTTTGGTATCTAATAATTAAATCATTTTCTAATATGACAACTGTACAGGGTTTGAACTATATTAAGCCATGATGTCGCTCATAGATGAGAGAGTGACCACTCTGAGTGTGGACTCAGATGCTGCCATGCAAGATAAAGAGAGCCAGGGATTCATGGGGATTTAAAATGGCTCATCACTAACCTATAGGTGAAGTCAGGGGTGGTTTACGCTCAGTGACATACAGTCTGGTGGTCTTGGTTGGTGAAATGTGCTTCTCTGCCTTGTAAACAAATGAGGAGTGAATCCTTGACATTGGCCTGACTGACAAGGATTAGGCAGAGTGTGGTGGGAATGGAAGACGTGTTATAAGCTCTGGGTTTTACCCTGTCGTGTCGAGCTTCATTTATACTGGTATAAAACACAGAGACACCACAGGCAGACAGTGCAGCTGTAACCCACGAGTCTCCCTCTTAATCCACTGACATTTACATGTTGAACTGTCTCAAAGAGGAGTGTCTTTTATGGTGATGTCTCCTACAAAGATTTTATAGGGCTTCTTTGCTTTGTGCAGATTAGGCTGGTGGACTGTGTAAACACAGACTGAAGCGCTGGACAATTTTTGCAGATGTATTGGCGTGTTGTCAATAAACCTGAGGGATTGCAGCGTGCTATTCAGAAGAAAACATGTTCAAAAACACCACTGAAAGAAAGATTCAGTCTTTCTGGAATAAGCAGAAAATGCACAAAAACACCTCGCGCTGTCTGCCTTGTACATTAGTGTCCTTGTGTTTCCTTGGCCCTCTCTCTCCCTTTTCTCCACAGAGACTCCAGAAAATGCCTGTAAGCCGTCAGGACACAGACAGATGTTTGTGTAAAGTGAGAGATTTGTGCTCAGTGCTGAAGTGCAGGGAATCGCAGGGCCAATGCCACACCTCAGCTCTGCTGCCAGCAGCTCAGCCACCTCACAAGGTGAGACCATCTGAGAAGGACTGAAGCCTCTGAGGATCCATTTCTCTGAAAGGGTCCTTGAGTATAGGTGAGATGTGTCAGTGCTAAATGATGCCACGGGCCTCTCATTAGGTGGACATTTTTGTCCTCAGGATGGGTATTTGACAGGATCTGGCAGTAATTAGGAGAAATAAGCAGAGCTGTGCGGGCGTTAATGGAACAAACAGGAAGCTATCAATAATGCCTGATATTTACAGGTGCATATTCATTGTTTGACATCTATTGGCTGACTGTAGGCAGGTCTGTTCTACATGGCGGCAGCAGCAATGAGCAACGAGCTCTCCTCTGTTTAAAGATGGTTGGTGATTACACTTAAACAGTGAAATAAGAATCAATCATCATGATACATTTCCTCCGTTTATTTCCGTTTATGTGTGCTTATTATTGTTGTATTGAACTGCACAGACAGCACTATTGTACTGTGTGAAACAGCAAAGAGGCTCACGTTGCAGAAGTTGTCTGGAACAGGTGCAGGTGTGTGTTGCTGCAGGATGTGTTGTAGTTTCAGTGGTTATTTAGTTGCAGTAGTTCCATACGTAGTTGGATGTGTTGCTAAAGTTAGTGAAGTTGCAGGAGTTGTCATATTTAGTTACATGTTTGCTTTAGAGGGTAGGCTAGAGGTGGGTGTTGCCATAATTTCATTGTTTGGTTTATGTGCAGAGTTTAGTTGCAGGTGTTGCTAGTTTGGTTTAATTGCATGGGTTGCCATGTTTAGTTGCAGTTGTTTTTACAGTTTCAGTGGTGAGAGTAGCTGTAGGAGTTGCCACATGTGATTCAGTTGTCAGTTTTAATTGCATGGGTTGTCATGTTTAGTTGCAGTTATAGTTTCAGTGGCTAGATTAGTTGCAGAAGTTGCCACAGGTGTTGCTGTATTTTTGGTAGTTATAGTTGCCATATTTAGTTACATGTTTTGCTTTGGGTGTAGGTTAGATGTGGGTGTTGCCATAATTTCATTGTTTATGTGCAGAGTTTAGTTGCATGTGTTGCTAGTTGGTTGGTTTGATTGCATGGGTTGCCCTGTTTAGTTGCACTTGTGTAAATATGGTAGTTTAACTGCAGGGATTGTTTAGTTGTTACAGTTTCAGTGGCTAGATTAGTTGCAGAAGTTGCCAAATGTAGTTGCAGGTGTTGCTGTAATTTTAGTAGCTATAGTTGCCATGTGTAGTTGCATGTGTTGCAGACATAGTTTCAGTGGTTACTTTAGCTGTAAAAGTTGCCATATTTTGTTGCACGTCCTGCTGTAGCTTCAGTGGTTCCTTTAGTTGTAGTTTATTTGTTGAGTGGATCATATAGCTGCAGGAGTTGGAGACACTAGTTGCTGTGTTTTTGCAGATGTTGCTGTATTTTCAGCAGCTGGTTTAAGTTGCTTGTGCTGCTATAGAGACCGTATGGTTGCTGTAGGTCCATCATATGCTTTTTCTTGCTCTGCATCATCCTTCTGTATATGCTTCCTGCCCTGATTTAATCTTATTTTGTTGATGTTAGAAAAGTGCAGTATAAATATAAATTAGTTTTATTCACTGCCATCCAAATATAAATAGAGGCTTCAGTCCCTGTGAGTCAACAGAAAAGCAGCATGGCCTGCTTACCCTCATTACACTGTGGGTGGCAGCCATGTGGGACCATTCAATATGTCTGCTGCTGAGTGATTGCCTGTCCATTTCTGAGCAGCCTCCTCCTCCTCCACCGTGTCTAGCTTCAGGTCAGCTGAGGCAGTGTCCTTGCCGTCGCCGACTTTCACAGACATGATGCACAGACAGAGGCTGCTCCATGACTAGTTGCCATGCTTCCCATGAGCCCTTTGGTGACTTACTGTGACATGAAATCCAGCTCAACACGCAGAGATAACTGCATGCCAATCATAATTATATTGGCAGAAATACATTAGGTGGAACCCTGTGGTACAGCACATCCCAACAGGCTGCAGGGCGTCCCTGCTGGCTCTTAGATTACTTTTTTTTGGTTGGATCCACTGACCTGCCTTCTCTACTTTAGTTTGTGATTTCCCACATTTCCCAGAGTTTTGCCGCCCCCCCCCACCCAGAGCTCTGTTGATGGAGAAGCTGGTGTCCCTTTCTCTTCAACAACAGATGTCTCACTGTAAGAGCTGCTCAATATTGGTTAAAAAAAAATAGCAATTTTTCAAGGGAGAGTATCATGGCAGTATTGTAACGTGTACCGAAGCCGATCCTTTATATGCTAAGTAGCTGACACTTTAAAACAGACTCACAACCAAGCAGCCTCTCCTTTAAATGCAAAACACATCACAGTGTCTGTTTGAAGCTGTTTTTTAGGGATAAATAACAAATCTAAACAACGACTGGAAGAATTCCCATGATGTTTAATGCACATCCAGAGCCTCAGGAGGAACAAAGCTGCAGAAATCTGATGAATTCTTTTTTAAAAAACATATCTCAATAACAAACTTACTACACAACTATATTTATAATAATAATAACTCTCTTGGCTTTTCATCCAGCACCATTTTTGGGTTAAAATTCCCATCAGCATTATTTCTCTGCCCTGCTGTTCCACCCTGAGCTGTTAGCTTGGCTGTGGACCCTTTCACACTGGACAAAAATCCCACTAATGCCTGCATACATTATGTTTTTGTATTCAGTTTTAAAGGGTACACTCACTGACTGGTGAACCTGGTGTCAAAATGAAAACAAAAATACTTCTAAAATATAAAATAATAATATTTAGAATTTAGATATGCAATATTTCCCAAAAAACGCCTGTCAAAACACACAAAAATTAGATTGAATGCCATTCTTGAACCCTTTGGATCACATACAAAAGCCTCATATCTTTGTGTTTGTAACACTCTGAAGTTTAGTTGAGCTGTCTGATTCATGTGACTGTAACTGGTACATAGATAGAGAGGTTTAAACACACAGATCTGATTTTGTTTTTGCCTCGCCTAGATTTTTTTTTTATATGAAAATCTGTTAGCTGCATAAGTTGTGGATGAAATAACACTATAAATCAAAAGTATATCATGTTTCCAACTTCCAGTTCAAATATTAGAACAATCCTACTAAAAATGACTGTTTTACAGACATTTTCTGGGATTTTTTCCAGGCGCACATTATAAAAACACGACATTTAATAACTATAATTATGTCAACACAACTCATGTAATCTAAACACTTAATTTACTGTCTGGAAACCTTTCTTCTATCTGTGCCTTCCAGACTATTTAAAAATTCCTTTTTTCTACTTTTCTGTGTGTCATTTGATGCCTTTCAGGGTCACATGTGTTATTGGTGGGCTCCTGAGGCCCCCTTCCTACTCTCGAACACAGACACACGGCATATGCACGTGAAGCTTAGCGTCCCAGCTACACGCTCATTGGGTCAGATTCAGCATCTGAGTGAACAGACTCGGAGGTGTTTGGTGGCAACAGGTATGTTAGACTACTAATCTATGCTGCCAATCTGTCTCTGCTGGTGGTCCTTCTGCTTTATGAGTTTCATCTCCTTTCAGTCAATGTGAAGCGCAGTCGCACCTTCACATTAAGAAGATGTTGGGCTGCAGACTGGTGTTTTCCATGATGTTTGTCGAGCACTCTTAATTTCATTGATGCTCTCACAGGGCCGTATGTCACATGACAGCAGTTATTGTGTTGCTATTGACCTGTTATCAAATTAGTTATAGCTGGCTGGCTCCAATTTCAAAACGAACAAAGACTCAAAGTGGGAACAATGCTGTGCATTAGTCTGTGTGAGGTGGAGGCACATCTAAATTCATAAAATGCTTAAGTCACTTCAGCAGATGGTGTTTATGGAATTGAACAAATGTAATGAGTATTTGTTTGTCTTCTCAGTTCTTGCTGGAGCTGCTGTCCTGTTTACACTGTGGAATAAATGAATTGGTTGTCAGCACCGTTTATGGTCTTTTATCAATTAAACGTAACGCCAGCCCTGCCGCCTGACTGTTCTATCTGTGCTAGGTACACATTTATTATCTATTTTCTTCATTCAGGAATTAAGAGCAATCATTGGCTTGGGGCTGTGTAGAATTAAGAGGATGATTAGTTTTGTTGTGGCGATGGGAGAATGAATCTCAAATCCCTGCAAAGACAGCCGTACATTTGTACTTTTGGGTTCAACTCGGGCACCACAAACATAAAAGATTTCTGCCCCTGAGGAGAGTAAAATGTTTCTTCTTTCTACACTGACAGAAAGAAACATGTGGGGGAAAAGAATCTAGAGAACAGTGAGCAAAAAAAAAAAAGGACAGGTGGAGATTAAAAATACATCAGGATCAGGAAGATATCTCCATTTTCAAATGTATTTAGTTGTGAAAACAGTAATTTTCCCTCATGTCACTGCCAAGCACTTAAAAGCCATGTGTTGGGATTCTAACAGGTTTTTTTTTTAAGTTCTCTTTTCTGTCCCTCTGATGGAAAATTGCTTAAAAAAAAAAAAAAAAGCCCAATCCCACTCTGATAGATTCATTTGGCAGAGGGTCTCTGATCTGCGCAGCACGCTGCGGCTAAATGAAATCAACTGGCAGAGCGTATTATGGCCATATGAGTCTGCTGCCTTCAATCTATATACACAGTAATAATGGAATGCCCCTGATAGTTGAAAGCAAAGAGAGGACATCTGGCAGAAACTGTAAGTGGGTTGTTTCAACCTGAAAATATTGGCACCACAGACGTGAGGTTGGCTTTATCAGGTGAAGCCCACGCGTCTCAACATAAGTCCCGTTCACAGGGGACTGAAATAACTTGCCAACCTGTGCTGTCATTTTTATTTTATTTTTCTTTTGCAGAGATTATAATCCTCATTTTTGGGATGTGATTTTACTCAGAATGATACATGTCTTAATCACTCGTAAAAATGCAAGGTGCTAGTGAAGTGGGAGGCAAAGCAAACATTTGCAAAGAGAGATCGTGAAGTTCCAAAACCCTCCAAAAAATTGGACTTGGATTTTATTATCATTTCATACATACCCTTCTCTAGGCCAGCTGCTACATTCAGACGGCCTGTGCACCTGGACTTGTAGGAGGAAAAGTCAAACATAGAGGGAGCCGTGTAGGACCTGTTGATGCTACCAGTGTGTCACAAGAACCATCCTTTCTACATTATGTGTGTTTAAACAGTGGTCGCTACAAGCATTAGCATCATTTCATCACTACATCTAGTGGCAGGGGTCGTCAAAGCTGTCACTGCTGGTTAGCTACTGTCAGACAACCCACAGTCAACCCAGTCATGTCCCCACAAGAACATACATGTTGGGAAATCCATCCATCCATCCATCCATCCATCCTGTTGATGAAGATTCTCAGTCATCCAGGTCATCATACGTAGAGAAGATTGCTTCAATCCATCCATCCATCCTCTTAAACCTCTTGTCCTGTACTCCGTGGACAGACAACCACTCACACTCACACCTGAGGCCAATCTAGTCTCCCCAGTTAACCCAACATGTCTTTGGTCTGTAGGAAGGAGCAGGAGTACTCAGAGGAAACCCATGTGGCACAGGGAGAAGGTACAAATGCTGCAGAGAGAGGTCCCAGCCGGATTTGAACCAGGAGCCTTCTGGCTGTGAGGCGACAGGGCTAACCACCTTAGTGTTTCATTTCCTCTCATTTTCACCCTCATGCTTGTATTATCCTTCAAAACCAACATCCCCAGACAACCAGTCAGATCCATTAACAACATTGTTTCCAGCCTACAACAGGTGGTGTGGCCCCTACTGAGCCCTGATCTTAGTTTTGTGGAGAAGTCTATGCAGAGATGGAAGCAATTAAATCAGCCTGAATTCAAGGCCAGGGACACGTTCTGAAGCATGCTTGAAACAACTTGAAGAGTGCACGAGTGTACCTATGAAAGCAAGCGGTGGCTACAGCACACATTTATTTACTTTTACAGAACTTCGTAAAGTTGTGAGATTAACGATAATTCAGAGAACTTTAAAATCCTCCTTTCTGAACTCATTTACAAGCGGAAGACGGTGCCTTATTATTATGATTATTTACTTTAAAAAAGTACATATTATCAGCATGAATATTAGAAATAAGGGTGATCATTTTCCAGATCTGAGTGTGAATCAGTCAGCACAGCTATAATCAGAACAGAGCCATGCAGACTCCACACTCCTTGATCTGAGGCAAAGGAGCCATCAATCAGCCTGTATAGATAGGTATTCTCTTTAATCCAATCAGATGGCATAATCAAGCACAATGCCTGTGATTTCTGCCAGCCTTGTGAGATTTGTTCCAATTGAGCGGTCTGTCAGAGAGGCTTTGATTGCATTTGGGGCTCAGGCTGATTTCTGAGTCGAGGCATAAAGTGGTGTTTTCTTTCTTGCGCCCTTTGGAGATTTACGCTCACAATAGCTCCGAGTTCTGTTGCTGAAAGAGCGAGATAAAAAATTTGCTTATTTCAAAAAAAGGGTGCTCATGTTTTCATTGTTCACCCTCTTCCCACCTAACGTATGATCAATAATTGACAATGAGAGATGTGTTTCATATAAAAGGGCAAATCTTCTGCGTTTGTTACAGAACTACAATCATACAATTATCATGCTGAATCCAGAGTTTATTTCATCGTTTGTTGCCAAATATCAAACCCACACTGTCACACTGCTGTGTACAGCAGCAATGAATACAGTTCCTATGTGCACCTGGCCTTTTCGTTTGAACACCCTGCTGTGAAGAGATTTTTTTGGGGGGTGGGGGGAGGTGGGTGTCATTGAATGACCACCTGGCTGCATTGAGAGGTTGCAATGACAACAACACGACAGAAACCGTGGCCTATCATCTGTCCTCTCCATCCCACACATGTATTAAAAAGTAAAAGAAATGAAATAAATAAATCATCACTTCATGCCCCATAGGAGCGTAATCATACTCATAATTCATGACTGTGGTGGACGGGGTTGTTTAAATTCCCCTTATGTTTCCATGTCAACCATCATTTTATAGAGAGCATCTTCACATTATTATTATTATTAGTATTTATGTGTATGGATCACTAATAAAATGTGCAGGGTTGATACCCTGGATTGCAACCTCACCAGGCACATCAAGCCTCCCACTGTAATCTGTAGAGAAGCCATGTTGTGATGACAGCTGAATGATGGCTACACATGTTCGCTTTTTGTTAGCGCCACTTACTGTAAAAATGGAGGGTTTTCAGTTCAACTAAAAATAAGTGTCAAACTATTGCTGAGCATAAAAGCTCCTTCCTGGCCAAACTCCACACAACCCCCGCTTCAAGAGTATCTAAAGTCAATGATAATAATAATAATAATTTATAGTTAAATAATGGAATACAGCATCATGTGGAATGAAGCGTAAAACGGGCAGGATTATTTAAAAAATGACTACCTACTGGCTTGCAAACAGTTTAGCTAGCATGCTAATTAATTAATTCTGCTTCCCCAGGCCAAAAGGGCGTAATCTGAAACATAATTAACAACAACCGGTGTCATCCAACAACCAAAATTCATCATGATCTCACAAACAAACACCAAGAGTCCATGCTTGGCTAACAGCCACCCCATCCATGCTGCTCTTTAGTGGCTGCTCTCTGAACACTAAACTGGTCTTCAGGAGTCCACATGGTTATAGAGAAAGCTGTATCTTTTTTTTCGATGGTTCTGGATGTCTCCATGATTCGGACTTGTTTTGCCCAGAACAGAATTGCAACTCCTTGCATATGCCTTGCATTTGTGGCTGCTGTGCTTACATCACCTCCCTTCTAGTTTCTATTTACTTCACTTGATTGTACTTCTATTTCAAAATGGTATAGAAATCCATTAACCAACCTCCATCACAATTTTTATACAGTCTTCACTATCTCTGCTTTCTGTAGCAACGTACATAGTTTATCCAACCTGCTCTCCAGTGTCTGCTTCCTGGACACTAATTTGTACGACTATAGCAAACATGATTTTAGAGAAAATCTTTGTTTAGAAGGACGATTCCGACTTGTTTTGTCCTGACAAAAGTTTCTGGATACATGTCATCATGGGTGGATTAGTGGATCGACCCCACAAGCTTCCACTTTGGATGAATTGTGTCCTCCTTCACTGAGTTTATTGAGACAGTAAACACGCAATAGTGACCCCTTCAGGACTACATTTGTCAGAAGGTGTATGACCTTAACCAATGGGTGAAAAAAAATGGCTGCCACTATGAAATGAAGATGCAAGGATCAGTGCCCTGGGACTATAAGGAAGCACACACACACACACACACAGACACACATACACACAGAGATAAAGAGGTTGCCTGAGGGTGATACTGTACCTTGATTGGCTTCGGGGTAGGTGGTGGTGGTGGTGGTGGTGGTGATGATGGTGGTGGTGGTGGTGGCTGTGGTGGGTATAGGGGTGGTGGTGGGAGCATCTGGATGAGAGGACAAATACATGACAAAACACATGAGGGGGGGAAACAAATGAGTATAAAAGCCATGAAGATAAAGTAAAGTCAGTGTGAAGCGATGGCACCGCTGGCTGATGTATGACCAGCAGCTCACCGTGTGTCACAGTGTGTGTGTGTGTGAGCTAAAGGTCTGCTGCAGACTCTTTGATGAATTAGCCGGATGGCGGTGCATTAAATACTGTTAACACAAAGATGATGCCACAACACATCATCTCGCACACCGACTGAGATGATCAAAGATCTTCTTCTTCTTTTATGTTTTTTACACTGTGACAGCAAATAATGACAAAGCTAGCGAGCGCATGGTAGTTAGCAGTGATTAAATGTCTGAGCAGCATGTGCTGGTTGTTGTCATTGTTATGCAGCGAGCTGTCTTTGACAAATAAACGTGCCTGTGCATTCATAAATCCTCCGAGGAGTGGGGAATACAACGCTGATGAGCATACGAGCAAAAAAAAAAAAAGTTTGATGAATAAATAAAAACATAATGAAATAATGACCCAGGGGGGGATTAAACCCAACACACAACAAATATACAAATGAATAGCATCAAGCAGGGTTATTGAGTACGGAGATTTTGACAAATTTTTTCCTCCCACAGCTTTTCCCTTTGTCCTTCATTAGCCAGGTTAGACTCCCCATCCTGACAATGACCAGGGGGAGATATCAAAGCCACATTTTCCTTGTTGAAGTGGCAGGGCTGCCTCTGGCAGTGCTGCCTGGTTACAGACCTCCCATGCTGCTCTGATTGCCTGGGAAAGGACTAGAAAACCTGTTGAGGTTATTAAAAGGTGCTGAGGAAAAAAAAAAGTAATTTGTGACTTTGTGTTCATAAGGAGGAAAGCTTTAATGAATAAGGTGTTATAGGAAGGTGAGGAAAAGGAAATGTGATGGGAGGAGAGGAAAGTCAAGCAGACAGATACAGTGTTGGTGGGTGTCTGGGCTGCTGAGTGTTTATTTGTTGTCTTGTTTGTGCAGGATGTTCAGTCTGTCTGTCCTCACCAGGAAAACCTAATATGAGGCAGATATTTTAGGATCATGTATTTCTGCAAAGCATCTGTATGTGTTTGTAGGGGCAGGACCCGTCGCCATGGCAACCAAACATGCCAATTCCAGAAGGGTTCAGTTTTCCTTGCTATCAAACCTCACCTTACCCCTTACCCTGTTTTTAATGCCTACCTTTGACCAGCAGTTTTAATACCTAACCCTAACTGTGAGTGAACACTTGACAGTAATAGTAGCTTCATAGTGTTAAAGGTAGGGTAGGAGATTTTGAAAACTCAGTGAAAGTCAGCCAGATTTCCACCAGTAAACACACGCCCCTTTCTCTCGGAGCTCACCTCGAAGCCACGCCTCCAATCACATGAAGACGAGCTGCGGTCTGTGACTTCGGCCATCATGCACGCCCCTCTGTGGTGCACGCAGAGCAGGAAGAGAGTGACAACCAGCCAATACTTCGCCACAAGCTTTTCCACAAGCTGATTTTCAATTATTAATTAAAGTTTTATGAGCTTTAAATACTTCATATATTATTGCTCAGACACTGGTTAGTGCATACGCAGCTTAATGCGCATATTTGTTGTCGTCATAACAAATATCCACAGAAGTCTGAAGCTAAAGATGAAAGTTCTTCCTGCTGCTTGTAATGTTTTCTCCAAGGGTGTAGAGGTTGTTTATCATATACAATTAAGACTTCCCTGAGGGCAGACATTGGTTAAAACTGTTGCACAAGCTTGCGTTAAAAAAAAAAGAAAATCACGTATTCTATGCACTTGAAGAACAGAGAATCAGGTAATTCAAATACAAGGTATAGAGAGGGCCTGCAGCCACTCACAACTCTGCCTGAAGCTAATTTAAAAATGCAAATGAAGGCCTTCAGGTAATCTGAATCAGTATTCAAAGTCTGCTGATGTATGCTATGTTTTTAATCTATCAACAATTTGGTTCTTTAAAGACAACCTTGACGATACAAAAGGCTGCGCAGACCAACGCGGAGACAAAAGGCGGGGAGAAAGTGATCCGTTGGGAAGTCAGCTGGCAGACGAAGCCCGAACTGATGAGTTTCACACATGCTTCAGAGCCAACAAACTCCAGCTCGGGGGTGGTGCTGTCTAATTGGTTTTATCCCATCATGAACTGTGAGGGTCCAGCAGATGTTTGGGATCATCAGTGTCAACAACTCATTAAAAACTTAGCAACACACACACAAAAAAAGACAGTGAAAGAAAGGTTGGGGAGATGGTCTGAATGTACACTGCGTCTCCCCCTTATTGGTGGCTAGCTGGTGCAATGTATCAAAGAACACTGGAGCTCATTGACTTTCAAATGTGACAGGCAGAATGTGTTTTTCCTCCCGCTGAGTCACCGGGCCTTGTTTACTGATGAGGCTTATGAATCAGTGTTTCTGGTCTGAACGGATGGCGCAGGGCCGCAGGAAGCTCCGAATATGCCAGCCTGACAGGAATCATTCCTGTTAAAGCTGCTGAGTTAAAGAGCTCCGCGTGAGCGACCGGATGAGAGACACATCCTGCATGTGCACGGAGCAGTAATCACAAAACAAGCACTATGAAATCAGATGGAAAGGAGCTCCAGCACAGAGCGTGATGATACAGAGGAGGCATTTTAAAGGACCACCGTGTGGGACATACTGCCATCTACTGGTGGGGCTGTACATCATACTCAATGGATTATCCTCAGTTATACTAAGCACACCGTGCAACCAAAAGTAAATAGACTTGTGCATGTGCAGCTATAGCTGGTCGGATTTTAGTCGTAAAAGTTGGTTTATGAATAATGTAATTTCGCATTTTTATAGACAAACTAGTGAAAAAAGTGTCCCGAACATGTCTGTGTATGCAGACTGACAGCTCCAAACCTCCATGTATTGACTGACTGCAGCAGCTTTAGAGGATATAATGAGGATTTAAGTGATAACTTGGCAAAAGATCAGTGGAATGATCTTCTCAGTTTGTGGTGGAAGAATTTGCCTGTCCAGACCACATCACCCTTCATCCAGATGTTCAAAGTGCTGGAAAGGGAGCCGGAAGATGGCTGATGATGGCTGGCTGTCCATATCATTTTGTCCATAACGGGTACTATGTAGTGTTGTCATGTAACCTATACAATTTCAGATTTCGATCTTTGAAAAACCCAATATCATAAAACCCCATATAAAAGTTTTATATCGACACTTCAGGGCTTTTATTTTGTACGCTACAAAATGTGTTGGTTTTGATTAATACTAGTGTAACGCAGTATTATAGCATTATTATTATAGCAAATATACCTTAGCAGAGGAGATTCTAAAACTCCTGGTAGTTACAGATGTGGTCAGTGTGACGCTGGTAAACGTATTTTTGATGCCATTACTGACATAATGTTCTATACTAATGTGGGACATGAACCTTCTTCTTAGTACAAATACAATGGGCTAATATTTATTGGATTGAGTATCTGTCGCTTCATTTCTGCTTCCATAGTGTAAAGTCACTGATACACAGATGAGGAATGTCTGAAACAGAAAAGTGTCTTCTAATGCTTTAATAACAGACAGAGCGGAGTCAGAATATAACCTCCATGCAGATTTGTTTTTAAGCACTGAATCACTTTTCCTCCTCTCAACATGTTACACCAGCAATTTCCCTTTCCACTCATGTGCAATTTACTCAAACTAAGAGTGTGTGTAGCTTGAATAGGATGTTTCGGTACACTTTGGATGCACCTTAAAGAGGTGATTTGTGGGTGAAAAAAAAAATTCCATCCGCTTTAGTGGAGAAGAAGTGTGAAGAAAGCTAGAATACGACTGAGAGAAACAGGGTCACTAAACATGCCGCTAGTGTGCAATAAAATCCAGTGCCGGTGAAGGAGCGGAGCGGAGGAGAACTCCGTTATTGGGTAAGCAGCAGCCGGTAAACAACTTAAAACCCCTCGGCGTTGGGTCTCACTCGACTGTGAAAGGAAAACCCTGATGGTTGTGTTTTCTCACCCTGTGAAGTAAGACAGGCACTGAGAGCCGGAGCAGTACAGACGGCACTCTCTTCGCTGTTAACATTGTTAGTGTCAGCCGGTCTCGCAGCTCTCTCCATCACTTAAGGTCACAATACTCAGGAATCAAATGCATTAGAGGAGATGCCGGCCAGAGCTGCATTTGTTTTGGCTGTCAAGCAAGGCAAGTTTAGAGTTTAGAGTCACACAGCTCTAATGTACGGCTGCATTCATACACCGACTGGAGCTTTTAATAAAACATGAAATCTGGACAGCTTTAGGGGCATTCATATATATTGTAAATAACACTATTTTTTACTTTATATTATTTAATTCTGCCAGTGCTTGTTGCTGGATTTGATTTTTAATTTATTCAATTTTAAAGCTACAATGCTGAATGTTCATCTCCCCCTTCTGGCAGTAAGAGGTATTACACAAACACTGTTATGTATCATACATGTAGGTGAGCTAACACACATCATATTCAGGACTGAATATGATGTGAGTGTCTCATGCTCATGATTAGGCAGCCAGTGGGATAAGTGCTAAGCTAACCTAGCTTGGACCTACAGCTACTGGTGTCCACTCTGGTTTCTGGTTTATCCAAGTAATCAGAGCAAGGGCGTAGTTTTAGCATAGACGGAGGGGATGCGTCCCCACCAATAATTTGATCCCTTCCTAAAAAACAGATTCTCATTGGGTGCAGAGAGGGTTAAATTCCGTTAGGTCCCCCGCAATGTCAAAAGCAAATCTACACTCCTGAATCAGAGACACACACCAATTACCTGTTTTATCAAGAAAGATGCTAACAAGTCAGGACATGGATTAGCATTCTTATGGCTTTTCATAGTAGTATGTAAAAGTGCCACACTGTAGCTTTAAATGAAATTCTGAAAGTCAAATTGTGGAATGTGGAATTCTATTTATGTTGATACAAGAGCATTCTGAATCAAAGCTGTAACAAGACACAAACAAAAAGGCTTTTTTAGGCATTTTTTATTGTCTTACTGCTGTAAACTTATGCCTGTTACTATGGTAACATGGATGGATTTGATTGTCATCTAGCACCTAAAATCTGGTATATATTTTTATACTGTTATTTAATCATTTGTTGGTCTGTTGTGGACCAGAATCGCTACTTTTTTTAGTTTTTTTTTTTGTCGGTGACGATCTGATTAAGTTCGACTCGCACAAGCCTTAAACAGGTAAATGCTCATTTAAATCACACTGAGCCCATTAGTAGCGAAAGCATCCAAACTAAGGCTGGTCTGACTCACAAGGCCAGTCTAATGCCTTACAGGGGGGTGGTGGGGGGGCGCTTCTTTCAGCTCCTCTGCTTACATAAATGCTGGACTACAGAGGTGACAGTGCGAGAGCAGCAGGTGGTGTGTTTATGTGTGCGTTTGTGGTAGTGGAGGGAGTTCTGGAACATAATGTCAGCTTCTGACAGCTCAGCCACAACATCCTGTCTTCCCATTAGCAAGGCGAATGTTCGGCACGATTTGCTGCTGAATTACAGTAGACATTAGTACTGTGGGGCCCACGGACACATCAAAGTCATCAAAAGACTGCCTCTAAAAGGATGGAGGCCTTCTGTGGTTTTAATGGCGGCTCTGCACACACACACACACACACAAGGCTTTTAGTTTCCTACATGTTGCATTACCGTGTTTATCTTTGTGTTTTTGTCTCACCAGGGAGAGGTGTGGGTGGATGAGAGAGGGGCAACTTGCAGCCCTCACCATGGGGTTTTTTTGTTGCTTAGAACTGGAGTGAAAGATGTGCAAAATGTCTGCTGAACACAAATACTGTGAAATTTACAGCAATAACATTAAAACCAGGCACATAAAGAGGTGCCTGAGCAGGTATGTGACAATATACACATGACGCAAACGTCTGGCCATGCACATAAAACACAAAACCCGGCCCCTGATATCAATCAATCAGCCAAAAGAAAGTGAATATCAGCGTATCAGACACTGGCAAAAAAATTCAATATCGTAGAAACTTAGCTACTTTCAGTGATAATGTTCATGACATTCATTTCTGCTTTATTCACTTCCAGAAGACCAACTGGTCATGGATATATTAAGCACACCCACACACAAACACAGCCTTCCCGCCTGCAGCCAGCCACAGCATTGAAAAAAAAAAACTCCATCCCCGCTGCCAAAAAAAGTTGTTTTTCTACAACAGAAGTCTCTAAAACTGCTGACAAGGGAAGTTTAACTACAAAAAGTGTCTCTATTTTCCTCTTTGTCATGATTGTTTTAGTCATGTAGATGTTTTATTACTGCAAATAAGCTTTCTATGCACATTATTCCAGAGAAGTCGAACAATGTGAATCAGGAAGAGAGATGATTTGTTTGCCTCGTGCTGGCAACAGCAGCGTTTAATGGAATTAATGGGAGCCATTTTGGAGTCTAGTATCCAGCATCCTCATAATACATTCACGATCTGTTGTTTGCAGCACAGCCAAACTCACTGTGGGCTGAGAGGATTCATTGTTCCATTGTTAAATAAAGAACACTATAAAGATGATGCTCAGCAGAGCCTCTCCAACACAGTAATCAAATGTTGTCTTTTGTATTGCACCATTTTCCTCTGTGGCATTACAGCCAGTCCACTGACGCATCTTTCTCTCTGATCACATACAGTATGATGGAAACCATTACGCATAAAGGCAAAATACAGAATGCAAATATGGATGATAAGAAAAGGTGGCTTTGAAGTGGAAACGATTACCGTATTATCTGGACAATAAGTCACACTTTTTTTCATCCTCTGGCTGGGTATGCGACTTGTACTCAGGTGCGACTTATATATGAAAAAATATACATTTAGTTAGCCTTGTGTCCTGACGTCCCATCACAGATATAATGGCAGCTGTTCTGTCCCTCTCCTGACGTTTCTCTTCCACCTCCAGCTTGTCCACACTTTGCATTCCGAGCATAGGTGGCGTGTGTGGTCGATATGTCGCTAACTCCAGGCAGCTATATGAGCGCACAGTAGTCGCCTTTTACTCATTTACAGGATGTTTATAGGAGTTTCTGTGCGGTGAAGCTAATCATTTCTCCGCGTGAGGACTTGTTGAAATGCGTGTGTCTCACTCTCAATGTCCTGCAGCCACACCACTTAAGTTAAGAGGAATTCAAGAGGCAACCCTACGCTAAAAACTTAGTGATTTACGCTGGCCCGCTGGTGCGACTTATCTATGGTTTTTTTCTTCTTCATTATGCATTTTTTGGCTGGTGCGACGTATACTCCAGTGCGACCCATAGTCCGGAAAATACGGTAATTATTAATGTTCGTTTACCTGATAGCCAAAACAAACATCCTTTTTATATTAACTATATATAGGTACAATGTAATGTTATATATATAAAATCAGAGGAGGTCAAAGGGGTTATATTGTTAAAAAACTGACCTTTCTAGGAGAATTATAGCTACAATAGCTACATTTTCCAGAGTTCCCTACAGGACAGAATCTACTGCATGGATGGAGGTCAGGCTGTTGCAGGAAGCTTTAGCTGAGATTTGGACAGCCTCTGCTCAACCTCAACAAATGACTGAGGTTCAATTCCAGTTGTCAACCAACTGCAGCACTTTAGTGGCTCAATGAAGCTGCAAAATGTCTCAGTGGAAACATTTTGACCAACAGGAGGAAAAGATCAAATGATGAATAGTTTTCAATCAAAATATTCTTTTGCAAACAGCTTCCACCGTGCATGAAGTAAGGAGGATAATTCAGTCCTGACTAACCTCACTAACACATGATTTACTGTTTGCCAATAGAAGTAAAAGGCAGAAATGGAAACTGTCTTGGAGTGTCTGCAGCCACGCTGTCAGCACAGACTCACAGCTGTAATGTAGCAGGTGGCGGTGAGTCGTTTCCTGATCTGTGACGGTACCTCTGTTGTTTTATTGCACTCATCATTAGCACAGCAGCTTGCTCTGCTGTAAATAACATCCATTCAGCTGGTGTCCATCAGGCATCGGATGCCCCTTCCCCACCCCCCCCCACCCAACACACCCACCCACCCACACACACACACATTTAAAAAAAAAAAGCAGCCTTTTCACTCTGCTAATTCCCTCCGACAATAGTAGCCAAATCATTTCTCTGTGGGATCAGGGTCCACCAAAAGTGATAGTGAAGTAATTTTGGTCAGGGAAAATGAGCACATTAGAGTTTAATGCCCTGCTCAGGGGAGAAATGTTATTGGTATCAACAGGATAAAAAGCATGGAGAGATAATGTGTATGAGGATGACAGAATTATATAGAAAGAGAGGATGAAGCAAGAACAACATGGACGCTGCAGAAGTGAAGAAGCAGGTAAAAGCAGGTTATGTACTGACTCCAAGCTGGGACACAATGCAGCTGATTTAGTCAGATATAAAGTGAATGACATGTGCATCTACTGTCAAAGATTCTATACCGTCATGATCAGAGGAAGTGAATACATTTTTAATATTATAAGAGTATTCCTTTCAGTCATACCAGTGTTTTTTGTGTTTTTTACCTTGACTCTACATGTTTCGACTGCTGCCTGCAGTCTTCCTCAGGGCAAAAGTAATCGGCAATGAGGACAACAAGTTCAAACGGTGGATTAAGGAAGCCATCGAAATCAGGAAGCGGGCCAATGGGACAGTGAACCGGGACGAGGGGACTTTCACACTGTCCCACACCTGGAACACTGTCCTGAGGAGACCAGACTGCTGTTCCACACCTGGGAGACAGCGCTGAAGAAGCTGGACTACAGGTGGCGCTGTTCCCCTACTACCTGGAGTAGTGGGAGAACGGCGCCACAACCTGCATAAAATCAGCTGGCAGACACGTCACTGGTAACATCATGTGACTTCTGAGGAAGACTGCAGGAAGCAGTCGAAACATGTAGAGTCAAGGTAAAAAACACAAAAAACACTGGTCTGACTAAGAGGAATACTCTTATAGTTAAAAAGGTGAAGACCAAATGAACCTTGTTCTCAATATTATGTCTATAGTGACTAAAAAGCAGCCTTCATTGTAAAGGAGTTCTAGATGATTCCAGGTAATTAAAGCAGCCGATCAGATCACACACTGGCAGAAAAACACAACAGAGGACATGATTTTTTTTTGTGTGTGTTGAAAATAGCAGGAGCTGCTTTGGTGAGTTGCTGCAGGCGCTTGTGAGATGATTTGATTAACAGTAATCATGCATTTGAAGGCTTATCAAAGGCCACGGCATTTTCCTCAGGACTCAGTCCTTCTGAATCAAAGCAGACGGAGCCAACATCCTTTGGCCACATAACAGTGCAGGGTAGGTGTTAAAAGTAGACTGCACCTGTGCTAAAATAGAGCCTCATGTAAAGTAAGTCTGCATGTTAGATCACACCTGTACTGCTTAGTATGCTGCAGGTTATGTTCTTCAGTCTTAGTCGAAAAAAATGCTGATGCTGGAATGAAAGAAAGAGTGAGAGATGATGGTGGACATACCGTAGACATAAAGGATGTAGTCGTCATAAGACTCTCCCACTGCGTTAGAAGCCACACAGCGGTAGGTTCCGTTGTAGGACTTGTTTAGGTTCTCGATGTACAGATCACTGCCCGTGATGACGGCGTGGGATGGCACGTCGTCATCCACCTTCAGCCAGTTCACCCGCTGTGGTCTGAAATAATAAGAAGAGATGAAGAGGAAGTGTCAGAGGACGTGATCCCTATAATCATATGGGCATGTTTCCTCCTAGCTTAGACCTATAAAGCTACTGCTCCCCAGCATGCACTGTGACATCACTGGGTTGGCTGGTGTGGAAGTCCTACAGCAGACAGCACTAGCTAACCAGCAGTGACAGCTTTGACAATGACATATCTACTGCCACTGGATGTAGTGCTGAAAGATTGTCATGCTTTGCTGTCTAGTGGTGCTGAGACAACAGATGTTACGGCCCCAGGTCTTTCGTTTTTTTGAGGTTTTTAATTTGGTTGTCACCCCTCAGTTGTTTGTGTGGACCTGTCCCTCTTACGCCGGCGTGATGACGACGAGCGTCCCCATTGCCTGCTGACTGGCTGAACAACACCTGTCATGATGACTACGCGACCAATCAACGGGAGGACCAGGAGCTTTAAAAGAAAACGTTGTTCTTTGTGGCTAGCGCTATGCTGCTGCTTTTGTTTTGTGTTTCGCCTCTCGTTTGTGTTTAGCATAGCGCTAGCCAAGGCACTCGTTTATCCATCCATCTATCCATTTTCTACCGCTTATCCGAGGCCGGGGGCAGCAGTCTAAGCAGGGACACCCAGACTTCCCTGCACCAATCCAACTGTCAATCTCCCGCTCCATTTTTTCCTCGCTCGTCCCCGAGATACACAAACTCCTCCACTTGGGGCAGGAGCTCTCCTCCCACCCAGAGAGGACAAGCTACCTTTTTCCGGTCGAGAACTATGGCCTCAGACTTGGAGGTGCTGATTCGCACACCTTACTTAACCACTACCATCTGTTGATGAAGATTCTCAGTCATCCAGGTCAAAATAATATGTAGAGAGGTTGAAGCAAGGCGTCTGGACTTGTAGAGTTTTCTTGAAGACGTTTCGCTGCTCATCCAAACAGCTTCATCAGTTCTAACTGTTTGGTGGGGAAACACGGTTTATATGTGGTTGCAGACCTCAGTGGGTGGGTCTGGGTCAAACTTTAAAACAATAGCACTAAATGCACTAACATTTGTAGTGACCACTATGCGAACAATGATACATGACACGCTGCTGACGTGGCTCCCTCTGTTTGTGACTTTCCTTACTTAGAGGACTGGGTGTAGAGGGCGTCCAAAAACTGTACATTGACCTCACAGACATACATCATCACCTGGACTACTGCTGGTAGCTTGTTTGGTTTCTTGTGTGACTTTGTGTTGGATCTGAAGTGTCAAACTGAAACAGCAAAGTCACAAAGCGGCAGAGCAGCAGCAGCTCCTGTGTTCTGCAAGGTTAAAATGATTTTTTCGTCAATGGAGTCTGGTGGCTGTATAGAGAGTGATATATCACATCCAGCTGTCTTGTGAACAACCTTAAACAACCCTGAGCTGTGTCCACAGCACATCGCTCATCATTCAGTCAGCATCACAGTGCTCCAGTCACCAGTTTTTGTCAATACATTTTGCTTTTCGGGACACCTCAGGCAGAGGAGAGTAACGCTGACGTCTGGGAGTTCTGCAGCCTCAGCCATGACAGAGAAGCTGTTTTTCTTTGTCCAACAAGTTTTTATGTTAATGTAGTTTTCTCACTTCTATAATGGTTTGTAAATATTATCCTTACACATCTCCAAAAAAAAGGAACAAATGAAGTCATGCAGACATGACAGTCCTTGCCTTGTGTACAGTTAAAAGCAACAATAACTGCGCAGCGGCTTTGTCTTCAAATTGCAGGCTTTGCACGCCTGTGCACTTATGAGAGTTGCTGTGTAGGTGGGTGCCTACCAAGCGTCTGTCTTTGTTCTCTTTTCTACCTTGAATGGGGTTTATAGCAGGGTGACAGATTCCATTTTTATGACAATAAGCTCAAAGTGCCCAGAGTCACACAGGATGAAGAGAAAAGAAAAAGACAAAACACCTCTATTTTGCTGCTGCAAACTTCCAACAGCCGCTGCCAGCCACTGTTATTTCCCCTGAGCGAACACTGATGGTGTCTCTTGTTGCATTTCTTCTTTTTTTTTTTTTCGTTGTTGTGGTGTTTTAACTTGTCTCCCTCCATTTGAAAACATTTGGTGTGGAGGGAGCGAGCAAATGGGAGAGAGGGAGGAAAAGATGAGGTGAAACATCCAGGAAAAAAGGAAAATATGAAAGAGCAGCTGAAGCTCAATGGCAAAACAAACAAACAAACAAACCACAAGTGTGTTTAATGGCTGCGGTGGATGGAATGAAAGAGAGACAGAGAGAGAGTTTTGTGTCTATTGCAAGTGCTCTCCAGATGAAGTGAAATGTAAACACATCATAAATACATAAATACCAGAGTTTTAGAAGATGGAGTGAAATACAAACTGTAGAAAAACGTGCTCCTATAGCTGGTTTGGATG
Organism: Parambassis ranga; assembly: GCF_900634625.1. NCBI lineage: Eukaryota > Metazoa > Chordata > Actinopteri > Ambassidae > Parambassis > Parambassis ranga. The sequence continues at coordinate 4,189,567 of NC_041034.1, read as the reverse complement.
TTTTGCGAGGAGGGAGAAGAGGAAGATAGACAGAGATAGACGGAAGAGGTTGCAAGGAGAGAGGAAGGGCAGGCGTGTAGAATACAAATGGCTGCCTGCAGCCGGGGCCCCCTGTGCTATCTGCTGGTAATGACTGCACAACTCTCAGCAGCTCTAATGAAAATGACTTCCAATTCCCGGCTCACTGTATTGATTGTGTTTTCATCTTTATATATACGGGTAGTGAGCTTGTCTCTATGCCAAGTATGGGGGGTAGGGGTAGGGGGGGGGTTTCTAAAGTACACAGTGTTTTGATCTGTGTGTGTGTTTTTGTACTTGTACCCTTCAGAGAGTCATACAGGCCCTCAGAATGAAAACATTTAAAATTGGGATTGACAGTTTGGGATTACTCCTAACTTTGATTTATACTAAAGATTACATTTTTGAATAAACTCTGAGGCCAAGTACCCTGAAACTCACCTGCTAACTTCAGTAGCAGAACTGACCTCTACAGCAGCAGCAGCAGCAGCAGGGCAGGGACGCACAACCAATCAGGGCGAATAAATGAATGATAAAATACTTAATAAAACAGTAATCTGTTTACTAATCTAATCCATTACTGGGGGAAATGACATGGATTATGTTTACTTTTACTTCCACCTGCTTAGACAAAACCTTTTGGCAGAAGCAAACAACCTGCATAATGAAACAAATTTTCAATTACAATTTCATTAATAGCCGCTAATCATTAATCATTCATGCCACACAGAACCCCCACGTGTCTTTCAGCTCTCTTCAGGAGAGGACAGCAGCATCCTGCACTGTTGACAACGGCGACCCAGTTTAAAATGAACAAAAAGCTAAGACAGGTCCACTGAAAATCTTTAATCAAACACGATGGCACAGTCTGTCCATGGATGTCCTCAGTATGCTGTTGCTGTTTCTATATATATATTCTATATGCTCATCATCCACTATTCCACTATTTACCTGGTATGGACCATTTCTACCACTATAGGGCTAATACTTGAGACACCTTGCCTTATTTTTGTTAGCATGTTAGCTATCTAATGTAGCAACAAATTTTGATCTGACCTGTTAATTAGCTATGTTGCTATTAACAAATTACTTTATGGCTATTGTCACCATATACATGCAGTTTAGCTAAGGTATAGCAAGCTAGCAAAGCTTAGCTTCCTTGAAAAAATACTATAGTGGACAGTAGTTTGGTTATCCATGATATGTATTATGTTCACTACTGAGGAATTTAGCCACATATAAATGATGTGATTGCACAAAGCTAAGCTGTAGAACAATCAGGAGCAAGTTAAAAAAACAAAAGAAGAGGACCGAGTAGGGAGCCCTGAGGGATTCCAGAGGCTATGAGCTACAATGTGAACATAAAGCATTTGGGGGCCTGAGATAATATGTATTGATAGCCTATGATTGTAGCTTATCTTAAGAGCTGTTAGCCAGATAGCTATAACATGGCAACACTGCATAGATCTTTAGCATTATAACAGTGCTACAGGTGTAATTAATTAATGAATTAATTGTAACTAATTAAATAATTAGATTTCATCCATTAAAGATATAAATAATGACCATGTTTGAGTTTTCTTGGATGGAAACAACAGAAACACTTGCGAGTTGATCACGTCTCTGATTGTAATGTCGTTAGTGATTGTAATGTCGTAAATTGAAACCGCCTTGTCAACAAACTCAAATGATTGAAACCAACAGCATCGACCGTGTTGATGTTTGGATAGTTCAGCAGGTTGCCAGCTGAAAAGCTTTCAGTCCTCTACTCAACCCCACTCACCCTAATAGCTTCATTTGCACTCCATTACATCTCATATCATCCAAACAATCTAGCACCTGGGTTTACAGATGATACATGAGAAATAATGGCCTGATCACTATCAAATGTCATTTCAAAGGACTGATTAGCGCTGATAAAAGTTTTGGGAAGTAAAATGACTGGTGCTGTGTGCCGCTGTGTGTACCGCAAACAATCATTTAACTTCAATCATGAAATTGACTTCATTAGTGCACATCCAAGCCTCCGGTCCATCAACAGGCTCTCTCAGCCCCACATAGTTTCTGCCTCTCCCTTGCACATCAGAACCCAGTCCTCTGCCTATTATCAATGCCCTTTTCTACTCTGTCCTTTGCCTTTAAAGCAGCAGTAATTAAACACCTGCTCAAAATATCACACAGTTATTCTGATGTATTTCATAATTATAGGCCAGTTTTCAAATGAAAAGAAAATAGCAGCCATTCAATTAAATGATTATGCACCCAGCAATGAGCATTTAGAAATGTCTGGCCCTGGATCTTGTCACATTCTAGTCACAGTTTTAATCAGAGGTTTCTTCTCTATGACTGTACTTGAAGAACCCGAGGCAACCATCTTATCCATCAGCTCAACTCCATCCTCTAAAGGTCCCAAGGAGGTTTTTAGAGCCAGCGGTGGGTATAGCAACACACACTATACTAATATTCCAAGATCCTGTTTCTATGTTGCAAACATAATAAAACTGAATGTCCTCAGATTAACTCTCATGCTTGTTACACCTCCACACCAAACACTTTTAGATGCAGGTAACCAAAAGGTTTTGACTGTGTGTTCCTGGCTTTGTGTGCTCTAGGACCTACTGTAACTTACATCATCTAAGAAATATAAACCAATCTGTTGTTGAATTGAATAAACGAGAGCCCAGAGGAACTCAGGAGGTTACAGTGTAACAGGTTTAGGTACAGTCTTTTTATTATTTTGTTTTGTGTGTGTGTGTGTGTGTGTGTGTCGTACTGGGGTTTGCCTTTGGCTTGACACGTCAGTTCCAGGTTCTCTCCTTCCCTGGTCAAACCCTGAGGAAATTCTACCACAATCTTCACCTCCGGTTTGTCTGAAAGGATGAGAGAAAGACAGAGACAAAGAATTCAATGTTGGGACTGAGAAGACAGATTCACTTTCTAGGTCTATATTCTCTATGATAGAAAAAGAGAAACAGTTTTATTAGATCATTTACCAAACATTCTGTCTCAAAGACTGTAAATAAAGATGGACGACATGGCTCCACCTCTGCCCGTCTGCTACATATTTAGTAGGCAGTAATATCTTGATTACAGGGGCCGGAAAAAGACACCATCGTGGAGCCAGAGTGTAGGCAGTAGAGGTTGAGAGGTGGACTGGCCTATACTTCTGCATCAAGCAGACCCCTCCCTCCCTCATCTTTAGCAAAGCTTGGCTGCCACATTGCGGTGAACGTAATGTTAGCCAACAATAACTAAAACAATGAGTATCTGAACACAGATCAGTGTAATAAGAGCTAGCTCACAAGCACATTATCTGAGGACTGCTTTGAGTTTTTAGTTAGTTCTGTGTCCCTTCCACTAACATGGAAGAGATGGTGCTTAGGACCTATACTGCAGCCAGCCAGTAGGGGGCAATCCAGCTGTTTTGGCCTCACTTAGGGGGAGATATCATGTCATCTATCTTTATATACAGTCTATGTGTAATTAATAGAGCCACAACAAATGTATTTGGATTTACAGAAGTAATGATGGAAGGTCAGGGTGCCACCTGTACAAGGTCTTACTATCAACAAGACTTTTCAGGACTTTTGGGTAAAATAGAGCTTTTGGTTAATATTGTGCTGCACCACAAGCTACAATACAATATTACTCCGCTGATATAAACTGCCAGAGAATCTACAGCAGGTAGATCACAAAAACTTAGCAGTAAAGTCTTTAAATCCGAACCCGTGAAGGACGGTGAGGATGGGGGTGATGTGTCTGCTTATCTTCGACTGCATTGAAAATCTGGCAGCAGCACTGCGTATAAGTTGCAATCTTTTGATGTTTCACCTGCTGATATCGGAATAAAGCGCAGAGAAATGGTCTGGAGGAGATAAAAGCATGGATGACCTTTAGCTCTGCAAATAAAAGGAACAACCTGAGTTTGGTTAAATGTCTCATACGGACAAAGTAAGAAAAAAAAAAAAAAAAGTACAACTAGGTAATGAGCCTCTTTTTTTTTCTTGAAAAATATTAGACAAGACACTCTGTCCAGACAGGAGATGATTAATACAGCTACTGCTGGGGCCAGAAGGTGTAATTATAATCATTTCTATGCGAGAGACATTCAATTGCAGAAAGACTTTGGACATTTAATTTATACTTTAACTGCAGCAGGTCATGATAATGCATACAGAGTTGGCAGCAGGCTTTATGGGGACATGCTGTGTAATGATCAATAGATATCTGAATGCAAACATATCCATAAAAATTCTTATTGACCTGAGATGCGAAACGTCTTTGAGAAGCAAGTCCAGATCCTGTTGACAAAACCCCCCTAATCCTGCACTAATGTTGGTGTAAGAGGATAACCAGCATGAAAATCAGTAATACTATTCATCAATTCATTTTCCTCTGCTTGCCCCGGGTCGGGCTTATGGGGGCAGCAGCCTAAGCAACAAGACCTAGACCTCCCCCTCTCCCCAGTCACCTCCTCCAGCTCATCCTAGGGGGGGGGGCATGCCGAGGTGTTCTCGGGCCAGCTGAGAGACATAATCCCTCCACTGTGTCCAGAGCATGCCTCGGGGCATCCTCCCAGTTGGACATGCTCAGAACACCTCGCCAAGGGAGGTGCCCAGGGGGCTTTCTCATCAGTTGCCCAAACCACCTCAATGGGCTTCTCTCAACATGGAGGAGCAGCGACTCTACACTGAGCTTCATCCGGATAACCAAGCTCCTCCTCCTTATCTCTAAAGGAGAGACCAGCCACCCTGCAGAGGATCTCATTTCGGCTGCTTGTATTTGTGATCTCATTCTTTCGGTCTTTACCCACAGCTCCTGACCATAGATTTGAATTAGAATTTATTTATTGAAGAATACCCTGGAGATATAGCATCTCGTTTTCAGGGGAGTAGAGGAGGGTATATAGCATCTCTAAGGGTGACGGACAAACTTCTGTTACGGGTAAGGAGTGATTAAAGTTGTGTAAAGCTGCACGTCAAAGCCAATATAAGCAGTTCTCTGTAAGTTTAAGGATTAAAAACCATCGACGACCTTCCTCAGCAGTGTCAGAGGTCAAGAACTGAGCTACATGTAGATGACGGAGTCTTCAACACACAACACAAGATGCTTCCCGAACACTCAGGGAGCAGGAGAGAAAACATGAGAATGTTGTTTTGACAAATCAGTGGGGTGCTCTGACAGTCACCGCTGTGCTATTCTGTACAACCACAGAGTTTTTATTGTTCCCATTCTTATTGGCTGTTGCTGCTGTTATCAAAGATTTTTTTTCCCATCATGGTGTGAGAGATGAGCCTTTATTCTGGACCAAACATCTGATGTTTTATTCAGTCTATCATCGTGGGTTAGGGATTGAATTCAGTCTGAGAGTAAGACTGAGACAAAACAAACACAAGCAAAGTTCTGCTTTGACTTTTAACTTTTACCCAGAGCTTATGCTTAAAAATAACAGGTATGTTTTGGATCCCTGAAAGGAAACGTCCTTCTCTATCACCATGCAATTTTGTTGAAGTTTGCTTGATTCTACACATTGTATTAGTTCTTAAATCCTGACATGAGAAGGTAGAGGCACCTCCAGAGTTGAGTCATCTCACACATGATTTATTGCTGAGGACTGTAATTACAGTTTTCCAATTGTGATGTAAATTATTCACATTCTTTTCCCCCAGTTTTATAGCACTATTGCAGTATTTGGTGCTTGCATTTTTAATCAGCCTGCAGACAGAAGGATCGAGCCTGAGTTATGATTTCAAAGCCGGCGGTAAAGTTCCACGCTGCTGTCCGACCTTCTCGCCAATAAACAACACATGTCTGGCCATCCATCTGTCTAAATCACACCCTGTCAGCGGCTGGCTTTCAGTTCCGGTGATGGACAGCAGACGGGCAAAAAGCCAGGTCTTCTGCTCAGTGGGCATGCACGCATTTTAACAGCAACCCCCCCTTGGTTGTATTTCCACACCGGGCACTACATGGCATCCTGCAACTTTTCCTTGGCTCTCAACGTCATCTGACCTTGTCATCTCGGAGCAATGAACATGAAGGACGCCGGGCATCTGTCAGTTGTTTTGATAGCCTAAAGTAGTTATAGCTGCAGCTTCCTTGTCTCTGGTTGATGGGAAAACACACGCCGCACTCTCCCTGGATCCGGATACTGTCGCTGCAGTGGAAATAAAATAGCATCTACAGTATGCAGGAGCCCCGTTATCATTATGCTAACTGAATTATTCGCTTTATTGCTCACCTCACCTCATAAGCACTCAAGACAGCACTATCCGTCTCTCTGCAGCCAGCTGACCTTAAGGGAGAAACAACCCAGCATCCGAGCTAACGGCTTGCTTTGCTTATGCACATAAACATTACAGGCTTTATTTAATTATGTTGTCCCCTGACAACAGGCTTTTTTTTACCCGTTCCTTGCTGCACAATACACACCATTCTAATCACAAATTGCCTACACAGTGAGTGATTGAAATGTAAATTGCCTCAGGTATCTAATCACTAAACAAACGTACATGTCGCTGCAGAACATGCAAAAGCAGACTTTATTTTAGGACTTAGAATTTTCTACAAGTGGAACAGAGATGCAACAAAAAAGTCTGAAATATCTGAGTGAAAGATCACGTATAGACAGTCTGTATCAGCTGATCAGCAGGGCTGTAGAGTATATAAAATAATAATAATACTTGTTAGGTTAAAGGTAGGGTAGGAGGTTTTGCAAACTCAGTCAGAGAGTCAGCCAGATTTGGAACGTAAACACACGCCCCTTTCTCTCGGAGCTCACCCTGAAGCCACGCCTCCCAATCACATGGACGAGCATCACCTGAAGACGAGCTGCGGTCTGTGACTTCGGCCATCATGCACGTACCTCTCTGGTGCACGCAGAGCAGGAAGAGAGTGACAACCAGCCAATACTCCGCGCAGGGTCCACCCGGAGGATTGGCTGATGTTTTTAGCATTTTACAGCTTCCACAGATGATTCATATTCTTTGTTTTAATGCAAAACTGCCGAACTAATCGTTTGCTATCGGATTGTAAATAGAAGTTACACTAATTTAACAAAAAGTGCATCAGAATGAAATCTCCTATCCTACCTTTAAGAAAGATATATATTAATTCTTTTACGTACATCAAACTTCTCTTTGAACAAAGGCTTAGTTACAGCCTTTGAACTTACAGTTACAGCCACTGAATGGAAAAAGGTTGGCCCAAGAAAAACAAAACATCTTAAAATGGAAAGAGCTGTGTGTGATTTGACCGCACAGATACAGACACAGATCTGTTTTTCTAGAGTGCTGAAATCTAAAGAGAGAAGAGACAAATGGATTGTTCTAATTTACGGGAACAATTGGAATCCAGCAGCTGAAACATCAGTCTGACATACCTGACATGAGTTTGGTTAAATGTTTTATTAAATCCTGAATTAAGCATCTTTGAACAGCCTTGATAATGAGCCTTTTGTTCCTTAAAACAAAGGGAGGGACGATCAGCTACACAAACACAAATTAAATGTCTTTTCCTCTTTAATGCATTAGACGGTTGTCTATTATTATCATTATATAGACACTAATACTGCACAGACATATGTTCTAAGTATTGATAAATTTCCTGTAAGATAAAAAAATCAATGAATATTCATTACTAGTAACGTTGTGTTTGTTTCAGGAAAATAGAAGAAATGATCCCCTACACCCCGACTATGTGACGTCTTTATTCCGTTGTAAGGTTTCTGCAGGTTTCTGCAGCCTTCAGGCTTTGCTTTGTGTATGTTATATCAGGTACATATAAATGTCAGGGACCTGATCCCCAGCCACATGTCAGTGTTCACGGACCACTGCTTCTTTACTAAGTTTTGAGGATCACTGCTGAGTCCAACTGCCTTTAATTTAAGCAGATAATTGTCTGTTGCAGTTTCCCCTAAAAGCAGTCATGTTGCTGCTTGTTTTGCCACTCTGAGTGAAGAGAGAGCGTTCCTGTGCAGATGGAGCCGTAATTATGATGACCCTTTGTGAGCGCTGAGATAAATCATATTTTTTAGGTATTTTACAAAGACTAAATTTGAACTCATTTCTATTAGACTACAGATCAGTGAGAAGTTGGAGTGCAGGACTGCCCGTTTGTTCTATGCACAGGCCATGGCAGTGGCCCTAACCCCCACCACCCCCCTTCCACGAGGCTCTGAGCCGGGTGGTTCATGTGAGCTCCCTGTTATCTGAGGCCAGCAAAATGCCATGCTGCCTCTGTAGATGAGCTGATCTCCTCTTCTCACGCTCACAGGGAAAGGTCAGATAGCTACAGAAGAGATTTTACTTTTTAAATAGAATGCTAGGACATGCCAGAGGCCAGAGACATAAGGTTACAGAGGAATAAAATCTTTTTGTATTAATAATAATAAAAAAAGAAACAAACATAATCAACCAGCTCCACATTACAAAGGCCTAGCATTTTAATTACATGGTCGGGCTGGTTAATTAAGTTTCATAACAGCGTTAGACTAATACCAGTAATCTCCTTCATTTGACCTATTATAAAGATGCTGCACATACCGCTCAGGAATGTCTGATAATTGCTTTGGATCATAACTATAGAAACATGTCACCTAAGACCTCCATTAGGATCCTATCTTTGTTTCTTTTTCTTGGTTTTGTAAAGAATAATTGCTTATTTTCACAGTCCATCTGGGCTGATATAACAAGAGTGCAAAAAGAAAACTGCTCATACAAAACGCCACCGTCAGAATATATGCACCTCAAACATACACTGTGTCAGAGCAACGCGCACACACAGCTGAGCTTGAAAGGATTTGATAAGTGAAAATTACAGTCTTTTTCTCTTGAGGCTCTACTCTAAATTCACTGAGGGGCCATATTTTAAGAGCAATGACAAGTTTTGAGTGCACAGACTGTGTGTGAGCCAGCCATTTTGGTAAAAAGCATGTGCAGCGGTGCAAAGTGTAAAAAAAAAAAAAAAAAAACTTGCACTGCATCTCACATCTAAAAAACTATATCACAATGTCACTTTTATTTTTAGGATTAAAACATGAAATCTTACCACATAGACTACAAATTAACGAGCTAGCACAGGTGTCTGCAGATTGTAGTGCCACTATGGTACCATGGTAAGCTACGTTTTAGCTGGCTGCAAGATCTTAATGGACTTTTTTTGCTAATAAAAAAAGCAATAAACTGTAAAATGAGATAGGCAACACAATTCTGCCTCTGCCCATTGTACAAAATTGAGGCCAAAATAAGTTGGCACAGCGGTGGTCGAGATGTTCTGTCCAAACCTCCAGCTCTCCATGTTGAGCGCACCATTGGCTGCTAATTGCCACATTACTTCCTCCTTTTTTTCAGCTAACAAGCCATTACCCATCCCTGGGGAAATTTGTTTTTGAGGAGTACTAGTTTTTAGTATGTTAGAAGTGGGTTTTATGGCCTGTTCTGCAGCCAGCCACCAGGGGGTGACCCAGAGGCTTTGGCTTTACTTCTTAGTAGCTGTCATGTCATCCATCTTTATAGACAGTCTCTAAAGCAAAAAAAAAAAGTTGGGGCCCTGAGACATCAGGATTTTCTATGTAATATCTAACATATATAATATTTTTGGGGTAACCTAACACTAGCATATAAAGATGTGTCTTAATCCCAACCCAGTTGTCTAACGATGGTCGCATGTGCCAAAGTTTCACTGTGGAAAAATGTGTGAAATTTATGTGATTTAATTAGTGGAGATGGAAAAGGAGATGCAGTCCAATTTCCCATTTAACTCATCATAACCTGTGCATGGAGATGATTTCTTCTCACTGTCGCTGCCACACATGTCGTACAGCAAAGTTTTAGGGAAAAAAGTTGCAAATTTATGCCGTTTAATTAGTGGAGATGGAACACTCTTTTCTATTGCAGTCCAATTTTCAGAGTTAAACTGATGAGACACTTGAAAAAGATGGAAAAAAAGTGCATAATAATGATTAAATATCTACGCTGATTTGTAATGTATGACCGAGCAGGAGTACTTACACTGCACCTCCAGGTATTTCTGTGCTTGGAAGTCCTTGACTGCAGGGTGATCTACGATGCAAACCACGGGTATGCCGTCATCCTCCCTGCTGACGGTGAATGTCAGCCGGCTGGTTACTGTGTACATCCTGTCGTAGGTCAGCTCCACTTTGGGCTTGCCTGAGGAAAGTTAAAAAAAAAACAAAAAAACATGGTGACTTAAAGTTGGGTAAGAGATTTTGAAAACTCAGTGAGAGTCAGCCAGATTTCCAAAGTAAACACATGCCCCTTTCTCTCGGAGCTCACCTCAAAGCCATGCCTCCCAATCACATGGACGCACTGTGACTTCGGCCATCATGCACGGACCTCTCGGGTGCGCGCAGAGCAGGAAGAGAGTGACAACCAGCCAATACTCCACACAGGGTCCACCCGGAGGATTGGCTGATGTTTTTAGTGTTTTATAGCTTCCACAGATAAAACTAGCTACAAATAGACTGAATGTGTTACTATGTTTTGATGACCTTACCTGTCAATGATATTGTTTGATTCTGCATGCTAAAAGGCACTTTTAAAGACCAAGAGGTCACAGACTAAGTGCAGCCTGACTGGCCCGTCTTTCACAGGAATTATTCACCCAACTGAAAAGAGACAAAGTCTCAGGAATTCTTTGCAGTCAGAGCACAGCACTGGGAGTTAAGAGGTTAAAAGTTGGCATTTGCCTTAAACAAAGTACAACACGGTGCGTCGCCTTTATCATTTGGTTGCATACTTTGCTGGTTGGTTGGTTTCCCGCTTGAGGGTTCCATTGATTTTCAGTGTATGTTTTACAGACTCTAATGAAATGAGAGCTCCTGGCGTTAAAAAAAAAAAAAAAAAATCAATAAGGTCTATATGTTTTCATTTTAAATCTCTGGTTCATGCATCCTTGATCGCTTTGCGAGTCATTTGCGAGCAACATGTTGAATGACGAAGTTTTACAAAATAACAAGCTTTGTAACTCAAGGCTGCCAAAAATATGGTTTGAAATAAAGTCAGCTATTGTTTGGCTGGAAGGTGGGTGTCTTTTTTTTTTACTGTGACCTTTTAATACAGTGGAAGTGAGGATGGTGCCCTTGAGAGTGGACAGAGAGGGTGAATCAGCTAAAAGTGGCCTCCTTTCAGCAGCTACACTGCATGACTGTGAATCACTTATTAGGCTTTATGAATCCAGATTCTCTTTTTTTGTGATGTCCCCCCCTCCCCCTCCCTCCCTCCTCTGATTGGTGGCTTCTCTATAACATCACACACAATATGTTCTCTAACAAAAACAAGAGGATAACCTCATCACAGCTGAACAGCATAAGGATAGATGCAGACAGTGCAGCACAGCAGTCACAAAGTGAGATTGATTATTTTTATCCCTTTGTCCTACTTCCTCACAGTCATTTTGCACCACTGTGTTTGTGTCCCATCAATAAAACAAATACTTGGGAGGAAAAAAAAAGTGAAAGAGTCTGCAGAAAGAAGTGCTGGAACAGGAGAAAATCGCTGCTAATGCGAACAGTTGCGCCCATCAGTTCATATTTTTTTAGCTATAAAAATGCATACTGAGTGCACTCCTGCACCGCAGCTCGATGCCGTCACTGTGGTGACAGCTGTCTTTTTTTTTTTGGATGCTGGAAAAAGCAAACCTGTGTGATGTGGCTGGTGTAAAAGGAGCAGGTTGTCATGAATAAATACCAGTGGAGGCTTCGGATGAATGCAGGTACCTGAAATGGGAACCTGAAGTGGTCTGCTCAAACCAAAATGTTTTTTTTTTTTTTTAAGATGCAGAGATGTCTTTATTTGAGTCCTGGATTATTCATTGTGCAATACAAATACACACCTACACGAGCTCAATGAAATGTGCAGAGGCAAGCACACAGGTCTATAGGAATAAGTTATAATTAGCATCGGTGGTAACGATGATGAGATGATTAACGAGCCTCCATCTTATTTCCTGTCCATCCTTCCTCTACCATCTGTCTTTATCAAGCCCAAAAAACTGCTGAAAGCTGACCGCATCCAGTAAAGTTTTACTCCTGATGGCCGAGTTAAGCATAGGTGTTAAGGTCGTAACAAGGTTTTAACAGTCTGCAACTTGTTTTCTCATCACACCACTGACTCACCATCCACTTGTATTTAAAGGTCAGGTAGGAGATTTTGAAAACTCAGTGAGAGTCAGCCAGATTTCCAAAGTAAACACACGCCCCTTTCTCTCGGAGCTCACCCCGAAGCCACGCCTCCCAATCACATGGACGCGCATCACCAGAAGACGAGATGCGGTCTGTGACTTCGGCCATCATGCACGTACCTCTCTGGTGCGCGCAGAGCAGGAAGAGAGTGACAACCAGCCAATACTCCGCACAGTGTCCACCCGGAGGATTGGCTGATGTTTTTAGTGTTTTATAGCTTCCACAGATGATTCATATTCTTCGTTTTAATGCGAAACTGCCGAACTAATCGGTTGCTATCGGATTGTAAAGAGAAGTTACACTAATTTAACAAAACGTGCATCAGAATGAAATCTCCTACCCTACCTTTAAGGTGGAGGTAATAGAAAACAACCCTGCCGTCACACCAAGAACAGACCAGTAAGGCAGGAGAGATACAGTCTCACAAAAACGGACATCTGTGAACTCCAAAATGTGCGGCATCAAATATTAATGTGCTCAAGCAGAGACAATGTAACTCTTGAGGGCAATAAACGGAGTGTGTCAAAACACATGTCTTCTGTGTAAGCCCACATGCTGGAGGTAGTGTGCGTGTTGCAGAAATATTACAATACAAGAGTTGACGTAGCAACACGCCACAAAAACTGTTTCCTCGCATTCCACTGCTGCTCCCTGACAACAGGCCCTGCAGCTCACACGCTGCAAGTTATCAGATCTCTGTATTATGTTCATGGTTAGTAAAGTAGTGACGAGGAAGTGAAGTGGCTGACCCCCTGTGTGCGCCGTACAGGTTCACTTTGTGACAAATTTTAAGTGCACTGGTAGATGACATTTTTTTTCTTTGTTTAAGAAGAGAGCTAATAGGCTGGACTTGTTCTTTTTAACAGGCCAGCACTGTCACAATAATATTTTACTTGTGAAAATGTTCTTCTTCTTCTTATTATTATTATTATTATTATCCACAGAAACATTTGCAGGGAATTACTACATGTTTCACTGATGAGCCGGGCTGCAGTGGCTAATGTTATGCTAGTGTTATTACCAGCGAGTGCTTTCACAGCTTGTTGGTTTATCCTGGCTGATATCATTATCCACTAGAAAGACCTATGGTGGTATTTATTAGTACAGGACTGTATAAATTGCATGAATACCTTTAATACTCTGCTGATCCTCTTTTAAAGCCAACAAGCAGGTGGCATATAATGTGATTTATGGAAAAACAAGAGAAACAGAGCCTCTTCAGAAAAGTGAGCACTGAAAAAAAAAAAAAAAAAAAAAAAAAAAAAAAAAAATGAATGAAGAACTTGTAAATGCTCTCAGTGAAGCTGTGTTAAAGGAACGTTCTGACAGACTAACTCTGGAGCTGTGCCAGTACAGATGACTGTCACTGAAAGGCAGCAGAAGGCCTAACGTGAGCTGAAGTGGCATTTCAAGTGCTGCTGTTAGGCTGCCTGCCTATAGCCACATTTCTGTTATTAACAGCATTCTAGTGGAACGCAAAGGGAGGAGAGTCCGGTTTGATAAAATATACGTATCAGCAAATTCTGTCACTTACTTTGCCCAAAATATTCTTTCCCCCATTGGTCCGTTGGTCTTCCTGCCAGGGCAGAACGGGGTAATTGAAATCACCCTGTGGTCGTCTCTTAGCACTTGAGGCTAATGGCTGCTCTGGTCCCTGTCAGTCAATGAAGCGCCCTGTCTTCTATCTGTCTCCCTTTTCTTTTGTCTTAAAGAAACACAAAGAGGAGAACGACCCGCTCTGCTCAGGCTGCCCTCCTTTTCTCTCTCTCTCTGTAATGTACGCTGGTGAACTGGAGATATCAGTGGCTCGTGTTAATAAATCACTAAACAAGCAGGATAAGAGCAGAAAGAAGGAAGGAGATAATAGTGAGATAATGGGACTGTGCATATTAGGAGAGATGGTTGGATTTACATTGGCAAGCATGACAATTGCAACCTTTAAATGATATTTAAGAGACCCTGATTATCCCTTAAGGTAATTAAGTTAAATTCTGGGGACGTTTAATTAGAAATAGGTCTGCCAGGCATGGGGCTTCAGCTGAAGGCAATTTAAGTAATTTCGGGCCTTACTGCCAGAACTCTGACACCCCTGAGTCATTCTTTTTTCTTCCCATCTTTCATTTTCTTGCACAATTTCATTTTCAGGGCAACGCTAAAAAAAAAAACCCTGTGGAGCATTAATGTAACAATAATGTTAGAAGGTTCAGTGCAAACTCGTAAAAGATGGCTTTTTATAAGAGCCTGCATTTGTTTTAGCGCGATTCAGCTGGCAGCACCTTTTCACCTGTGGCGAACATGGATAAAAGCAAATGGCACGCTCCAAAAATGCAGTGGAGTGACAAGTGAGCCATTAAGTACGCCCCAGTTTTGTGTTATTGCAAAACATTGCATCTACCAGTTGCAGAACTCCAAAGAGCGCCGACCCTACTCTGTAAATGCCAATCCATTCCCGACAAGAGTGAGAAAACAACATGGGCGTGGGGTCGAAAGGGCGTGAAGCATTACACAAATCATTTCCTGTCCATCAACACAAGAACAACATTTTTCAGTAAAGGAGACTAAGAGCAAACAATGACACAGCACTCTCTGTTAAACGCTGTAAAAAATGCTGCGTTTTTGTTTTTTTGTACAGAGTGACTGTGGCAGCGTCTTATTTTAATGAGATCCTGGAAAAGCCTGAATAGTGCATCAGTATTTCACAGTGACTAACAGCTACACCGGTCACTTGTTTCACTCAGTCCATTTACAAAAGCAAGCGCACAGCTACACAGCACCATTAGTCAGTGTGTTTACATACACTTAAAGGCAGACTTTTGCCGTATTTGTCTGCAAGATTCAAACCTGCATGGCTCAATAAGCAAGAGCACCAGCAAAGCAGGGAACCAGAGGACAAAGACTTTATTATTCGATTGTTCCAAATAAACATCTGCACATCTCTGTACATCCTGAGTCTACTGTTATCAGGTCTAACCCCAACCTAACAGGTAGATTAAGGCCCCGTTCACACTGGAGAAAGTCATTCCAGCTAGAGTAGGATTGAGCCCAGACAGCCTTTAAACTGGATGCGTTCAGACCTATTTTCAAATCTGGCTAGCACACACTTGTGTCCGCACTCAATCCGGCTTCATCCAGCGTGTTTGCTGTCCTCCAAACCACTAGGTGGCGCCTCGTAATATACAGAGTCCGTTCAGGCCGCAGTAGGACCGCGTGTGCGCATGCGTCGTGCAGTTTTTTTATCCCGTGTCGCGCCCCGTGAACCGGAAGTAGCATGTTGCTAACTGGAAGTAGCATGTTGCTAGCCGGATTCGCTAGCCACATTTGCATTCACACCTGAGCCACATTTGAGCCAATCCGGCTAGATCCACCTCTCGTGGGTGGATCTAGCCGGATTGAAATCAAACTAGATACTGCCGGATTCGAGGTGTTCACACTCAGAAAAAACACATCTGGATAGGCCCAAATCCCGCTTTAGCCAGATTTTTTTCCCCAGTGTGAACGGGGTATAAGCCTCTAGAAGGAGGATTGTTCTTGTCTATTTAACAGCCTAAGCATTGCCACTGTTTCCTATAAGTGAACATATATGCCAGATTTGACATCCAATGTAAGACCTTCTAATGTTAACAATCAGTCCTAAGCCAGTCCCTGACCTTGGTACACTGGATCATACTCAGCATTGTGCTGACCACTAAGGGTTTAAAGTACTGCGGTGCAGAGGTGAAGCTGCTTGGGGGCCTTCCACACAGCTTCTGATTAGGACCTTTGTTTCTACGTCTTTACAAAGCTTACTCTGAGGTGGAGGTGCCTGGCAGGAGGCCTGCTCACCCCCTGAGCTCTGCACAGACTTCTAAAGCTCGGCTACCTTTGATGAAGGCATGCAAGTTGTCAGGGTGCCAAGAGGCTCTGGCCACCGCTGGCTGCACATCCATATTTTGCTTTTTATTGGAAAGTTGCAGCACAGGACTCCATTCAGTATGTAACAGGATGAGTAAAAGAGTGGGACAATTACAGGGGAGGTAACACATGCAGACAAGGAGCTGTCTGGAATTTATTAGCACTGAGCTGTCTCAAGTTACCAATGTTATTTGCACCTAAGGTGGAACCGCTCACAGGAATGAAGCCACCTGCTAAAGGCTACATAATATGTGACTTATGATGTCAAACTGCACCAAACTGTTAAATATTTACTTTCAGTTTCCAGCACACACATCACTTAAAAGTCCTGGGTCTGACCTCTGTCTCCCTCTTGCATATGTGGGCTTTGTATCTTGTTATCATAAAGCTAGAGGTGTCAGGAGGTGAGCCAAACAGCTGCTGCTTGGCTTATTCATGCACACACACACACACACACACACACAAGCTTTACGTGAATCTTAGCTTCATGAAAAGTTTGATGTACACAGAAGTGAATATTTGGGTTATCTATTGTGTTAAGAGAGGAAACTTTTTGACTAATGACTGTAATTTTCTCTGCATGTGAGTACAGTGGACCTCCTACCTGGAAGCTCTTTATCTCCCTTCATCCATCTGATGGCGGCGGCAGGCTTACTGCTCATGGCAGTGCAGGTCATCTCTGTCTCGTTGCCCTCGCTCAGGACCTCGTCCCGGGCCTCGATGATGGGGTTACCCGGAGGAACTATGACAGGACACACAAACAGAAAGTGTGTAAACACTGAGGAAATACAGCGTGACAGCTCCATAGCACACTGTACTGAGGATATCAGAGATACATTCAGGATAAGTTCAGTTATT
This sequence comes from Parambassis ranga, assembly GCF_900634625.1. Taxonomy (NCBI): domain Eukaryota; kingdom Metazoa; phylum Chordata; class Actinopteri; family Ambassidae; genus Parambassis; species Parambassis ranga. The sequence goes on along the minus strand of NC_041034.1, from coordinate 4,172,598 downwards.
GTGTCAAACTACAAAGAGCAGGAAAAGTTCACGAATTTGTGACTGGTTCACTGCTACAAACAGTTTGTGACCTTCTGACTCATCCAGAAAAGTGAGGATTTCATCAAACAATGTAACCTAATTAGCACGTAGCCATAATGGTCATGTATACCAAACCCTACCCCTCTCTCTCTCTCTCTCTCTCTCTCTCTCTCTCTCACACACACACACACACCAGTGAAGGCGTGTGTACACACTAATGTCACTGTGGTAATTGTGTGTTAACATCAGTGTGAATTGTGTCGAGCTCACCACCATGTTCCTAAACATAAACAAGCATTTACCCCCCCCCCCCCCCCCCTGTGCGGTAACATTGAGTGTTTTTTTTTTTTTTTTAATGTGTGTGTGTATGCGTGTGTTTTGTTGTTATACTTAGCACAGTGATGTCCGCGTAGGCTTCCTGTGGGGGGTCCGTGTAGAGCTGGCAAACATATCGACCCTCGTCTGCCAGCGAGACATTAGACAGCGACACCCGCAGCTCATTGTCTGAGAAGTTCACCAGCTGAAAGCGAGCGTCTTTCAGTGCTGAAGCAGAAACACACAAACACACACATTTATATGGCATGGATGCACAGATCAACACACAACTTTTTGTTATTGCTTAAACTATGATTTCATTTAAAATAGCTTAAATATTTCCTTCTACGGAGTCAAAACCAACAAGTATTCAGCACCACTTGCTCTGGGTGTAGGAGCAGTTGAGTAAAAAAGGAATATTTCATAGATTTTTATAGTATTTATGAACAAATATGTATTTATAAAAAGTCATGTTTAATTTCACAACTTCAAAGATTTTCCCAGAGAGAAAAAAAATCCACCTCAATCTAATTAGTCAACCCGAAAAAAAAGTGATGTAAGACAGCACTTAAAAGCAGAAATGAGAGAACAAATCCCACTTTGATACATTTGATCCTGTTTAAGTAGAAACACACACTGACAGACCGCACATGCTAACAACATGCTCGTGCTAACCGAGGCCGCGTCCTTGCTTTCGTCCTTCTGCTGGCCTCGCACAGGACAAATCTATAAATCCTGTCTCTTCCTCCTCTGTAGTCACTTTCATCTCGCCTAACCTTGTTTTCCCACCTACCTAAGCACACTCTATCAGCTGTAATGTCCAATGACAACATGTGGTTAAGATGAAAGCCTACCCCCCACCCCACCAGCCCCCCCATTGATGTGCTGATAAAATTCTGCTCTGATTGACAGCAACTCCGGGCTCTCTGCACTCCGCGCCCTCTTAGATCTGTGTACTTATCTCATGGCTTCAAGCACTAAACATGGAGCTCTCTGACACAGAACACCTCAAAACAGACATATATATATGTATATATATATATATGTATATGTATATGTATATATATATATATATATATATATATATATATATATATATATATATATATATATATATATATATATATATATATATATATGTATATATATATATATGTATATGTATATATATATATATATATATATATATATAAATGGAAGAACCAACTGGGCTCCATTATGATTTAAAGGCGTTATAATGCAGCATCTGCATTATAAAAGCAATGGAGTCAGACCTGCCAGCAAGAAGCGAGAATGTTAATTACAAACTCATTCAAAGTGGAGATGATGGAAAGAAAACAAATAAATATATGAATTAGCACAAGGTGCTCAAATCATCAAGCTAAAGAACTAATTTTAACTAAGTGATACGAAAAAATTGAAATATATTTTTGCTTCAATTAGTGCAGCTATTAGTTTCTTTTGTCCAAGTACAATGAAATCCTTATTATGACAGATGAATAATATGCCTCTAATTAGTGAAGCTCATTCAAAAGCCTTGTTAGCCCTCATTAAAACGAGAGGTCAGCTTCTAATCCTAATGATTTAATTAAATTAAATGAAATCTTTCCCAGATTCAAACATGCTGATGCTCAAGTATACAGATGCACTAAAAAAAAAGACACCGACCTGCATTCAGAGGCAGAGCTACTGTCCCTGAGCAGGACAGCGTCTAACTGTTTTATAGCTGTTGGTAATAATTATTTTATTATTAAATTAAAAATTGCATTTTTTTCAATTTAATAATAGGCTGAGAATATAGAATGACATGTGCAATGTAAACTGACATGTATTTTACGCCATATTGTGTTCATACTTACTTTAAATCCATCAAAGATGTTAAATTGTCACCAAATGCTGAAACTCATTATCATCACCTTATAGCATCATTGGTAAATATCCAGACTTTGCAGTATACTGAGTTGCAAAATAAACAGAAACAGATTATTTATCCTTCGGCATCTGCATTGTTTCATTGGTTTCATCTGTCTTATATCACAACCTGAGCTTCCTGGCATGCTGTGTGTTTCATCTGTTCCTTTTTCTGATGTTTGAAAACTGATGACTCCAGTAAAAAAGCCAAGCAAGTCAGCACAACTGCTTTGTCTTCAGCTCATTATGCAGGAATCTCCAGAAAAGAAAATGTAATGTTTAAACTCCAAGTCTCACTGGATGCAGCAGCTTTCATTGTGCCCTCAATTATTTACCAAAAAAAACAAACATGTGGTCAAGACTTAGACCCTGTTTACACATAGCTGGGTATTTTGAAAAAACGAATATTTCCTTCCCTTCGTTTTCCAAAATAACATCGTGCACACATCATTGTTTTCAAAAAAGTTTCCGTTTACATTAACCTGCATAAATATGCTCCCAAGAGCCGTCATGACTACTCCAGGCCTGTGGGTGGCAGTGTAGGAAGAAGGAGAAAGCCGTGCAAGCCAATCAGAAGCCTCATCGACGCAGTCTGGCTCTTTGTGTCAGAAGTTGTTCCAAAGTTGCTGAACCTGGAGACCTAACATGTCTCTGCTCCTCTACACAGTAAGAGGAGCTGCATTTAAAATGCAAACATGTAAAAAGTGCTGAAACCAACAGAAATGCAAACGCTACCCGGAATGCTTCCATTACTAACCTACAGCTGCTCTGGCAGCCGCACTACACAAAAAAAGTCGCACCAACTGACGTGCAGACTGCCGCAAACTCCGTGTTTCTCTGTTTTTTGTCAGTTCACATTGAAACGCGAATACAGCGTTTTCCAAAATCTCCACTTTTGGAGACACAAACGAAGGGGAAAGTCTCCGTTTTTCAAAATACGTGTAAACGGGGTCTGAGTATACCCCCTCTCTGCTTTCATAGGAGTTAAGAAGGTGAGCTGCAGCAGGTGCTCCTAATCATCAGCCCTTGATGAATTGATCACCAGCAGATGTGCAGGTCTCTTTTTGGCAGTTTGGTGGTGTGGAGCCCTCAGATGTGTGTTAACGCTAATGCCAAGAGGGAAAATGCTGCTGCACATCAATCTGGAAAGGCTTATACAAGCATTTCCAGACTATCTGGAGTTCAAAGTTCTACAATCAGAAAGATTATTCATAAGTGCAAAGCATTTCAGACAGCTGTCAATCTTCCCAGGAGTGGACCTCCCAGCAATTTCAATGCTACAACCCAGAGGAGCCTACAGGCCTCACTGAGCATGTTAGATGTTAATGTCCTTGACAGCACAATTAGAAGAAGACTGAAGCTCCTCTGTCTACATGGAAGCACGACTGAACTTCACAACACTGAACGAACCACAACACCGTCCTATGGACAGATGAGACCAAAGTGCAGTTCTTTGGCTTTAATGCTCATTACCATAAGTTCTCCTTCACATCACACATTAAACCCAAATGGCCTGTTTTCTGCCAGAAAGACAAATAGACACTCCCACTGCCCCAGCAGTGCAGCCTCCACTCACAGCAGCAGCTTTGGTTTAACTGTGGCTTCTCCAGCCATCAGTATCTGCAACATGTCTGCCACTGCTGCTGTCCAAATAAATGATGGACTAATCTTAAATAATGTTGCTTGTAGTGCACACAAACGGCTACATGAGGAGCATCCGTTTTTTAGAATGAAATATTTGGTGTGTCAACAATTTGAGGAAGCCAAGCCAATCAGATATAATCCATTTCACAAAAGCAGATCTCATAATCCTCTTATGTGTCACTTTTAAATAAGGCATTGTGCTGTATGCATAAATAAATAAATACGTAACTAAAGAAACACTGAGGAACTGTGGCAAGGACGGTCCCCTTTAGCTCCACGTTAGGGACAACAATACTGCAGGCTCAAAGAGATACAAGGACAGATGACGGAGAGCAGCCTGGTTAACACAGCAGGACTGAACACAGTGGTACATTTCATGTGGCAGTCCTGGCAAAAGAGAAGCTGAGAAACACTGCGGATGTTTTTAATGTTACATCACAGCACACTAGAACACATATTTCCCTCCTCTTTGTGGAGGGTGACCTTCAGCTTTGTGCTCTCTCTCTCTCTCTACCCTGTTCCTCTTCTTTTCTTGTTCTGTCATATGCCTCAGCATGAGCAGGACATCACAGACGCCTGACAAAAGGTAAAAGTGATCGTCTTCGGATAAGACGCATCTGTTCAAACAGTGCCGAGGCTGCAAATTATCTGATTTCACATCCAATGGTGATGAAGCTCATTTAAAGGCAGTGATAAGGGCAGTACAGTAGAGCTGCACCGAAGTACAGCCAAGGAGACTGAGTGTTAGCACACTTCCCCCTCTCCCCGCTCTCTGGAGTGCAGTGTCACTGAGTGTGCCCATTACTGCCATCAAACAGTATGCCAGCTTTAATGAACCCAATTCTTCTGTGCATTTATGTTTATAGTGCTGTGAATGGGATCCACTTCTCACATAATGTGAAGGTAAAGTAACAAAAAAAGGCCCAGCAGAGAAAAACAAGAGTGTTTCAACTAAACTCACTGTGTGGGAACTAAAGCTGTCCACCATTTTTTAGGGTTTAAGTGCTTTGCAAAGGTTAACATCCATTTACATGCATACATACTATAGACATGCATGTTCAGTCCAGATGCTCCAGGAACGTAGTAACAGAGGAAGGAGGAACTGAGCCTTCAAGCTGTGTGGCACAAAATACAGATGCATAATATTCAATTTCTGAAGACATCCGATATGCTGATATTATTGGATATTAATATATATGTATGCACATGAGTAATTTAGGAGAACATGCAGCATGGCCTGTAGTAAAATTCACATATTAAACTGCTGAAGGAATGCCAATGTTAAGCTGTCACAATCAGAGAGCTGCTATGCTAGCAGTGTCTGACACTTGCAGAAATAATATTTATTTATGCTTTTTATATAATCATTTTTCACGAAGCTAATAATGATACTCATCTGCTGACCTATCCACCTTATTGGCTGAGGGTTTATATTAAAGCAAAATTCTGTAGATACCGATGTGCTGCCAATAACAGTACGTAACCACTGGCACCTAAAAGCGAGTTTTTGTTAATATTCATTGATGTCGACTGCATGACTTGTGCTAAAAAGACAAACTCTGCCTATAGCTTTGCAGAAGCTAACTGGACTCTTTAAAGCCACAGATAGTCAGCTGGCTGTATGTCTTGCATCTGATATCACAGCAGTATAGTAGCAGAATACCATATATTGCATTGCATTGACTGTATATTTTGCACAGTGTTCTTTATGAAACACTTGAAATTGAATGTGGGCTGGTGTCCCATATTTGAACCAACCTTTTACAGATGGCCATTTTCAGTAGTGAAATATATGTGTATATGTATATATATATATATATATATATATATATATATATATATATATATGTATATATATATATATATATATATATATATATATATATATATATATATATATATATATATATATATATATATATATATATATATGTATATATATATATGTATATATATATGTATATATATATATACACGCATATATATATACATATATATATATACACACACACACATGTTTTAAGGCTGCTAATTACGTTAAAATAAATAGAAAAACAATTTGGCTGTCTCAAAACAGCCAGTGAAAAGTTCCGAAATGATCCATTACACTGCCTCTCATTACATTGCCTGTCTCTGCACTGCTGAAAGTAAGGGTAAGATTAGAGTGCTGAAACCAAACATAAGAGGATTGGGCTGTATATATATATATATATATATATATATATATATATATATATATATATATATATATACGTCCTCTCCTGGCCTTTTCTCTCCTTTTATTTCACCTCTGCTGACTGCATGATTTGAATTCATCTTGCTTTCTCTTCCCCCCTCTCTTGATTAATCTTCATTCTTTTGCTACATTTCATTTGAATAGTTTTTCTTCTCCAGCCTTTGCAGAGGATGACTCCCATCCAGAGAGAGCAGGAGATGATGAGTGTGCCTCGCCTAAGTGGCTGCAATCAATTGTGATTAGTGGCTGCTGCTACTTTTTGAGAGGAGCACATCAAAGTTTTATTATTGGGTGTCAGAGTGGGCGAGACGGGGTGGGGCGGGGGTAATTACGCTCTTATAACCAACCTCCTCCCCACTCTGGGTGAAGTCCATGATTCCTGGCACTATGGTAGTGTTTGGCACGTGTGCTTTTTAACACTCTTAGGGGCTTTTCTCTCTCTTACTTAAGTACTTTATTTATATCACCTTTTTTTCCACCTCAAAAAAATTAAAGTGACTCTTTGAATCACATTATTACACCAAAACTAAATATACCTATTTGAAGTAATTTATTTAAATGTTGACACTGTGCATGTTTTGGTTTTAATTAAAATATAAGGAAACTTCTATAATTTGGACAAACCTGTGGAGAGACAACACTGTTTATTTTTTCAGCAGGTTTTTCGCCGGAGGAGTTTTTATTTCTCTACCTTCCACTTTAAATAATCCAAAGTTCTTCTACTGTATTCAAGTCGAGGGACGAGCTGTACTTTGGAAGGTTACTGTTTCCACTTCTCCTCATTGTTGTGAGGGAAAATCCTTATCCTGCCGAGAGTCAGTGCATTTATCATACAATCTGTATTAGACACACCGTCCACGTCTGTCTGTCAGCATGTTCCGTGGTGGTCCTGTTCTGGCCTTCACACAACTCCATCTGATCAATAATGTGTTTTGGGAGTATTGGGTATTTCTTCTTGGCCACCAGGAACAACAACAGCAGAGGAAGAATGTCTAAGGTGATTTAAGTGTTTACATAGCTTACACACACATACAGTATTCTCCAGAATGAGTCAGTTTTAGCACCATCCCATATATTTTCCTATAACTAACCAATCAGTTCTGATGCCTAAACATAATTTAAAGTTATACACGTAATGGTCCAATACCAGAATATGAATCCGAGTCTCCTGGCTGAACGCATAGAGGAGGAAAAGTTGTTAATTAGGAGTTAAAAGCAGGAAGACAGGAGCACAGGAAGACCAGTCCCCAATTTGAATGGCTTGGTACCTGATGATGACCAGTCTGAAGTAAACAAACACTGGACCGGACATGGGGTAATCATTCAGTTTTGGGAAAACTATTATGCCTGAAATAAGCTGTAAAACCTTCTACACCGGCCTCCAGTTGACTCATCAGTTGCTAAAGAAGCTGCAAAAACAACGGCAGTTTGTGTTTGTGCTCTTCCTTGTGTGACAATGTTGGTGTGTATGTGAAGCACAGGATCCCTTCTGTGTGTGTGTCTGTGGTCTCATGATAAGTGTGCTATAAAGTCAGGAGGGTCAAGGTAGCCCAGCACATATACACAAAGCTGCTAATTTATGACAAAAGTATATAAATCACTGAGGTAATATTAGCTGTTGAGATGATGTTGGCAATATCTTTCCCTGAAACATATGGCAGTGTCAGCAACAACCACCAGCTGGGTGTGTAGTACAACTGCTTCTGAATGGAGCACAGCAGCATCACACACCAAAGGTCACTGTGCCGTGGAAACATCACCATCTGTGCACACTCTGGTTGCTAACAATAGCGAAAACAACGCTCAGTGCTAAAGCATCATACGCTCGTGCTCTCACAGTAAACAGATGAGGGAAACGAACACTTATATAACTTTGTATTGGGAAATGCAGGAAACACACACACATACACACTCATCACGGTGAACTAGTCTGTGAAAATAGTTGTTGAATTGTCTTCTGTAACTCTGCAGGAGTTTTGTCAAGTCTGGTAAAAAGAGGCTCTGATTATCTCATCAGGGGTTATCACAGCTGGAGTAAAGTAAGGAAGCCAACGTCCCAGCTGTGAGCCGCGGAGTCTGGATGATGTGGCTGTTTACTAGCAGGGGGCGCTCATTGAAAGACTCTTATAGTTGCATGCAATATGTATAGCATGCTTCCTAGCTTCCTTGCTAAAAGAAACTCAGGATGTGTCCACCTCTGTTTGTTACCCCCCCCCCCCTCTCCTTTTAAAAATACAAAACACAAACAAAGCATCTGGAGCAATGTGGTAGGAGGACATGCAGTGAGACACATGCCTCTCACGGGTCTCATTTCAACTGGAATAAAATTGATTAGAGTGAATAAAATGGCTTACAGGAAGCATAAGAAGTGCTTTCACTGAACATAAAGTGTAACACAAGGATGACCAACAGTCCTCTCTGCAACTAACTGAAGCCAGTTTCAAAGCACTCCTCCTCCGTCTGTCTCTTTACCCTCTCTTGCTTTCCATCTCACACACACTCGCAAACATAATCCACCACTGCGGGTTCAGGTTGAGATGGCAGATGTGATATTTTGAAGGGGGCAATGTTGTTTGGGAGGCTGCCTGGTGGAGGTTATGTCATAATGAAGCAGTGCAGCTGTAGCGAAGATGCCTGGGAGGGATCACAGGAGATCAAGGAGACCCCGTCAAAAGAAGAACACCTTGCCCTTGACAGGCAGCTTGTGGGAGTCGGCTTCACCACAAGCTCGGCGCAATGAGCGGATAAATAAATACAAAGTTTGGTTTAGCATACGCGTAAGGGCATTCTGTGAGTGTGCCTTTGTACAGTAGAAGCAGAAGGTGTGTTTGAAAAGGCGAACAAGGAGGGGGGTGGCGACGAGGGCCTGACACATGTGTGTAGAGTTTGTGTCCTAACACAAGAAAATAGTCAAAATAAAATAAAATAAACAGTTACCATGAGATAATGTGTAACATAACATACAGATGGAGCTCTGTGGGCGTGGCCTATCTGCTTTATACATCTGTTAGAACCTATAGATGTGTAATAATGTATGTATACAAGTAAAAAGTGATATGTAGTGATGAAATAGAAGTGATGAACACCAATGGTGACTTAAAAATGAAATATATAGTTTGGTTCATTAAATTCCAAGACTTTTAAACATTTTATCTAAAATTAAAAATTATATCTACATAGGTTGGACTAAACCCTCTGTAATTTTGTTTCCCTTAATTAGAATGAAAAAAAAAACTTGGCAGAGATAATGTCCACAAGCTTAGCTATAGATTGAGATAAATAGATTGCTTCATCTACATCATTTGTAAGGAGATGTTTATTGTAAAAATGTAAATTTTCAACAGATGAGAATTTTTTTTTCATTTTTGCTTTTTGCCATCTTAATTTACAAAGAGCCAGAGGCATACAAACTAATACTTACATATCTGAGCAAATGTCTCAGGTGACACCAAAAGTATTCAATACACCTTATGGTTGCTGAGATATACTCTATGCTTGTGGTAGAAAGGGTTAATTATGCTGAACACATGGTGTATTAACATGTAAGTTAATTCAAAATGAACAAAAGATACAGTTGGAACCTGACTGCTGCTGCACAGCTACTTCTATCTCACTGTCTCAGCTACACTGTATAATATATGCTCAAAGGATTATGATCTTTACCTTTTTCCACTATGTTATAGCAAAGTAAATGAAGCATGTTTTAATATAGAGCGTGTTACAGGATCAAGCATAGGCCATGATGGTCACCTGATATGACCAGAGGAGATCATGTAGAAACTGAGCTGCTGAGAGCAAACAGTGACTAATGATGTCTTATTATTATTATTAGTCACCTTTTTAATCCTGTGTGCTGCTGGATTTTACTTATTAGCTGCTGCAACCCTGCAAATGTCTCCACTGTGGGACTAATAAAGTATTTCCTCATCTCATCTAACTGATGCTAACCTCAGTTACAGCCCCTCTTTGCTTTTCTATGCAGGAAAGCTGTGTGTCTTCAAGATTCCAACCCCCAGACTGCAGGACTGAGCAGGCAGAGGGAGGAGCAGCCATGTTTGATTGCAACTGGCCAACAAACAATAGCTACAAGCTACGCTGGTGATAAATGGCAAAGCTGAGCAAGCAACATATCTCCAAATGTTTGTGCTGTTTGTGTAGTTTCTTGCATTAATGCTATAGTGTTTGTCTTTAGCTTTGCTCAGCATTGTGTTGTTTTCTGCCTGTTTCTGATGAATTTGTTCGCAGTATTTCATGTTTTAAAAGACCAAACACACACACAAGGCGCATCTTAACAAAGGTTTGCTGTGTGAAGCACTACAACTCAGAAAATTGAAGTATTTTTTAATTGCCAAATAACAAATTCCAACGACAACACAAAGGTGGAAAAATACCCCTGTAAAAGCTACAATGCAAGAAATATTAATAGGCAGAGATCTCTGTGTGTGTGTGTGTGTATCCTCTCTTTGTTTTACCTGCTGCTTTCTTCTTTAGCTGCTAAATGCATCCACCTATAGTCACTATTTTTGTACAGCTCTTAGTTTACTGTCTCATCTGACATCATGTTGAAAAAGTGTTCTCACTATTTATGATAATTCTAGATGCTGCACTGCATCGTCTCCTGTATACTATATATAAATTATTAATCAGATGCTGCACTTTATTATTATGATTATGTAACAAACTTATTAATATAATGTGTGCATCTTTTTCCACACACTCTATGAATCAGGGAGAGAGCAGCAGCTAAAATGACTCGTCACCGGCAGAGCCATTAATTGTGTTTTGCAGGTAAATTAGAAGGAAGCGATGTTCATGTTTGTCACCTGACACATTTACCTTGTTGCTTTGATTAACCAGCTAAGACAACAAGCGCTGCTGTGATTGCATCGATTGCAGCGTTTCTAGCAGTGATTAAAGGGTGACGACAGGGTGGAGGAAGTACTGAAGCTTGGTACTTGAGTAAAAGTACAATCACCCAGCAAAATATTTACTGAAGTAAAAGTACAAGTGCTACATCAACAAACAACTTACTTTACTCACACAATGAGATGTTTCTCAATATATCAGTGGTGCCATTTTAATACTGTGCCATTTTTACTGTGTGTATTTTACCTCAGAGCAAAGCATTCCTGCTTTAGATTAAATTCATGAGTATTAAATGCATCTGTACTTAACTGCATTTAATGTAACTTAATACCTTCTACCTTCTATCTTATCTTATCTTATCTTATCTTATCTTATCTTATCTTATCTTATCTTATCTTATCTTATCTTATCTTATCTTAATCAGACATTAATGGCTGGAATAGTGTTAGCAGACAGTAGCTAACTAGTTATCTAACTGAGCCAGGGCATCATGATTAAGGCACATGATAAAACACAGAGCGCAGCGAGACACCTTCATCTCCATGCAGAGTCTGAACTCACATCAGTCCAGCACAGTATGAATAGAATGTAACAAGTAAAAATGTAGTGGAGTAGAAAGTACAGATATTAGCAGTAATGGAGTAAAAGTATATTAGTATATAGTACTTAAGTAAAGTACAAATACTTAGTTACATTCCAGCTCTGTGCACGTAGAAAGCAGCAGCAGAGACTGATTCACGTCTTTCAGCCCATGTGTTGGAACACTGAGTCTATTCATCCATGTTCTTTAATAAATTCAGAAAATACCCACAATCCTCTAAATTATTTGCATCAAGCAACAATAATAAGTAATCTGACACTTTGAAGATGTGTTTTTCATTATTTATCAATATGTTTCTACAAGTTTTTAAAGACGGGTCTTAAAACTACACAAACTATTCAGAGCAATATAAACAATACACTAAAATAACTGAGACATCAGCAAGTATACATCTTTTTTTCACATCAGCGTCTGCCTATTTTACACCCTAATGAAACAGCTATATGGTGCACAGTACAGAGGTCCGCAGTATGGCATGAGAAGGTCAACATTCTTTACTGGGGGCTTTAAAAACATAATTAAAGAAGCCAGAATGTAGCTTGGTGAAGACGCCTCCAAGTCCAGCTAAACATAGCTAATTAGAGCCGGGGCATGATAATTGGGCAGGATAAGAATAAACACGCAGGTCATTAAGTGTTTGCTGCTTTTATTAGAGCAGACTCGCTGAAAGCTAAACCTGTTTTGTAGATTGTATTAACCTCATTCTCTATTAATCCAGCTGCAGACATGTGGGTCAAACTTAATGCAGCTCCCTGGAACAGCAAATAATGTAAGGGAGCGTTAATTAATGTCGCTGCTGGCTCCATTCCAGCACTGTCATTAAAATACACATTTAGGGTCTTTGTCATGATATATAGTCTTCATCTTGCTACTCTGGTAAAATACATCAAATGTCCACACACAGAGCCATGGAGTGTATTGATGGTGTTATTCCACATTATTCTGTGACCCATCAGAGGCCAGTTAAACTGCACAAATCATGGAACCGTTGGTGGTTTTTGTGTAATTACTCACTGCAGGAAGAAGGAGAAAAAACATTCTGCGCCGTAGCTTTGAATAAATAAATCGCTGATTCCTCTAATCTTTGCTACACACCACCTTTAGCTTCCATTACACATTCACCATGGCATCATTCAGATAGGCCTGTCCACACTGGTTTACATCCTGAGCCTGGTAAATCCAAGTTTTGTCATGGTGAACCTGGTCATTAGGTACATTTAGTGGAGTCACCTGACGAACTGAAGCAACCCCACATTAAAACACTGCTGCCACAAGGCTTGTGTGACACAGTGCATTATTTCATCAGCCCTTCTCTTTACCCAGATGCACCCATCACTCTGAAACAGGCTACATCTGGACTCAGCAGACCACATGACCTTTTTCAGTCCAATCTTTATGCTTTCAGGCAAGCTGAAGTCTTTTTTCTGGTTATTCAAAAAGTTTTTTCTTTTTTTTTCACAATTTGATTCAATAAAAATGATCATATAAGATATTTTTTAATAGAATCACATCAAAATATACCATAAAAATTAGGGATGTCCCGATCCGATCACATGATCGGAATCGGACGTTACTTCCCGATCAGGACTCGGATATATATTAATTAGGGCTGTCAAATTTAACGCCTTCTGTGCAGGGTGGCTCTGTGTCTTGTAGTGTAGGGGTATGACAGTTGCCTTTGGTGCGAATAATTTGGATTCGGCCACAAGGGCAAAAGAACCTGATCAGGACATCCCTAAACAAACAAACAAACATTTTGCAAAATTAATGCTCATTTGTTGTGGCTAAAATGATGTGATGGAAGCCTTTTTGCTGAATAAGTGCTGATATAGCAGATATTTAGCTCACGTAGAAGAGCAAGACTAAACTATGTGGCAGCTGTTTCCGCTAAATATCACATGAAACATGGCTGCTAACAGTTATATGACAGATATGTAAACCACTCTGTCAGTGGTATAAACCTAAGTCTAAAAAGTAACACACTGTACACACGGCAGTGACATAACTACCGTAATGTACGTAATACTCACGCCTCATGTCTCTGAAGTAAATTGTCTGTCTGTTGGGGTTGAGCAGCTGGATAACGGAGTCATCATTGTTCTTCACCCGACAGCTGATAATGGCCATCTCTCCCTCCACCACAGACACATTGTCTGTCACCAGGTTCTGACTCACCACTGAACGACACAAAGAAGAAAAAGACACACAGACAATTTATTATCACTGGTGGCGTTTTTTGGCAAATGCATTAAAGAGAAAAAAGGAATCAAGCAGAGTTAAAAGCTTTTTTTTTTCCTCAAGACAATTAACATCCATTTTCAGGGTAAAAAAAAAAAATACACGACACATAACACACAGCGAATGACTCAAGTTGTATTAATGGAAACTGTGCAGGATGCGTGAAAACAGCAACACACACACACAAAGCAGGGTGAGACCTACAGGTGAGTGTGGGGTCAGGTGTCACCCAGAGCGGTAAAATCTAGACACATGTGCTTCTACATAAAGCATTTTTCCAAATCTTCTCCCTGTCGTCTTCTGTCTAGGTGACTTGGTTATGAGCTCACAGATGAAGCAGTGTCTGGGTTTAATGTAATATTTAATGAGTGGCAACATACAGCAGGTGGTGGACCGAACCCGTTTAATGTGTGTCCGTGGGAATAAACAGATCTGAGCGACGGGGGGAAACTGCTGCTCAGCGAGCCTGTGGGCTGAAGAAAAATTGGTCACGGCCGTCATCGGTCATCAGCCTCCACTTAGATTGCTGCACTTCCTTGTTTCACGAACAATATCTCTGCCTGAAGAATGAAAAATGGATTCTTTCTAGCTCTGTTTGCTAGTTTGATTTGAAAAACGACAGTAATAACGTCTCAGACTTTGCTTTGGGGGGGCAACGTCCATTGTTGCAGCTGATGGTAAGCCTTGAGTGGCTCCGGTATATTTTTAAATGATCGCTACAGAAGCCATGCTTGGCAGGTCGCCAGTGGTGGCTGCTAGTTATGTTGGTCCCCTGTGCAATATTTCTATGTTGTGAGATGCACAAGTGTACACACACACACAAGCTTCAGGCTGGAGAGACGGAGGGAGTACTACCACTCAGCTACCATTCCATCAGTTACTGCTTAATGAATTTTAATAGCAGAACACGATCCCACAAAAGTGAAGCTGATCTTTGATCCTTTTCCGATATCATGATTTCATCCTTCAAACCTGTGCATGTTGAGGTCTCTGTTACCTTTGACCCCCAAATTCAAACCCAGAACTCTGAGTAAACATGTCTGCCAAAATCTGAACATCTCTCAAGACATTCAAGAAATAGTGCCAAAAAGTCAATCCTCACACACTCCCATGCTAACATTTCCTTTACAGCGCACATAAACAAGTCTACTATCGGACCTGTGAAAAGGTCTCTTGGATTGACTGATTTTTAGACAATCAGTGGTTATGAGATTTGGTGGATTATGATGCTGCTAACATGGCGACAGTCAAAGGCACCCACATGCTCTTGAGATACCTACGGGTGACGTCATGAACGCTTCATAGTTGTACACATTCTGTGGTTCACAAGGTTGGGACAGTTGGACAAACAACTCAAAAATGTCATGCCACTGTCCTTAAACTATTCATATAATTTATCTACTGTGTATATATACACCCTGCTAGCCAACAAAATGACCCAGTAACAGGAGCAGAAGTTTGTTTTTTTGATGTTTTTCTCAACTTTTGCAAGTAGTTTTGCTGCCTTAATATTATCAAACACCAACTGAAAGTTTAAATGAAATTCTGAAAGGGAGTATGTTAAAAACATAAAATATTTACAGCTTAGCATGGGGGGGATAAAAACTATTTTCCTTGGTAAAAAAAAGCAATTGGCCATCCATGTCAGTTACTGATAAACAGCACTAAATCATCTCCTGCTTTCTTGGACACTACTCTGTCATACATCATTACACACCCATCCACCAGCCAAGCTCACTCTTCTGCAGTAAACTGACCGGGGGGTCAGACAGCATGCTTGGTGTTGTGTCATAGATGCTGGATCATCCTCCAAAATGACACACGATGCTACATAATGCAACGACCTGTGAGGCCTGATGTGTCAGATGTGACTATTTTCAGGCTGACACGATCATCACAGATCCTGCTCTGTGATGTTAAACAGACACAACTGCCAGCCAGTTCACTTTTACCCCATTCACACTGGGGAAAAAAATGTGGCTTAAGCAGATTTCGGCCGCATCCAGATCAATCCAGATGTGTTTTTTTCTGAGTGTGAATCGGCTAGATCCACCCACGAGAGGTGGATCTAGATGGATTGGCTCAAATGTGGCTCAGGTGTGAACGCAAATGTGGCAAGCGAATCCGGCTAGCGACATGCTACTTCCGGTTCACGGGGTGCGACACGGGACAAAAAAAAAACGCATGACGCATGCGCACACGCGGTCATACCGCGGCGTGAACAGACTCTGTATATTACGAGGCGCCACCTAGTGGTTTGGAGGATTGAGTGCGGACACAACTGTGTGCTAGCCAGATTTGAAAATAGGTCTGAACGCATCCAGCTTAAAGGCTGTCTGGGCTCAATCCCACTCTAGCTGGAATGACTTTCTCCAGTGTGAACGGGGCCTTTCTGTTGCACTGTAGTGCTTTTCATTAGATTTAATTTAATTTACACACGGATCCCATTGCAGCTGCATTGCACCTAGTAAATATGACAGCTATTATAAAGAGGTACCTTAGGATAGACCGGAATTTAGTGCCAGATGTTCTTGTAAATGACATTTATAATTACTGATTTATACTTAATTTTAAATGAGCTGTATTTATAATGCACTAAAAATATGGTGCTTTGTTTGCATCAAAAAAATAGAGCTGAATAAATGTAGCACGCATAAATAAATGGAGATGTGTGCTATTGTTGCTCCTCTAGAATACACCATACAAAGAGCCTGCTGTTGTGCCATGCTTTCAATTGAAGTTTAGAGAAAACTTATGGGTTGAAGTCTTTGTAATCCCCTCTTATATTTTCCCTCCTACATGGCGATGAAAATAGAATCACAAATACTTCTTCTCAGACGGGCTAAAAGGGCCGACTCAGGGGTGGAGACGGGGGGTGAGAAGCAAAAAAGAAACTAAAAGAACGCAGGAAACATCAACTGCTAATTTGCATGCCTCAGTTGTCAAGCACCTCTAAATATCCCTGCCATTTAGAAGACAAGGAGGATGAGGTGGGAAGAGAGAAATTGCATCCTGTGATGCTGACAGATAAGGATAGACAGCTTAACAAACGAGATTCAAATCAGCATCCCTCGGTGGCCCGAACGCAGCCCTAAATAAATGAACCTCACTGTCTTTAATATTCAAGACTGAACCTCATTTTTCAAAGATGTGCAGAGGTGGGCGGCAGGGTGGGCATCTGGTTATGATAATACGCTTACATACTACAAAATGCATTTCAAGGCATCT
This sequence comes from Parambassis ranga, assembly GCF_900634625.1. Taxonomy (NCBI): domain Eukaryota; kingdom Metazoa; phylum Chordata; class Actinopteri; family Ambassidae; genus Parambassis; species Parambassis ranga. Next base: position 4,155,538 of record NC_041034.1, on the reverse strand, counting down.
AAGTGAAGGTTACAAGACAGCAGCGGGGGGGCTGCAAGGTGTCTGCTAAGTCGTGTTTTTTAAGCCAGTGGAGGTAGTGGGAAGGACATCAAACGGCGGCTGCCTTGTCAGCGGCTTAATTGTTCCTGTTGTGCAAAATAAACAAGTCTGACATGCTGGAAGATGGTGCAGGGAGGTGGAGGAGCTTTACACTAATTAATGGCCAACAACAACCATGTGTCCTGGCCGCCCAGGACAGTGTCAAAGGAAGCTCCAGAAGAGCACTTCTGACATCACGGCGGGGAGAGGAGAGGTTTAAAACGGCAGCATGAAGCTGCTTTAACATTTCAAAGGATAAACCAAAGGCAGAGAACACAACAAGCACATTATTAATACTCACATAGTATTAACTTTTCATTGTAGAACTGATCATCTCTTGAATATTTGAATCCTTTACTCCATTAGAAACCAACGGTGGCACTAAAATCCTTCTTTCTGGTTGTGGAAATTAGACTTCTTAAAGCTAATCTTGTGTGATTTGAGCCCACCCACACCAAGAAAACAGCATACATTGAGGTCGATATTTCAGTCCTTGAAAACAGAACATGTGTGTGTGTCTCCACATGTTTCCATGGGGTGGTACCCATTGCCATGGTAGCCAAAATTGGCAGCCTCACAAGGGACATGGACATTTGAGACTGTATCAGTCCCATGATCGCACGACATGGTCCTCAATGCATCTGGAGGATGTATTTTTGATCAAATGTGACATTTTCGCATGAGGACGCAGTAGTTAGAACACAACCAATACCACCATGTAGAGACCTGGAACGGGCTGGAAGACCCGCAGGACCCCGATGCAAATCTCGAAGGATCGGGCGGGAGTAACATTGCCCCGGGCGGGAGCAGGCGGGCATGCATAAAGGTAACGGGTCCCCTCGGGTCTATGGTCCTGTCTCACTAGAAGTAGGCTGTTGTAGCCAAAGTGACAGAGTGGACATAGAGGACGGTAAGGACACAGTAGCTCTTATAAATGTTGGCTATAGATCTTATAAATCTAATAAGGCCTTTTGTTCAACCGATAATCAATGATATGATTACAACACACACAAAAATACAACTCTTATATTTGGGAACAGATCAATATTCTGCAGTGTTTTACACAGGCAAAATAATATTTATAAATTATATATTTATTAGAGAATATTTCTCTTCATGTTCTCTTAAAAACACACATAAATAGCACCGGCAATTTTAACTTTAACTTTTTTCTAACTTTTATTGTCTCAGGACCCGACGGGACCTGACGGAACTCCGCGGGCGGTCAGGTTGGGATAGGCTTCTGGATCGGGTCGGGAGCGGTCAGAGAGGCTTCTGGATCAGGTCGGGAGCGGGGATTGACAATTCAGTCCTGTGCAGGTCTCTACCACCATGCATTGCTCTGAATTCTGAGAGGAGGTGAAACTATACAAACCTGCTGCAGGCAGTTTCACAGTTAGCTGCAATGAGGCAACAACATTGTAATGCTGCCCCATTTTTGTGAATAAGTGCATTCAAAATCACTCAGTTGGGGCACGAATCGTCACCACAGTCGTCAAACAAATGAAAGAGAAGCAAGTTTGCAGTTTGATGTCTTATCCTAAAGCCACTGTGCAGTGCATGCGGTCTCTTTATAGACCATGTTTTCCTGAGGATGTGGTTGAAGGATAAAACTCGCCAAACATCCTTTTCATCTTAAAAGTAACCGAATGGAATATTTTATGCATCACCAGTCATTCATGTGTGGCAAAAGCAGCTGTTGCACGTCACACATGTGACACATGAATCAAAATATTTCCATCACAGAATAAATATGGAGATTGGCCGTGTATACTCCTACTTCAGTACCTGTGCAGCCTTTGTATGAACGACAACTCATCAAGAAGTGTGGTGAGCAGAGCATCGAGTGAGGGGCAGAAGTACGGGACTAATGATACGCTTTCTTCAAACAAAAGTCTCTCATTGAAGCTTTTAGTGAGGTACATTTAGTTCCCACTGACAGTCCTGCGCCATAGAAGAAGATAAACTTTCAAAAAATGAAATACACATTACGATAATGGAACATCAGAGATGGTGGGAGTGATATGTAATTGCTAGTCTGAGCTGCACTTAGTGCATTTCCTTCAAATGTTTAAACCTATCACTTCATTTACTTTTTTTTTTTGTCCCTCACACGAAAACACAAAAGGCACTACAATCACCATCCATTTGTCTGGTGGACAGATGAAGAGACGGACAGCAGAACCTGATCGAAGTATCAAACATGTCAAAACCGAGCAGTCATCACTGAAAGTTAGGAGGAGGCAACATGTCTGGCTCTCTGCCGTGTTAGTATTCACAGCAGAGCTTTGAGGGTGCACATCTTTCCAATTTCCCGTGCGGTATGAGATACACAGCCTGGAAAGTGGGAATAGAAGAATAATCTGCATGAATTGGGACCAGGAAGCCCCTTCACTGTATGCGCAGGGAAAAGGCATAAATCACTGCTTTATTGACCTGATATTCTCATGCACAGTCAGAATCAACCACAGCAACTGCTGGGACATATGATTCGATTACAGGATGGCATATAATAAGGAGTTATTGTTCACCGCCAATGATAAAGTACCACATGCCTAAGTTATGTTGACTGTTTTCCAAATAGTCACCGTATAACTCTTCAGAACAACGGCCATGTAAATCCACTTAGACGTTGATTATAATGAACGCAGCCTCCGTTGGAGCTGGACTCATTTCAGGTTTGAATTGGCTGCTTAACAATGTTTTGAAGTGAAGCTTTGAAGGTCCACCGAAACACATCCCCGCTCATGTCTGCATTTGCACAACAAGATCATTTACACAAAAATGAAGGGAAACAGGACATTATTAAACACTCGGTAATGTTTGGCACGACTAACTACATGCAGGTTTTTGCTTTCCACGAAAAACAGGGACGATTTATGTTGACAGAACAAAAAAAAATAATCGGCTGAGCAGATTTACAGGCTGCATCGGATTGAAGTGCTTCTTTCATATATCAAAAAATGAGTCCAGCAGAAATGTAGGAAAACGTAACATGAGGTCGATATTTCTCTGGCCACATCTCTATATAGGGGGCAGGATCTGTTGCTATGGTATCTAAAAATGGCGATTGCAGAAGGGAACAGGGTTTAATACTATGAAGACAAACCCTTTGCTATGTTTTAACCCCTAACCCAGTAGTTTTAATGCCTATCCCCAACCACAGGTGAAAACTTTGATAGCACAGAAACATTAAACAGCTGATGCCGTTTAGAGCAGCGGTGCCAGGGGAACACAGACCCCATCATTCCCTGTAGCCCTACCTTCTAATACAGACTTTAGAGACCCTACCTGTCCATGTTCGTCTGGACAATACATCCATATGTTCTGTTAGCATAAACTTAACCGTGTGTGGTGTTTTAGGGATGGGTTATTGATCAAATGTGACATTTCTCATGAGGACATGTTGCAGCCCAATTAACAGTAATTAATATGAAGGTAGCTGACACTAGCTGGCCATATTGTTCTCAGTGATAGAACTGTGTGAACAGCATGACCCCTGTATACAGAGCTTCATCTAGTCAGTCAATCTATTACCCAGAAAAGTGAATATATTTTTGCACTCTCTCCTTTTCTTTTTAATTACACCAGCACTACATAAACATAACATAAAATCAAGATATGATCACAGGAGGAAGAAGGGAGGGAGCATGCATGTGCAAACTTTTTTGTTTTTCTCATTTGTGCACAGTCTTACAGTCTTTTTATCCGCACTGCAATGATATCAGCGCAGAGCATTTACAGGGAGTAAGCTACTATAGTATGACTGCAATTTAATATTTGAACTAATTGTAAAAATGTGATCAATGTATCACTGTTTTTAATTATATGAAAGCTGGTGAGCTGAAATAAATATGCAGCAAATGTCTGAATCAAAGATGTAACAGAGCTTCAGGCCTACACACATACATATAGATCAGGTTAAAGCAACAAAGTGCTTCTTTTAGTCAGTGTCATATTTCATGCTTTGTTAATGGACAGTAACATATTTGGCCCATGGCGCCGGTGAGGGGATAGATTTCAGCCTTTGGCCATGTGTGTCAAAAAGATGGAAGCCGCCAATCGTAGATTAAAGTTGTCAGACAAATGACGCTCCATGCTGTACTGTACAGAGCTAGCCCGAGGCCCCACATTCACTAAGACTGCCCCGAAGAAGACAAAAACGCCATGTTCCATCTGACCAGGCTGCATATTTCTATACCATTCAGTAAGAAACGTATGCATATCAAGTTCTGTGGTCACACAGATGGTCGCCATGACAGTGACAGAGATTTCCCATCAGGAAACTATGATATAGACATCAGACAACAGCGCTGACACGTTATCTCAGATTGTTGATCTTGTTCTGTACATAATGCAACACTTGTATACAAGATTGGTAGATAAAAAGGTTGCTGAAAAAATATGAAATATTAATCCAGGAAATCAGTCTGTCAATGTACCCCCTCCTCCCCCCTCTCCCTCCCTCTCTCTCTCTCTCCCTGCGGTGTTATTAGTGGTAATACCACTAGTATTGCATTTTTTATTAGATCCACTGTTAAACATGCATTTATTCATGCTCTGTCTCACCCAGGAACATGATGCAACATACAGTAATCTTAAACAGCACGGTACATTGTCTTAATTTATGTATTTAACATTTGCCGTTCTCGACACAGCTTGCGATCACCACAACCAATTCAGAGATATTAATTTCCTTTTGACATTTCAGGGACATGTGTATCTAAGCTCATGCTTTACTGAACAGCATACAATCATTTTCTCCTTTTTTTCCCTCTTGGCATGGCTCCTGCTGATAAAATGACAAATCTTTGTGCACCAGGCCAGAGCATATGCATGTGTTAGAGACACACAGAGAGAGAGAGAGTGACTGTGTTTGTCTGATTGCAGTCAGTCCCATCTGATTGCATGTTTTCACAGATGTGTGTGACTGTGTTGACTGCAAGGAGTTGATTTCTGAAGTGTATGAGTGCAGCATTATTACCTCTCAGGTCCTTCTTTACCATAATAATGGGTATAGGTCTCACGCAGTAATCATGCGTGTATAAGGAAGCATTACAGAGGAACTTCAAAGCGACTTTTGGCCTTCGCGGAGGTGAGGATGAAAGTCGTTCTTTTTTAGATAAACGTGGTTTAGGAAGATAACGTAGCCTTCAGTATAATTTGACTTTGTACATAAAAAAATGTTTGAATGTGTCTAAAGTGATCCCTTGTGCTTCTGAATCAGTTGTTGTGTTTCTGAACTAATTGCTGCTGAATTCCGATCACTTCACAGAAGTTGTGGGGGGTGTTTGGGGAGGATGTAGGCGTGCAAAATGCTGGTCCTTTGACACCACAGGCTCTTGCGTTTAACACACATACAGATGGGCTAAGATCATTTGATTAAACACTGAAGCTGTGCTTTAAATCACGTCTTTAATTATTATCACATATTTATTATTATCACATGGTCTGCCGTCATGGTTTTTGCTTAGGTGTCGTGTCTTTGTGAGTGACAGTTAGAGTGTCAAAAACAGCAGTAACCTCTGTGGCCTCTAGGGGCAGGCTCCAAAATGAATCACCATATCAGAGCAGAAATAAACATGTTTACATAATAAACATGTTGTTTTTAGCATAATTATGGGTGTGACTGCTTTGAGTGATGATCCCTGCTTTAGTGACTGCCAGCCTGCTTCAGCTCTGCTCGTGCTCAGCCTCTAATACCTGTATTTGGATTTATGGGGCAATTAGGTGGACTATGGCCAACACATGAAACGCGAATGCCACAATTGGTTGATAATCATCTGAACATGGGACCAATAAGTCACAAAATTAGTGGTATTTTAGTCAGGAGTCTGAGGTTCAAGTCTGCTTTCGCCTTATAAGGACTAACTGACCCTCATGTTATGTTTTCCTGGTGAGGATGGACTGACCATGGTGCTGCCAACATGGCGGAAAGGAAGGGTTCTAGGTTATATCCGGTCTGTGGTCTAAATGCCTGTGTGTGTGTGGCAATGAGATATTTAGAGGTTTGTTTAAAACATGTCTGATTTTTGACTGCTCGTCTTTCGAGAGACATCCCTGCCCAGATCTCAGCAATTATCCTGGTGACAACTGAAGCACTACTTGAGGAACGAAAAGCAGGAAACAGTGGAAAACCTATGACTCTGCTTTTCAAAATGTGTTTGAGTTGAGCTTGGAGCCTGCCATTCCAACCATAATCTAATCTGTGAGAACAGAACAACCCTTCAGCTGGGCGGCTTGCTGTGTGAATGCTAGTGTTAGTACAGCCGACTGACAGCAAGAGACAGCCGGGAAAAGGTCAAGATCCTTGTATGGCCTGAACACTTCAAACAGTGGAATCCCTCTTGGCGAGGATTTGAAGGAGGCAGTTCAGTAAATCTGTGTGTAGACCACGGCTGTGCAGAGGGTTCAAAGATATGACATACAGAATTTATGGCAGATGATCCCATAGTTCGCTTTAGTGTTCTGACTCACACCCAGACCAGTGTGTTGTTGCATCTTGTTAACATTATGCAGTGGCCACATGGCCTGTCTGTAATGATCATTATCAGAAAAAAAGCTTATAACATATAAAGATGGGTTCTGCAGCACTCTGTAAGCACTGCATTTGATCTGTTTTCCAATTCACACCTGTTTTTTTTACTGCTTTTAATGATTTGATCATTTTTATTGAATACTTACTGTGGTACTCACTAATTCCTATTCCTCTGTTATCGATGTTTTGTGTACCTTTTCATGTGTTTTATGACTTGATATGAGCAGTGAATGGTTTTATGGAGCCCTGGTGGGTGGCACATTACAATGCATCACCGGCAAGACTGTTTAGCATTTAGTCATTAAGTGAAAATAAACAGCTGCAGTTTCTCAAATTCACAATCCTGAGTGGAGTAAATGAATCCTCACTGCAAAGGGTCCATTAGAGAAGCGACTAAATATTTACACGTCACATGATTTAAAGGTCTTGTTAAGCAGAGTTGCATTGTTTCCTGAATATTTGGTTACCTGTAGGTTAAACTTGTTTTTTTCTCATATACTTATATAACATTTAAATATTGTCTGATGTTAAGAAACTGAAACACTTTAATAATACATGTCAAAGGCCTCTAGCTGTGTGACTAGATTTCTTATTTTAAGATCTACCAATGTTTGTTGCTGTTAAATCGTAATGAAGATGATTCTTTCAGTCTTTAAATCATCCGCTCTGAAACTCTGACACTGCATTATTAACCATGTAATCTATAATAGACTAAGTTAGTAGAGAGCCTTTTGAAATGTAAGATAATGCATCTGACTGATGTGCTAATACACTGCTTCCCTTTAAAGTGTCAAAGAAACACACAGAGCCTACAGAGCTGGATGGGCCACTAACAGGGAAATGAGGGGCGTCACAATGTGATGTTAAAGATATGTGGTGTCAATAATCCAGATCTAGGATAAGGATAAAGAACACAGCAATACAGTAACTTGCTAGCTACTTACTATCACAGTCCAATGGCTACTACTAGCTGCTGAACACAATAGAGATAAAGAGCGAGACTGTAGTGCTCTCACTGCACTGGTCAGTCCATTCATAGGCCTACATGTCGGGTGTTGAAACTCTGGTCTGCAGGAAATGTAAACGAACTAAATATTAACTATTAACAGACTGAAAAAATTAGCAGCTGAACTCAGATCAGGCCAATTAGAAGAGTTCTTGTTTTTAGCTGGGTCTGTGTCCCATCCACTAACATGCAGGAGGGCGGGGTTTATCACTTATACCGCAGCCAGCCACCAGGGGGCAATGTAGATTATTTGGCCTCATTATAAGAGGAGCTGTCATCTGTAATGTCGTCCATCTTTATATTCATGTCTATGTTAAGTCTCATCAGATTCTGCTTCTTGGCCTTAAGTAGTCAAACTCTTAACCTTATTTAAATGTTGATAAGCCTACATGCCATCTTATCTCAATCATAATGTAATCACACAGGCAACCCCACCACCAACACACACACACACGCTGCACCTCTCTCACTGATGCTGTATAATGGACCAGTGGATTTATGACACACATCACATACTCGGTGTGAAGAGCTTTGTGGGGTGTTGACTTTTGTGCTACCTCTGCTGCAGCTGTGCACCACACATAACGTCTCACTGCTGACTGCTTAATGGATGCAAATATTAACAATGCAGGTAAACAAAAAAAGTCTGTTTACTTCCTCTTTGTTTGTATTCTGTTATTATATGTCCACACACTAATTGTACAGTGTGTGTGTGTTTTCTTTTGTGTCCAACAAAATGTGTAGCTTTACTGTACAAACATTTACAACAAATATAACCCCATTAGACAGATAGGACAGGAAAGCCTTCAGTCAAAAATAATAATAATAAAAAAGAGTCATTATTGATGAATAGATGAACAGCTGTGACAAAACTGATCTTTGAGTGTTACAGCAAGCATGTAACCAAATGGGGTTTGAGTTCATACAGAAGCAAATGTGTAAAAAAAAAACAGCTGGGCAACAAGACAAAGGTCTCAGTTTAGCAGTTGATCTACTTTTTTTACCCTAACTTATGGCAGCCGGCTGTGGGCAGTGATTCAAAGAACGATATCGTTGATATGTTGAGACACTCATGCATGTGACCTAAATGAGTTTTCTCTGCAGGGTGGCTACACTCGCCCACATGACCCAACCCTGTATAGCAGAAGAAAATGGAAGAATGGATGGAAGGATGAAAACCTTCCACCTGAACCTGAGATCATAAAATCTAAGCTGCTGCTGCTTCAACTATACCATCAGACGAATGCAGGCTGTGTTTCTCACCAAAGGTTACTTAACATCAGCAGTGCATCATGTACATGTGTGAAAGATAGAAGGCACAGACTCAGAAAGCTCCTTTATACAGTGGAGAAAAGGTTTGGATCTTTCCAGCTTGACAGAAGGTGAGCTTCCCTTCACAATTCTTGAAGATGTTTCCACCAGCCCCACTAGCTCATATTGTTGCTGACTGGAACAAGGCTGATAAAAGCAAGGATTGCTTGCTGAAAAACCAAAACAAGGAGTTAAAATCATAAAGATCAAACCAGCCTGATGGGGGTTGCCATGGCAGGAGATGGTATACAATGTGTGAAGAGGTGGATGAGCAGTTAAAGGGCCATGCTAAGCTAAAAACACTGTTACCATTGAGTCCCCCTGCTCTCCACTGTCTGCTCCCCAGACAATGCCTGCTAGCTAGTCACTGACATGAACAGAAGCAGGCAGACAAGGCTGAAAAACCAAAACAATAAGCTAAACAAGGCTAAAAAGCCACAGCCATGCTGTGGAGCAGTATAAGACACACAGTGATATGATCTTTGTGAACATGACCGTGGATGTGTGCAGCTGTGTGTGTGTGTTTCTAAACATTAAAGTTTAGTGTAATTACAGATAGTTTTAATCTAAAAATAATCACGTTGCTATTACCTACAGGAACACACTGATGACTTGGCCTCATTAAGTTAGGTTCGACTGTCAGGATGTGTAACACGCTCCACTCATCTCCAGCAGCGCTGTTACATAAAGCAGGTGCATCACTTTACATGAGATTTCCTACAAATTAGCATCTAAAACAGTCTCTCGCCTTCCTCCGGTCTTCCATGCCCCGCTTTGCTCAGAGGACACAGAGGGGAGGTATTGTACCGGAATCAAATAAAGAAATGGAGAAGTAAACAGAGGAGCAGCAAGGGGAGGCAGGAACGGGAGCGGGTAGGGGGTTGGATGGAATGCGGCTGCTGCTGCTGCTGCTTGGTGTCGCTAATGATGAGGAAAATGGAGGGTCATGTGGGAGCCATGGCTGGTTGGAGAGAGAGAGAGAGAGAGAGAGGGAGTTGGTGTAGGATAGGAAGTCAAGACCACTTGAGTGGTGGGCGGATGTTTTGTGTATCATCCCGGTGTGTTATCCCTCTCTATGCGCTCAAGTCGTGTGCGTTGACACGTGTTTCTATTACACGGTGGCAGTACATGCCTCTACTTACGTGAGTCAAACCAGGTTGTTGTGTGAGTGAAAAAGAGAGAGAGAGCATGTGTGAGCCTCTGTGTATGTGCATGTAGGAGTGGAGGGGGGCGGCAGCCAAGTGATTAATGCGTCAGAGAGGCAGCTGTGGTCTGGGCTCACTCATTTGGAAATATCTTTCAGGGAAGAAAGACAGAGCGGGAGAATGGAGAAAGAGGGAAGGAGGAGGAGGAGATGCTTCTACATCCCCTGCCAGATAAACAAAAGTAAGCTGAGAGCCTTTACCGGGGTCAGTGAAGGAGAGAGAATTACAGAACAGAGGAGGGAGGCAGAGGGCACTGCAGCATCCTTCTGTCCTCTATCATCTCATGATTCATTAGTGTCTCCTTTAGGCATCAATACCTCTTCTGCTATAACACATTATCAGAGTTTCTGACCAACAATGACGTGGGCATATATTTCATGGGTAGCTCTACTTTATCAATTTGGCTGAATTCTAAAAACAAAAAAATGAAATGTAAAAGACGCAGAAGAAAAATTCTCATTTCATCGTAATATTAACATTAGTAACAATAGTAACATTATTGTAAAGCTGTTGGCGATGTTACCAGAGATGTGCACATCATTATCTAAAAGCCACAATAACTCCAAGATGTCAACCTTAAAATGAAATTGACAATGATTAATACTCATTGTGTCACCTGTGGACATGCCAATCAATCATAAATGTGTACACAAATATGTATGTGGAGGTTTTAGGTATCAGAAACTGCTAGCATACCTGTTCTGCACTTTATTTCCTTCAACATACAATATAATTACCCAGTTTAATATTTATAATTTTTAAAAAGGTTTTGAAGTTCTTGGCAAATAATTAGGAAAAATATGTAAATATACCAGTTTCATCAGATAGCATTGTGTTAACCATGGTAACCACCGACCCACAAACCTTGTGTAATATGAGCAAATGAGTCAGTCTAGAGTCCAATCTAACCTCAAAGGGTCTTTAGCCTGGTAAAGAAAGCATCCAACAACCAACAACTCAGGTGAATGAGCTACAGTGGTTGCCATGGGAGGATTCAGGATGGTAGGAAGCTGTGCTAGGCTCCATCTGGCTCTCCATTGTCACCTCCCTCGACAATAAACTTCATTTTGTTTGGCACTGCCATGTTGGTTTGTACCAACAGAAATGCAGGTAAGGCTCCTGGTGGTGGCGCTATTCCATGCTGGTGGAGTAGCCGATTGACTACACAGGTCAGGTTTATGCTTTGTTAAAAATGTAACAGTTCCTTCATCGGGATTAATGAAGACTGTCAGAAGCACAATTCAACAGTTAGAAGCAGTGTTTTTTGTTCCAAATGAAACAAAGAGAAGCAGTTTGATTAAATGTGTCAGTTCTCTGGTCAGACAGTGAATTCCACCAAGATCAGTTAACATAACTGTCTGTTATATTTTAAAATTGCAGTGGACAGAAAAAAATCCAATGCTGCCACATTAGCTCACAGCCTTTTAAAGCATCATATTGTACCAGTTGAGCCAACCTCCTGCTTCTCTGGCAGATTATAAAATCTGAAGTAAGTCCAAACCTCATTAAAACCTTAATTAAAAATGGAGCTTGCAGTTTCACAGAAGTATCCTGAATGTGGGCATAACATGAAGAAGTGATAATATTATCTCAATACTGGAATAAAATAACCTTTTTATTTACTTTCACGTACAATTATTAACCATAAAGATGACGAATCTGCTTCTTTTGTGGCTGACTGTTTCATGAGTCATTCAAGTCTGCTTAGTAGTTATAAGATATAATATATCTATGGCACATAGTGCAAAAAAAATATGTATAAGAATGTTTTAAAACTGCAGATGAGTCACCTCCAAACTCAGGTGGAAAACAGCTTGTGCTGTGGAGCTGCTGCGCATCCTGACCGAACCATTTTAAATGTGCAGCCAGTCATGTGGATATTATGTTGAGTCAGGCAGCTGCAGAACAGCGTGAGAAAGCAGAATGGGGATGTCTCACCATCGACTCCTGACACACGCTGGGGTGAAGCAGGTTTACTCTTCAGGGGCCACGACAAGCAACAAACAACTGATGACAAAGGTGTCTTCTGCAGAAAGAGCTCTAAAAAGTGCCCTGCAGTGTAATCTACCTGTCAAATAAACAGGGCTCATGAGGCGAGAATAACACTAACAGGCTGTCTGATTAGTAAAAATTATAACTGAATACATAAATTATACAGAAATATTCAGAAAAGATGAAGAATTTTAACTGTGTGTTGTGTTAGTCTTCACTTTTTCAGCTAATTAGCAACTAGCATATGCTGCGTATAGACACACAGCAAAAGAGCAGACCCAGCACACACCATTCTGTGGCCTGACTGGAGCCCAGATTGGAGATGTCAGCGGTGCTGAAACACGACTGCAACTCTGATCCGCAGCTTACAACAGGCGCACAAACCCGTCTTCAGCGAGCGAGCTGACTAATACCAGAAATTTTCTGGACAAAAATTGTTTTCAAGTGCACTCCATGCCAGTGTGGATTACACTTTACAAGGAGGAGGCTGGATGTGACACGGCTGTGGAGTAGCTGCGGTGTAATGAGGATCAGTTTTAAACAGCAGGAACGCTGAGATGAAAAAGCAGGAAATGTACCATCAGTGACATCTGCTGCTCCTGTGAGTCGTAGAGCCACTCTGATGATGCTGCTACACTCAACATTATTGTCACTTAAACACATCAGGCAATAAAAATGGACATATGACAATATGAGAGGATGATGGAGAGGAGAGACAAAAAGTTGCTGGTCTGAGATAACAGAAATAACTTTTTATAAGTAATCTCTTAAAGCTCTTCTTGAGACTTTTTTATAAACCTTTCCTGTTTTTTTATGATTTTTGGACTTTGCTTCTTTTAGTTACATGAACGTTTATTTTATTAATGCATTGAGTTCAAATTTTTTCATTTGTTTGTTTGTATAATTGGTGTAAAGCCCAAGGATGATGACGATGATGACGATGATTATCTACCAGCAAGATCACTGAAGGCCGAGTCATGCTCTTCACACGTGAGGTTCATGATGACTTGTGCAGCCAGATGCTGCACACACAGCATGAAGCCACTGAGCGTGCTCGAGTCTGCACACAGTCTTAATTGATCATAAAAATATTACAAGCACACACTCCTGGCAAGCAATCACATCAATCACACGGGTTATAAGACGATAGACTGTAAATGCTGGTGTAAAGATGCAGCAGAAAGCTGACACGCTGTGATGTCCGCTGCGTTTTTTTTATTATTATTTTTGTCTTCAGATCCTGAGAGAAAGCTGTGAGAAACAGTCAATACTTCATCTGTAAAACTTTAGTTTGCTACTCTTTCTAAAGTGCAGTCACCACCTAAAACTTCTCTTTCTTTTTCTTTTTTTTTTAATTTGTATTTTTTTTGTGCCATTCGGCTGCGATACTACACCACAGCTGGTAGCTTTGATGGATTGTTGGCTTTTCAAGTAATTGCTCATTGATATCTCCGTTATGACATTATATACATTGTGATTTTTTTTTAGAGTTTAAGAAAAACATTGTAGCATTATGATTGATGCAGTTCAGGTGTATTTACAGGTACCCTCTATTCATAGTCGTTTTATCTATAATAACTGTAATCAGATATCGATTCAAAGCTGTGTTCACAAAATCCTTAGAAATTCTGACTCGTCGGGAGAAAAGTGACACTTTGTGATGGAGAGCCTTAGAGCTCACTGTGTTGTGTTGTGTAAGACTAAACTGTCACGGGGCTTCTGGCAGTCATTTATTATATCACGATGATTTAATTAAGACAAATAATTTAATCATTATAAAATGACAGCGCAACCCACTGTTACAAAAGTACACATTATTACATCTACTAATGAAACTATGAATATTTTATACCATACTGTAAATATCAGGCTGGAGCTGAATCATTTAAAAGTATGATTACAAACTCTTAGTCACTGGACAAGCAGCATTGGATGGCATCAATGTGATGTATATATTTTTAAGGTGAGGGTTATGACACTTTACTTCCACATATGACTGAATCTAAGTGAATCAATTGTTTTATCAAAAGGTGATAAGCAGCGAACGGAAAGATAAACGTCTGTTCATGCGGACGTGTCAAAGATAATTACTTCAAACAGCCGCTGGCATAATATCATGTCTGCATTATGACAGTTTAATTAGGGGGAAAAAAGCACAGCTGAAACAGCTGCACGGTTCTCTTTAATGATCAAGACGTGTTTGCGGTCAAAGTTCGACCATTTAGATTTTATTACGCTCTCAGAACATCCGATCGGCGCTGTCAAAGACCAGCCCGTCTCTGTGTAAAACACCAGACCCTGCCGTTTATGACCGGTAGTAACAAGTCATTAACATGTGCTTATATCGTTAATAGTCCTTAGTTTTATATATATATATATATATATATATATATATATATATAGTCTTATGTGCAAATGTGCAATCAGTGTAGTGTTGGCATAATGGAGGACAGATTGTGTATGCTATGAAATAAACTGACAACTGACTGACATCCTTAGATGGTAACATGAAAAACCTGCAGCGCCTGAATAATATATTTGTGTTTATCTCATCCAATAACACTATGCAACAAGTAGGCCGGGCTCCAACAAGTTATACATGTCAAGGATGATATACAGCGTGACATTGACGAGGCCTGAGAGATGCACTTGTATGCACAGGCCTCCAGGGCTGCATTCAGTAGCTGCTAGGCTTAAATTATTATTTTTGTTTTTTTCAAGTCTGCATGGACACAAAAAAAAATCAATCATCTTAACATCCTGAGGAGAAGTGGCAAGAGAACCATGCTAGGCTAAAAACTGTCACCACCTAGTTCTTCTATCGATCCAGCTCTCCATCGTTACCTCTCCAGACAATAACCTGTTCACTGCGGGGCACGGCTGTATGCAGAGAGAAGGAGCTGTTGCTGTTCAGGTAGACGAGCTAGCTTTGTATCCACAGACATGCTGGGAAGGCTCATGGTATGTGGCGTTTGTAGAGTTGGTAGACTTCTTGTTCTTATCCTGTGTGTGCATTGCTGCACAACTTTTTTATAAAATTGGGACTTATTTTTTGTGTCATTTTATAGGACAACAATAAGGAAAAAAGTGATTTTATGCCACCTTAATATTGTAAGGTTGGCCACATTTATAAGAAAATGCATAAAAATAATCACATTAACTCTTTAGATATATTTCTGCCCAGATGAAAACCATTTTACTGGACTCATCACAGAGCAGATCAGATCAGAGAGTCCTGCCTCTCTGCTCCCTGTAAACTGTAATTTCACTCGTAATTTTTTTATGGCACGCAGCTCCTCTAAATTTTACATTTTATTAATTGTCTCCACTCCCTCCTTCCTGTCATAATAAAGAGTCAGTGGAAAAATATGGACTAAATTAAAAGCTGCTGCATTTTGACCTTATCCAGGTTCATGTGTAATATTTCAATGAATTTTGAAAATGTTTATCTACTCCTCCAAACCTGATACAGTCATTACTGTTCCTAAATAATTCTAAACCTGAGCGAGAAAAAAAATCTATTTAATGAATGTGCAGCTCACACTGTGGTTCTGAGCAGCTCATGCATTGACAAATGTAGATTGCAATGCATTGGACTGGGGACTATTGACATTTCAATAGCAAAGACACATCCTGGTGGCCGGGAAATTTCTTGGTGCAGTGAGAGATGACCTTGCTGAATACATATTCTGAGGAAACGCTGATAGAGCTTCAGTAGCTTGGGAAATTGAACCTGTGTTATAAAAAGAAAAGCACACCGGATGACAAGCAAACACTGTGTGCGTGTGATTGATTTAGTCATTAATCTAAGCTGTATTTATGTGTGTGTGTATGTGTGTTTAAAAAGCCTGCCTGAGCACATATGGATAAGACTACTCATCTCTGACTGCAGCATCCCTCAGCCTCTCCCATCCTTTCATTCTATTGATTGTCATACAGAGCAAACAGGATAAAAAGAACTCCTGTCTGCACTGGTAGGTCAAGTTAGTAAACAGTCAGACCTTTGACGGCAGGAAGTGTTTTCCTTGTAGCTGTGCTTTACTGATTTTAACCCTTGTTTGACTCACTTCATCACTGAACGTTACCATTTTCGTTAGCTGAATGGTAAAACAGTAATATTGATTTGAAAAGGTCCCTGGAGTTTAATTCCTTTGCTTGTAGATGGCTTCATAGTTATCTGTGTGAGTGTATGGACTGAATGTCTACAGGCTTAATGTTGATCACTGACATGGTCACTCATGAGAGTCGAAACAGAGTAAAAACGTCTCGAATGTGAACCAGCAGAGCCGGGTTAACTCACTGTGGAAGCATTATATTCTGTTAACTATTTACTTGTTGCAGGTTTAGTCTAAGCAGCAACAATGCAGCTGTATCTCTTATCTCTCATAATCAGATGACATCAGGCAATTTTGTCCATTTGTTCAGTTGGCATTAAAGGTAAGGTAGGAGATTTCATTCTGATGCACTTTTTGTTCAATTAGTGTAACTTCTCTTTACAATCCGATAGCAACCAATTAGTTCGGCAGTTTGTCATTAAAACGAAGAATATGAATCATCTGTGGAAGCTATAAAACGCTAAAAACATCAGCCAATCCTCCGGGTGGACCCTGCGTGGAGTATTGGCTGGTTGTCACTCTCTTCCTGCTCTGCGCGCACCAGAGAGGTACGTGCATGATGGCCGAAGTCACAGACTGGCGCGTCCATGTGATTGGGAGACGTGGCTTCGGGGTGAGCTCCGAGAGAAAGGGGCATGTGTTTACTTTTGAAATCTGGTTGACTCTCACTGATTTTTTAAAATATCCTACCCTACCTTTAACATCAACAAGGGAATGTATTATTGACCAAATGTGGTATTTTTTCCACAGACAGTGTATAACGATGGGTGAAGCATCCATGAGGCTGTGGGAGGCTCAGACTGTTGTCATGTTGGCAGCGTCACAGTCTGCCTAAACTTCCAAAACAGAAGCACAGTCAGTCATGGACTGCCTGTCACTCAAGACGGTCACGCCCTATTAAAACGGGTTTTTTTTTTTCGTTTTTTTTGTACCAGGCTGTATGTATGTATGTGGCCTTTTTAACAAGAGCTAGCCAACTGCCGTAAACTGCAGTTCCTCACATGGCCAATTGAGGGCAGCCTCACAAGTGAGTGAATCCCCATAGACCTATATATTAAAATGTCCAACTTTACAGTAATGCAGAGTCTGTACATGAGTTACACATAATTAAATGCTCCTAACCTCCACTTATGCTTTTGCTTTAGTTTGATTTATTGTAAACTTGAAAAAATGTTGGCACACAAGGAGTTTAAGAGTAATCCAAAACTAATGCAATCCTAGAATTAATTTCTATTTATTTAAGCCAAAAGGAGCCATCTGGAGCCTTTATCAAGTTCTTTAATTGACTTATAATTAACTGTAAGTGTATAATTTTACAAATGTAATGTTAAAAGTGACTTTGCAGACTAACAGCTTTAAACATTAAGCACTGTAAGCACTGGCGCAATGTGAATTTTTCCAAAAATATATTTGAAGCATATTGTTAAAACCTTGAAAGGGGCTTGCTGGCAGCGCTGCGACGTGACTTCTTCTTCGCCTGTGAAGTACTGCAATCACTGGCAAATAGTTCAAAAGGCTAAGCGAGCCAGATTTGGCAGCTTACACACTCATTTGGCACACCCACTATTTCAGTCCATGCAATGGAATGCAACTTGAAGCACAGATCTGAAAAGCAACCTGAGAACCCAGCTCATCACTGTGTCCTGATTTGAGTGTGTCACATATTTGTTTAAATGTGATGGTTTCTGAAAAACATTTGCTTCATGTGGAGGGTGAAACAGTGAGCAATGATTTCACATTAAAGTCCAAAAAGGGGGAGATGATTGACACCGTCCGCGTCGGTGCAGGTGAGTTTTTGTTGTTGTGATCAGCTGCAGAGACCAGGACTGAGGCTTGTGACCGAGTACAGGCCTGTGAAGGACTGGGCTCAGTCCAATCAGCCCCGAGG
This sequence comes from Parambassis ranga, assembly GCF_900634625.1. Classification (NCBI taxonomy): domain Eukaryota; kingdom Metazoa; phylum Chordata; class Actinopteri; family Ambassidae; genus Parambassis; species Parambassis ranga. The sequence continues at coordinate 4,137,405 of NC_041034.1, read as the reverse complement.
GAGGATCTCTTGCTCTTTAATTCTAATTCATGTACATATAAATAACTGTCGCTGGCTCTGCTAATTGGATTAAAAGGCTCGGTAGAGGAGAGACGGGGGAGAGGGGGAGTGAAGGCGTTTTTTTAAGAGGAAGCATGGCTTGATTTACTGCTTATGTTTTCTTTTCTTTTTTCAGATAAATGGCATTTTTTCATACTAAACTCCAATCATTACTGCATAGGAGCCAAAATATTACATAAACACGACGCAAGGAAGCAAAGCCTGGACACAAATGTCAGAAGAAAGCCACAAGAAAGCTTAGTTATGATGAAGTGTTGTCAGCTAGAATCCAACCTGCCTGACTCACGCTTACATCCCAAACAACAAGAAGTGCCAGACCAAACAAATGTTATACAAGCAAAACTTAAACTTAGTATGTGGCTCTTGAGAGAGAAGCTGCTGCAGTACAACTACGTTTTATAATAATATACAATAACATCACTAAAACCTGAGTTGATAAGAACTCTGTATCTGTATAGACACAGACATTTGCTTTAAAGTGTATATTTGGATCTGTTTGCCATAAAATTCTGACATTAATTTTGCCTTATATTATATTTGTGCATTTTGAAATAATGTCGATATTTTTAAGATATGAACAACTTATTTATTCAAATAAAATAGTAATTTAGTTTCAGGCAAGGTTGAATCTTGTATGCATTGTTAAAAATAAATGTGTTTTCATTAGTTTCACCCACACATACTTTTACTTATTAGGCAACATAAATGAGCGAATAAAAATAGAAAAATATGATCTTAAATTGTTGGAATGTGGAAGATGAATTGGATTGAAATGTGAGTTAAGGCTGGAAGATTCTATTATGAATGGTTTTTATTAAAAGTAGAGAAAAATACTGCTCTGTTAGGGGAATAAAACTCTTCAGATCGTTGAGTTCTGGTCTCAGCATTAACTGGTCGAGCTGCTACAGTGGGTGAGATGTATCAATCAGCATCGGTGACAGCAGAATGAGATATGGAAGAAATGGACTGTGGCAGACAGAAATCTAAATGTGCAGCACACAAACAGTAAATACTGAGAGGAAGCATGTGAGCAAACACACTGCAGCTGGAACATGGTGAGAGGATGAGGTCAGGAACAGGAGAAGTGGGGAAGGTCTTACCTGGTTCTTGTGCAGCTCCTGTGTTGGAAGAGGAGGAGGCGGAGGAGGGAACAGTGAGGAGGGGAAAAAAAAACAGAAAGGGAAGTTAGCATTCAAAGCCCCATAAAGCTGACCGCCCCCAAAACAGACATGCATGCATGTAAAGTACAGGAAAAATCAGGTAAGAGTGCAAAGAAAAGGCGTCCATGCTATCCTCTCATTTGTAATAAGCACATTTTAAGAATGACATTTGTGGATTGGTGGTACTGCCTTCAGCTTTCATCCCACATGGTTATGGAATACCACGTCTATTACCTGCAAACGTGCATCAAAACACTATTCACAAAAATATTACACCAAAGGCAACAGTGCGAGGTTACCAGGCAACCAGTAGAAAACTCCAGGAAGTCCCTGCTCCCAGCCAAGAAACAATCCGGCACCTAATCCCCGGCACAAACACGAACGTATATGGATTAATCATCCTCGTTATACCTACTGAGAATTAGAGTATGTGCCACCTTTAGGCAGAACAAAGACTATAGTACCCCAATAACACAATAAATCCACTGATAAAGCCTCGATCAGATCTATGTAACCTCTGTGTGTACTGTATTATAGCCTAAAAACCACAGTGTTCTACATTTTAGTACACTCACTGTTTCCCTGAGGATTCCACAACAAAACATCTCTGTAGTCATCTAAAAAACGAGAGCAAAACACCCACTTTTAACATAAATAAATCTAAACTGGCTACATTAACTGAATCAGCCTCAACTGGGACGTCTGCTTAAAATCCGTCGTTGCAGGGAAATAGCAGGAGTTGGCGGCGGCATACAGTCTGGCATCCGTTAAGGCCCCCATCGTTGAAGAACATTTTTTAGCCAAGTAAGCATCAGGATTCCAGCTATGAGGCAGCTTTTGATTAGAAAACCTATTTCCTCTTCAACTTTTGCCAAATTTCAATCATGGTGATATTCTAATTACTATTATCCAGAGCAAGGGATTGAGTGGGTGTGTGTATAAGTGGGGGAGAAGAAGAAGAAGAAGGAGAAGAGGAGCGAGGGGAAGGAGGGAGGCTGCCTTTGCATTTAAGCAGGGGAAATCAGAAGAACACGCAGCGTGAAGATCAAGTGAAACAAAGAGGAGAATTTCAGCTCTCTGTTATCCTGTTACACAGCCTTGTTTGTGGTTAAGATGTATCTTGTTGAATTGCTTTTCGTAAATCCCTGGATATCCGTATATATGTGTAAGCTTCAGTGAGAGGATGTCATCCAAAGACATTGTAAGAAGAAATCACGTTAAATTCCCAGCGAACTGTCAACACTGTCTCGTGTTTAATGAGCATGACAAATTCAAATTCATGCAACCTGAACGCAATCTCTGAAAAATCTCAGAAGCTGTCAGTTTCAACAAAATGCTTATTCTGCTTGACAAAAGGCTGATGGAGTTTGACAGCCTTCAATCTCACCTGAGAAGCTTTTTACTCAAGCTGCACTCACCAAAAAAAAGAGTAAACTGCCAAGTCATGCAGTCTCCCGTCTTATAGCATCACTCGTTCCCTGCTTAAGCATTCAGCCGACACAGCAGACGGGGAGTGAAGTAACAAGGTGCCTCAGTGAGCCACACATCCAGCCCAAGACCACCATGGAGTTCAGGTTCAGGGAGGCAGAGGGGAAGATTACGCAGCAATACACGGAGCTCCACCCTCCATGTTAAGCAAACGGGGAGCAGGTGAAGAATAACTGCAAGGCCGCTTTGCTGCTTAAGGGTCTTGTGGGAGACTTTGCTATTCCACCCTGACCCCCCCTCCCCCAAACCAACCTCCAGAGGTGAGGTTAAATGACAAGGACTGCAGAGATGCATTAAACATGAGTCATGTGGACACAGAGCTCGACGCCGGACCACTCCAGAGATGATAGGGACATTAACCAGGGCTTCACCAGGGCCTGAGCTGCATTTAATGAAGGCCTCCACCTCCCAACGTCTATCTCTCTCTCTTTCTCTACAGTTGACTCACAGCCAGGGAGCTAAGTAGTTCAAGATAAACACTGCCACTACTCTTTCTGGCTGCAGTTGTCTGATTTTCTGCCTCTTCTCCTTTTCTCTACTGAGTAGCCCGACAAACTTATTATAGACTCTTTGTAGTGAGCAGTGGATCTCTCAATTATAAATGATAAGAACAGCAGCATTGAGAAAAACAGTTCAAATGTGACCAACAAGGGCACATACATCCAGGGGAGTACGGAATTATTACTGACTTCATACAGAGTTCTGCAGATTTGGCAATTTTCTGGTACATAAATAAAAATGAAAATGATTTTTAGGCAAGGCTGTATATGTGGGGACAGACTTATAGAACTTCTCTGCTATTTTCTCTGCTTCCATGGTAACAACTCTTAACCTCACCAGGAGATCGAACATGCACTTAATGAAACCCGTAAACACCAGTTGTTTTAATCAACCACTATTGTCTATTAAGATTCTGGTTCATCCAGGTCATGGTGTTTTCCAAGACCAAAAACATTGTTTTGTTTCTTTCAGTCTGATGTTCTTCCACTCCTCCTTCCATCAGTGATGAAGCCAAACATCTTCCCTTTGGTCTCATCAAAGGTTGAGACAGAAAAAAATGATAATAATCCAGGATCAAAACAAACAAACTTGTCATGTCTACACATTTATTTCAAAAATGCACCCTTTAAAGCACCCTCAAAAAAGTTCAATAAACCCTGTATAGATGTCTTAAATGAAATGAAATGACAGACTCCAACCAAATGATCACAAAAGGTCTCAGGTGTTACAATAGTGGTCTACAAAACACAGCTGTAACAGCCCTGCCTTCATCTGTATTCATCAGGAGAGCGAGGCCTGGACACTCTTCTCTTCACTGGAAACAGACTGACAATGGCTTCCTTCGACACGGCACAACCACACGCTTCCAAGCACGTCATCTTCAAACGTAGCTCATGCTTAATGGCCTGGAACACACATTCAATGTCTATCAAAGAGGGACGTTGCTGGGATGGATGCACATGCTGACAACCTCTTTCGCTCGCTCCTCGAACACACAAACACATACACTAACACTCTGTCCCCATCACACTTCACACACACACACACTCGCAGAGAAACACTCCTCCATTCGGTTTAAGTATAGCAAGCAATAACGTGTTGATTAAATCTGTGATCAGCTGCCTAAGGGGCATGAAATTGGACATGATGAGTGTGGCACATTAAAAACTAATTATCAATACCACCAATCCCATTGTCTTTCTTTTAAACCAGTCACGGTACTAAATCAAGTGTGGAGAATGGAACACTATGTGCTCTATCACAATGAGCTCTGGGGTTTACAACCATACCTGGATTCTGGTGGCTTCAAAGCTTTTTGATAAAATATGAATCTATTATTCACTGCCAGTGGCACTTCCTTATTGTATTACAAACTCAGGGAGCGTTTTTACTGCCAGCAGGGAATCAGGGTGATTTAACTGAAAAGCTTCACAATTTTAAAGGTAAACAAGAAAACTCTTTCCTTATTTGTATCCTCAGATGTAGGACTGCTGTTAGAAGCTATTTTTCTTTTTTTTTTGGACTGCATGACCACTCCTGAACCTCCTTCTCAACTTGTGGTCAGCAGGCCTTTTAACCCTTGCATCACAGTCCTTAAATGTTGGGGATATCTCCCAGATGAGCTACACATGCAAACACTGTCTACAAAGTCACCTCTGTAGGCAGCTGGATGGTTGCAGGTTTTGTAAGATCACAAGATCACACAAAAGTCCGTCTAATGGCCCCTCTACACTGTGACTTTCTGCGATCTTATAAGACCATTGCATGACACTATGCAACATGAATCTAATAAAGTTTGGTATGCCATCAAGTTTGATGCATGCAGACTGTATGATAACTATTCACTGAATCGCAGGCGATCGCAGGTTACGACGTACATCAACATGCGAGGACGAGGAGGATGTAGACGCATAGCAGCTGTCACTCTGTGAGATAGTCATTCTAAATTTCTGACACTGCTAGAATTTTATCTCAAGTTGCAAAATGCTGACAACAGCCATCATGGAACCTGTCTCACAGTGTGGTTTAAGACCATCATTTTACATCCACGACCAAAGATATCTCCATGATTCTCCTACAATGGTCGTCTTTCGTCTGGGACAGCCAGAATGTAAACTAGGCCATTACCAGGGTTCACTCCCTGTGAAATGGGCCTTTACTTTTCTGGAGTCCAGACCCCCTCTGGACTCCCTCTTCACTGCCAAATGCAGTCCGTACAAACCTATTGAACCAATCGTAACAGTTTATCTTAAAAACACAATCAACCACCATCTTTTCAGGCCCTGGTTTCCTTTTAGCCAGAGTTCTTTCAAGATGGCACCTGTTGTTGTTGTTGCTGCTATAAGACTTGTGATGCAACTGCACAGTCTTCATATTTCATCACCAACAATGTGCTGTGGGACAGAATCTGCACTTGTCTCTTCTCACCAAAAGGATTCCTACTCAGTTATGCATTGAACTGGAAAGCAGCTGTCATTTGATGTAACCTAAGAGGTATAAACATAGCTTTTTTCCCCTTCTCTCCATCTTTTTTTTCTCCTCTCCTTGGATGTTGCTCATCCATCCACTCTCCCTGTACCTCCGGCTGTCTCTGGGACCCGGTGATTAGAGCACTGGGTGCTGTCCTGCTGATAAGGCTGAGAAACCCTCCCTCCTTCCCTCCCTCCCGCCCTCCACCACCAATGGCTGTGTCCTCAGGGTGCGGGGGGGGGGGGGGGGGGGGGGGAGAAGAAGCCTGGGGTTCTGTCCCTAACAACTCCACAATCCTCACCCTTTCTCAGCACTCACCCTGTCATGGGTGCTGGATGAATACACTGCCTTATGCATCTTGAACAGATAGGCCTGCATTTTCATGAAGGATAAGAGAAGGCAGAAAAACTAGTACAGCTCAGCTTTTAAGAGTGAACATTATACATCAAGGGCCATTTTTCTGAGTGAAATTGTACATTCTGGAGTGTGTGTTTACAGTACCATCTGGTAGACTGTGTACACTTAGCAGTGAAAATGTAGGACAAAAGCGGCGCTCAAATGTGGATAATCTTCATTTCATGAGAGCTGCTATTGTCTAAATTTCCATCAAGCTGCCATAAAAAGGAAAATAATATAGCACAGGTCGTTCACACTGACGGCAATTTGGCATAATTCTAACACAATTGTTTCATCTAATATTAACCCCCTGTGTTACTAAGGCATTTACCTGGAACTGGAAGCTTATTTATTGTCAAAAAGCAGTTTCATTTGGAAGCTCTAGGCTAAAGGCTGAGTGCCACAGACTGCATGGAGTAGGGAGTTTTTTTCTGGCAGACTGATGCTGTTGGATTTCATCTTCTTTTTATATGATTTGTAAAACACAATAGCAAAAGGCTTGCCCTTGAACAGAAGACATTAAAATGTGATCAGTCTGGTGGTTGAGTTTCCTCAAATAGGTTCCTCACACTTATAAACACCAGTCTTTGTAGGAATGCAGTTAATGGATGCCACATAGTTTGGTATCTAAGCCACAATCTGTATATAAAACAATGGACAAACCATCCATTAAATTACCCATTACCCACAAGCTTTTAAAGTCCTGTTTGTGGTCCTTGACCAACTATGCTAGTGGTTAAGTTGGGCATGGAGTCATTAGTGATAGGACATTTTAACATGGAGGTCTATGGAGATTGACATAGATGATGAGTTTTTGACACCTCACTTCATGCACTTCATTTCTTAGCAGTGAAGGTTGCTGCTTGAGTGATATGAAAAAAGCCCTGTGTTTCAGTATTCAGGTCTTTATACTATTTGTTATTACAGGAGCCATTAGCAATAAGTCTATGCTTTTAAAGTAAGCTGCTTCCTTTTTCTAGGTAAAGTGTTGATTCACTTGTGTTATTGCACAATAAAAGAATGCTACAGCGTTGAGCTAAGTTCCAATGTCCACATTCGGAAAGGACATTTTTTAAAAATGCTGAAGCAATTCAAACTGAACAAGAATCCATTTTCCACTGACCGCTCGAATATTACCATGCCCAAGCTTAGATCTGCCGATGGATTGATAAGGAGAGGAAAACCTAATCCTTGAGGTGTTCTAAAGAAAAAGACTTGCCCTAGCTTATCTCTGGGGTCAGAGAAGGTCCACAGCCATTAATTTTAAATGAGTGGAATGGATTTGTGGTAATGGAAACCCAATGGCCTCAGACTGCATTGGGACTTGGTGGTGTGAAGACACCAAACGGCAGTGTGATAACCTGACCACTCAGCTGTACCAAGTGGAAGAAGTCAAGAAACTGATTTGGGTTTTCTGCTCCCCACACACTCCACACTGAAGGTCTAATGCATTAGAAATCTATGTGAAGGCACTGGAGTGTAACAGAGCTGAAGACGTCAGGTAAACTCTCTCTATTGGTCAGAATACTCTCCATCTAATTTAAGACTCTTCGCTTTTCATTCAGCACAACCGCAGCTGGTCGTGCCTGCAAGAAAGTAAAGTTAGGAGCGGTGGCAATTAGAATCAAAAGCTAAACTGGAAAGGTCATACAGGAAACAGTGTGATCTCTCATACCTATGGGTCTATTCCTAGTGTGAAACTGCCAACATCTGTGTGTTCAGACAGACTGTTACAAAGTATCCTGTGAACATACTATTGTTTTTCATGCAGTAGAAGATTGCAGGGTTGATAAATGCTACTGTCGGTTTCCACTTTGTGGGGGAAAAAAAATAGTTTTGTTCACTCTATTATATTGTAGACTTGAATGTAAGGAAACAGTAATGACTGTTTTTATTTCTAATGTAGCTTGTTCACAGCGAGCAAATGGTGAATGTGAAAATATCACAGAAAAATGTGTTCACAGTGTTGTAAGTTTTACATATGCCAGCATAAGGCAGGGTATTATTCCAGGCAGTTTAAAGAAGTCAAATAAAGCAGTTTGATAGTCCATTTTAGTGCTGAAAGGAAATTCAGATTAGAGTTTTCATGTAGTTGTCAGAGAGCATAAATACAAAAGCAATTTCTTACTAGTTTTATAACTACTTAAAGGGATTGATAAGTTTGTGGCCAAAGAAATCCCTCAACAGAACACCCTGTCTTTAATATGTATCATATTTTCGGGACTATAGGTCGCACCGGAGTGTAAGTCACACCAGCCAAAAAATGCACAATGAAGAAGAAAAAAACATATATAAGTCGCACCGGACTATTAGTCGCACCATCGGGCCATCGTAAATCACTACGCTTTTAGCGTAGCATTGCCTCTTGAATTCCTCTTAACTTAAGTTGTATGGCTGCAGGGCATTGAGAGTGAGACACGTACATTTCAACAAGTTCTCACACGGAGAAATGATTAGCTTCACCGAACAGAAACAGCCATTATATTTGTATTGGGACGTCAGGACACAAGGCAAACTAATTTTAATACTTATAGTCTGGAAAATACAGTATTTATTGGCTACAGGGGACAGTGAAGGACATGAAGGACATGTCACAGAAACGCCTGAGGTTACATTCCTGTATGTGGCCATAATATGTTTCTCTAGTACTTTATGATGCTGTTTACCAGCTATCACAGTCAGCAGCCTCTAAACACCAAAACCATCTTGTTAGGTTTGAATTAAATACATAGCCTCACTTTTCTTTATTTTAAACTCTAGTTTGTATGTTTCCCAATGTTTGTTTGTTGATGAAGATTCTCAGTCATCCAGGTCATCATACGTAGAGAAGATTGAAGCAAGGCGTCTGGACTTGTAGAGTTTTCTAGAAGACGTTTCGCTGCTCATCCAAGCAGCTTCATCAGTTCTAACTGTTTGTTGGGGAAACATGGTTTATATGTGGTTACAGACCTATGTGGGTGGGTCTGGGTAAAACTTAAAAAAAAAACTTAAAAACAATAGCACTAAATGTTTCCATACTTACCTGTGATGTTCTGGCTGACTGGGCCAGGTGTGTCTAACGACTGGCTAACGACTATGAAACTGCCGGAGGGGGACTGGTTGACAGCCCTTTGTTCTTACTGTGAGTATGTGCAAACTTCCTGGGAATGGATGGAATCACTGCATTGTATGTGGTAGAAAGATGATGTCTGAGACCTCCTTGTTCACCTGCATCCCTACATCAGAAGCCACAGAGATGGTAAGGACGTGCCTCACACAAGACAGCACACTCAAGGAGAGAACCAACCTAACGCCAGACCACATCTGTGACCTGCTGGACCTCTGCCTGACCACCACTTATTTCCAGTACAATGGGAACTTTTACAGACAGAAGCACGGCTGTGCGATGGGATCACCTGTGTCTCCTATTGTGGCCAACCTCTACATGGAAGAAGTGGAGAGAAGAGCCCTGAGTTCCTTTCCGGGAACCACCCCCACCCACTGGTTTAGATATGTGGATGACACCTGGGTCAAAATCAAGACCAACGAAGTGGAACGGTTCACAGAACACATCAACGCAGTGGATAACAACATCAAGTTCACTCGCGAGGACACCAAGGACAACAATCTGGCCTTCTTGGACTGCACAGTACATATTGAGGAGGACAGGAGCCTCAATGTGGAAGTGTACAGGAAACCCACACACACGGACCAGTACCTGTTGTTTGATTCACACCACCCACTGGAACACAAACTGGGAGTCATCAGGACCCTGCAGCACAGAGCACAAACTGTACCAACCAGCTCAGAGGGGAAGAAGGAGCAACACCACATCATGAAGGCCCTGCAAACATGTGGCTACCCGAAGTGGGCACTCATTAAAGCCACAAAAACAAGACCCCCCAACAACAAGAAGAAGGACAACACCAGGCGGAGAAAGAACATCTCCATTCCATATGTGTCAAGAGTATCAGAGAAACTCTGCAGGATCTTCAACAACCATGACATCCCGGTCCATTTCAAACCTATGACAACACTGAGACAGAGACTGGTTCACCCGAAGGATAAGATTCCCAGGGAGAAACACAGCAATGTGATATATGCAGTCCAGTGCAGTGAGGAATGCTCTGATCTGTACATTGGAGAAACTAAACAACCACTCCACAGAAGAATGGCTCAGCACAGGAGAGCCACCTCCTCAGGACAAGACTCAGCCGTTCACCTCCACCTCAAAGACAAAGGACACTCCTTTGAGGACAACAATGTTCACATTTTAGACAGGGAGGAAAGGTGGTATGAAAGAGGAGTCAAGGAAGCCATCTATGTTAAGCTGGAAAAACCTTCCCTTAACAGAGGTGGTGGCCTCAGACATCATCTTTCTACCACATACAATGCAGTGATTCCATCCATTCCCAGGAAGTTTGCACATACTCACAGCAAGAACAAAGGGCTGTCAACCAGTCCCCCTCCGGCAGTTTCATAGTCGTTAGCCAGTCGTTAGACACACCTGGCCCAGTCAGCCAGAACATCACAGGTAAGTATGGAAACATTTAGTGCTATTGTTTTTAAGTTTTTTTTTTTTTAAGTTTTACCCAGACCCACCCACATAGGTCTGTAACCACATATAAACCATGTTTCCCCACCAAACAGTTAGAACTGATGAAGCTGCTTGGATGAGCAGCGAAACGTCTTCTAGAAAACTCTACAAGTCCAGACGCCTTGCTTCAATCTTCTCTACGTATGTTTCCCAATGAACAGCAGACCTTGCTGGCATGAACGACCTCCTTTTCCATCTTGGCTACTTTAATAGCAACAACCTGATTACATTTGGCTAACCTTTAGTAACTACTTCCATCCTTCTGCCAATTATCCTTACCTCCACATCAATCCCAGCATGTCTAGTTTAAGTTGTTTTTATTCCTGTCACTGAATGATCTCCGCTGAGGCAGAAAATGTACCCTAACCCTTACAGTCCTTTGGTAATGAGTATATAATAAATGTGTTTTTGTAGACAGGTAATGCCGGAGTTTTCCAGATTAAAATGCCCCACTTTGAGCTGTGCAGCTCAGAGGCTATTACACCAGTGCTCATTCCCTCCTACCTTGCTTTTTACTTAATTGAATCAGCCAGTCCCCATATCAGATATTCCTTAACGGAATACTGAAACCTATCCACCCTTTTCCTAATACCATTAGAGGAAGTGGGAGAGCAAGATGGATGCTTTAATCCTGCTGGTTCAGAGCACACAAAAGGAGAGCATGCCCTGCAGTCAGACATTAGCCACAACATTCACTGCTGAGCCACAATAGTCTTCTGAGCAGAAGACTTGCCCTGTCACTGCCTGACCGAAAGCTACAATAACAAGAGCTCATTTCCTGTAGACAACCTAGCATGTAAATAACAGAAACAGTAGCTCACTGCGCTGCTCGTTAAATGGGAAGAGAAATAAATTACTGCAACATATTACACTCTGCCGCACCTTATTTCCATGATGCCTGCTACAGTATTTTACCACATGGGTCCAGCAGCAGCAGCAGCAGCAGTAGTATGCCATCTGTTCATGAACTGGCAGATATGCAGAAATGCATGTCCAATTTGACACAATGGTGATGCAGATGAATGAGGTGCAGGCAAGCCTCCTGCTGCTGAGGTATTCTTATTTCCCAACCTATTTTCTGCTGTGTCAAACTGCAGCTAAGCTAAGGTGAGGTCCATTATTTCTGGCCAGCTCAGGCACAAACTAATCCTCTTATTTGGGAGGTCAGCGCCAATCATTATACAGAGGGGTGCCATTACAGTGTACACTCCAGTGAGCTGATTTTCCCCTTACATAAATATATGACTCAAGGGACTGCTCTTACTCCCCTCTCTAATTTATCCCTGCTGCTTCTGCTTCTTTGCTCTCATCCTCCCCTCTTCCTCTCTCTCTCTCTCAACTTTCCCCTCTCTTATCTGTGACCTTCTCAAGCTCCCTTTTCGCTTTTTTACCTTTTCATTTTTCACTCTCCCACACTTTCAGCTAACATCCCTCTCTTTTCCCACCCTCATTTTTTTTCAGGATGCCCAGAGTGGCGTATAATTGAATCTGCAGAGAATGCATGAGCAGGAACAATTAGCTCAGTCACTCAGAATGTGGATATAGCCGTACAGTAGGATAAACAGAACTGTATAAAAAGATAATCCTGAACTGTATGGGTGCCAGAACAAAGGCAAATACACAAAGTACACAAAATTTTGTTCCCACCACCCCCTTAACAAAGATGGGATAGTTTGGTGTTGCGTGCGTCAGACCTACGGGCATACTACATAAACATAACGCAGTGATCTCATGCAATTTGCACAGTGATGTAGAAGATAGGAGACAAAAAACCTCAGCTTTGAGCCTGTGATGCTCAATATAGAATTATATCAGCTAGAATATGATCAAATAGCTTTTCTTTATGAAGATATGAAGAAATTATGACACTGCTCTTATAATAGAACATTTACTAACAAATCCAAAACAAAATCAAGAAAAATCTTCCAAATGTGAGATCATGCAAGTCCAACACATCCTCACACATAATCAACAGAATAATTAGCATTGTTAAAAAACAATGCGCTGTACTGTATATACTGTGGCTGGAAAGACTGATAAGAAACCTCCACAGATGGAGGTGATGGACCATTACTTCTTCATTAACTCTTTCCCTTTGTGGTTTGCTTTTGCCTGGCCCCCAGTTCTCTCTGAGAAATGGTTCTGACCCCTGGAAATCCAATTCTAATCTACAAAGACCAGACTAATTCTTTGTGTAAAAATAGAAAATGAATTAGAAGATGTCTGGTCAGGCAAGGTGTAGGCACCCAAACTACTCGGTTAGGGTTTGGAAAAAGACGTAAAAGGACAATTCTACTGTGTGTTATGAGGCAAACTTCTTCGCTTTGCAACAAGATTCTTGCCTTTTTTCCCTAAATTAAAGCTGCTGTTTTTGGTGAGGCCGTGCTATAAAAGTCATAAGGTGTAAAGCAACCAACCAGACTTCCAGGTGACACATATTGGTGGTGATTAAATCACTGCTCCCTCTTCAGACAAAGGTTGCGCCACTGCTTCAGGCAGGAAACACCATGCCTAAATGGATGCAGCTATAAAAACTAGCTGATTTAGTTTTATTCACTCTGTGCTTTAATTGCACGATAACATTTTTTTTATTGGCAGAGACATCCCTCAAATCACCAAACACAGATGGGATTCCAGTCTGGGTCAAAAACACAATATAACAGCAGCCCCTTGGCCCTGCTCAGGCAGTAATATAAGTGCAACAATGCATGACTCTGCTGAATTTATGAATATGTAAAACAGGCAAAACAAAAATAGACGCTTTTCTTCCAGAGGGATGGGAAAGTGGGGGAAAAGGTTTCTCTTCTGTCCAAAAAAAAAAAGATATATATTCTGCACTATGTGGAGCTGACACCAGCAAGGATGGACCATAAATAGTTCATAAATACCAATTACCTCAAGAAGCAGGCATGAAGAAAGGAGCTGCTATTTCGGCCAATTATGAGGCTTCTCTCTCAAAGGGCGGAGAAAGACGACTCTTCCCTTTCAAGCCTCCTTCTGAAAGGAGAAACCTCTGTCATGTAGTGGAGCCTCAATAATGTTTCCCTCCACCTTCATGTCAGGGATGAAAGACCCCAAATGTCCTTTGAGTGAAGCCCCCCCCAGAGGACTTAACATGCATCAATAACATTTCCATCCTTGAAGATGTTTGAGGGGGACTACATATAATCTTCTCACAGACTTTGAGGCTCCGCTCACTTCCTGTGACTTTTATTTAACTCAATCTCGAAAAGGTTCCTCCTCGCCACGCCAGCGATGGAGATAGTGAGAAAGAGAAAGAAGAACAAAAGGAAACAGGAGGGGAAAGGCAGAGACAGACAGCACATTGTGGTGAGTGTCGCCTGCTTAAAATAGGACAGCTGCCTCTTGAAGGAGCCATCATTCTTCATAGCGGTAGCCTGTCTTCATTTCCACCCTCGGCAAAGCACACGGGGCTTAACACACTTACGTCTGAGGATTTGTTGCACTTGAAGGTGGCAGCAATTCCCCAGACTGCAGGAGGAGGGAGCACTGCTAAGCCACTCTAAAAAAAAGAGCTTTAAGAAGTTCAGCTGAGGCAATATCCTGACCTGCTCCTTTTCCCAGAGCTAACTAGGTTTCAGTGTCAAAGTCAATCCTGATTGTAAATGACATTTTTATGTGTTCACAGAACGGATGTGACAAAAACATGTAAGGAACATTTTTGGCTTAAATTCAACAGTGTTCCAGTAGAGACGCAAAAATCTCCTTAACACAAAACTGCAATGCTAGGCGCTCCAAAGGGACCCAACCAAAACCTCAGAGAATTGTGGACTGGTTTTATAGTGTAAATAAATTATGAAGCAAATGAGGAAATTATCTTCCATCTGCTTCTCAACAGGAGCTACTTTTGCTGTTTATCCATAGCCACGCTGGTATCAAGTGAATAAAACACCAATTTTTTATGTCATGTTGTGTGGTATTGATGGTATACCGACCATCAGGTTGGTGGTACAATCCCCCACCTTGCCCTGTCCCTGGGTAAAAACACCTAACCCTAAGCTGCCTCCAGTGTTTGCACCATTGGTGTGTGTATGCTTGTGTGCACAATAGGGTAAATGTAAAAGAGTGTTAAGCACTATTGAGTATGTTTCATTAGTTAGAAAAGCACTATATAAACAGACAATTTACCAGTACCCATCCTACTAGTAGACAATATTGTGTATTGTTTCCAAATCAGATGACATCAGAACAAGTTACCTATGTTCCTTTTTGTACATAAACTAAGACAAATAACATGCAAATAGCTTAAAATGCATATCATTATAAGTCAGGACCATCCTTTGATATCATCTCGGGTTTGGTGCTTGCTTTTTGCCTAATATTTGACAGTTTCCAAGCAGTTTTGGTGCCTAAACCTAGCCAAGTAGAAAGTACAAGTATAAAGTCCAATATGGGACAAGAACCGTCATGAGTGAATGTCAAGAGTCAGGTCATTACCATCATTCGCCCCCTTTTTGTTAGTCTGCCCTTAAACTTGCTGGGATAGTTGTTTGAGGAGTCACTGCCGATCGACCTGTTCTGTCCTTTATGTATGAGGACGTGTTGTTCCAGCCAGGCCTCATAAATATAACCCTACAGAATCTACTTTAAGTCAGTGAGGAAAGTTTTATCATATAGTCATCCACCATTGATCCATGCATTATTCATTGAGTGGTTCAACCCCTGTCCAACCTGTTCCTGAGGTCTGTCTTATTTTGAGAGAAGGGTGTTGGATCTGTTCCAAAACTTAATCTTTAATTGTCAGCTTTCACTGGAAGCAGCCCCCCCCTCCATGTTCAAATTAAGCTTATGACATTCAAGCTACAAAGCTGTGATTATAAAGAAAAGGTTAGCTGATATTACATCGGCTGGTCCCTCAAAATGACACGGTGAGTCATCTGCAGCTGAGCAGTTAACAGTGACAATGGGGATACAGAAGAAGCATTATTTGTGCAAGCTAATTAAAGAGCTTGATCATGAGACACCTTGCATCCTCCACAGTGGCAGGAACACAGACGGCAGGCATGAATAAAGCATCCCTCCGTACACGTGACAGCAGTGTAAATCAGCAGATCGCCCACACAAACTGCCCCTTCACCGCCTTTCACTGAGAGCATTGTTCCCCAGTAATCACAGTGAAAACATTAAAGAAGAAGGTGAAGCTTTTCAAATTTGGGGTTGGTGGTCACTATGATATCCCTTCAAACACCACAGACTGACCTAGAAAGGTTCTTCAGAATCTTTTGAAGAAGGATGATATCTCTACTTTGAGCAAGGCTAATTAGCTCATTGACATTTTGCCTTGTGGCACCTCCTGGTGTTAAGCACAAAAAAGTATAGCTTTGAACCATTACTTAAAAAAGCCAAAGCACTTTGCAGCTACTTTCCGTGCTCTTTGGTGCAGCAGAAAAAGAGAAAAAAGACCATTTTCATTTTTTTTATACCGACACCATGACTGACATTCCTACATTTCCCAGAAATGAAAATGAGGCCAGATAACAATAGGATTGTCAGGGAAAATAATAAATAGACACGGTCCTAACCAGCCCATGAACACCATATTGCGAGGCAAATTACTGTAGAGATGACTGCACTGCCAGATGTGGCTCTCAAACTGCAGTATCATTGAGAAAAAAAAAAAGCCAGCATATGCTTCACTCTGAGGATAACGTAACTGGTACAGACCTCTGCTAAGAGGATTGAGAGAATTCCCAAAGCATATACGGCCTACTTCATACAATCTGGTAAGGGGTATGCTAGGACTGCGGTGATGAGCCAACATGAGTCATACGATGGTCTGTGATAAATTAGCAGGGGATCTATGGTGCAGCACATTGTAGCGGATCAAGGGAGCAAACAGTGAGTATGACTTGAAGGGATATGCTTCATCCTTTAAGCACCCTACCCATCATGTTACAAAGATCTCATTCGTCTTGGGCTGTTAAGAATGGCAACAATATTAGATGCCCAGGCTACTGTACTCTGTATAAACATGCAGGGTTTGGCAGCATTTTGTAGCTTTTTAATTGCTGATGACGCTTTTTTTCTGTTGAATGTATTCAGTAGGTATTAAATTCTACATCCACATTTTCGACAATAATTGAAAAAGAACTGCAGGCACTCGAATGTGCAGTGGGTTTTTTTTTTCCCTGCAGAAAAAAACAGCAAATATTTGTAGCACAGACTGAATGCAGAAACTCTCCATTAACAGATGTCTCTGAGCTGTCTGCTTTCATATGTGCGATCAATACACTTCAGTTTGGCACGATTGAATTGTGGATCCTCTCCATCACCCAAGTGGGGCATACACAGCAGAATGCTTTGTATATTATAGTGAACACATTTGATTGGATATGCTGGGTATGGTTGATGGTCTTCAGTACGTTTTTCCTGGCCTGAAGCAATTTTTTTTTTAGTCAGTAACAGCATCAACATTAGTCTACAGCTCCCATTGCCAGACACTGAGACAGTGGAGAAAAATCACTTAACCACCAACCTGCATGATTATCTGCAAGAACAAGCATCACCTGATGCCAGAGGTAGCTGTAATTAAGGAGAGATCCATGCCAGGACCAAGGACAAAACTGAGCCGGTCAATCCTCACATTAATCCTAAAGAAAGTGAGAGCTATAGAAAACCTCTTGAGTGTTACTTACATATACTCGATATAAGATGGCTTTTTTTTTCCAACTAGCAAGGCCAAACATCTTACTTGTTGACAAGCACAGGCCAAATATGCTTTTTAGGTAAGTGGTGAAGGCAAAAATGTGCCCTAAAATCAGCCACTATTACAAAAGTAAGGGCCAAAAATGTGGACTTCTGCACTCTTACCTGTTAGCTGCAAAAATCCTTCAAATGTAAACTAAGTAGAGCCACTAGTTAATTACCTATATCTGCCAGCACTGTGTCTCAAAACATCCCAGAGTTCAGTGCAATATGTCCACAAATAAACAGCTAATAGAGCTGATAGGCTAATGCGGAGGTGGGCAGAATTCTTGAGCAGAGGTTTCCTATCGGCATTCCAGCAAGATTCTCACCATTCACCAAAATGAACCCTATAAATTCCAGGGTGCTTTCACTGTTCAATAAACAACAATAACACAATAACGTCATATTTTCTTCATAGTTTTGTTAGTCAACTTATTATTAGTTGACTAACAACCTTACAAATGAATCTGTTAGTTAATCTGTTCATATCTGACACTTCACAACGCCCATGAGAGACTTTACAACTCTCCTAAACAACGAAACACAACAAATATCAACAGTGTAACTATTCAGTTGGCCCAGGAGCAATAAAACTTAAAAAAATATCTGACACAAGCAACAAATGAACGGATTATTTTCTTTAACAGTTCCTACAGTTGATTTACAACAGAAATCTGTCTTGTCTTCACATGTTATTTCTCACTTTTCTTTGTCATCCATGATGGAGACATTCACAAACACAAATGGTGGGAGCCTATTTACACAAGGTTATAACTGTTCTTCACATAGGTGTCAGCTTTGGCGTGGAGTCCACAGGGAGTTAGACAGATTCAAATTCAAGCAGATAAAAGATGATTGTCCCAGTATCCATGTTAAAATATCTGCTTTGTTGCACACTAACACATTTGATCCAGGACCAGTGCATCTTTGCCAGTCTCTGGACGCTATGATGGTAGAACTAGGGATGTCCCGATCAGATCACGTGATCATAAATCGGGCCCGATTACGTGATTTCAGACTCGATCGGAATCGGACGTTACCTCCCGATCAGGACTCGGATATATATTTATTGGGGTTGTCAAAGTTAACGCCTTCTGTGCAGGGTGGCTCTGTGTCTTGTAGTGTAGGGGTAAGACAGTTGCCTTTGGTGAGAGAGGTCCTGGGTTCAAGACCTTGATGCGCCATTGCGTGTCTGAAATGTCCTAGCTTGGGAAGGCTGAAGCATTTAAAGTTGGCGGCAATGTGTTGCGGGCAGTTTGGCGAAGCAGCGCACATGTGGAAATCCACAGTTGATGCGACAGTGATGAACAGTCAGCGTGAAGCTCTCTGGACACACACACACACGAGTTTTGCTTGCAATAACAGGCAATATCATTTATATGGTGCAAAGGTGCAGGATTGCACAAATGACTGCAACGAGTGACTTGCTGTTTGCCTTTGTAGGGAACCTTAAAAGTATCGGATCATGACTCGGTATCGGTAGATACTTAAAATCAAATGATTTGGACTTGGACTCGAGGGAAAAAAAACCTGATCGGGACATCCCTAGGTAGAACCACACATGACCTTGTTTTGGCAGTCTTCTGTACCTAACCACCTCATCTGATTGGCTGATTGTGTTGTAGCTGCCATTATTGAGGACAACAACAACCATTAAAAACATACTGAATATGTGAGCAATGATTCAGTGGCTAATGTCGAATGCCAGTGAGTCTAATGAGGTTTGAGTGGCTGCAGGCAGGTCTATTTTTTAATTATCCATTTTGAAACTATTGAAAAAGTCCAGTTAAATAAGTTGCAGCCAGCCCCGCTGCGCTATGGAAACAGGTTGAATTTACCTCATACTTCAGCTTTATATGAAATTAATGGACTTCTGCTAACGTGTTGAATGTTGGGTTGAAGTGCTTGTGTTGGGCTGTTGTTTAACACAGCTTTTTGAAAAGTCAATTAGAATAGTAAGTGTGTGTCTGGCTCTGCTCATCCAGCTTGTCCGGTAATTTATTTATTATTTTTTTTTGGTCACACTGGTCTAGCTGTGGACCATGGCAGAGACTGTAGGCACTCAGCGAGGAGAGGCAGCCAGAACGAGCAACACTGGCTGTCAGTGATGCTGCCAATCCAGGCTGTCCACACAGAGACGGCTGTACACCTGCCATTCTGGCATATTCTGCATCCCGCTCTAATTCAATTTACCACTCAAACACATTTCAGGGCCTGTCACACATCTTTCTAACCCAGAGGCAGATGCAGCAAGAAAGCCCGAAGGGTGTTGGTAGATACTGCAGCTGTGAGGCTGAAGTGTGAGACTTCTGGGAGGTAAGAAAAATATTAAAATAATAATTTTTTTTTTACACAACACAAACACAAACCTGCATACAAATCCACAGAATGGGGCATTGGATTCATTACAGAACAGATTAGGGAAGTCAGTATCCAAGAGCTTTGGATTTAAAGCTCTACTTACAAAGGCATTAAGATCGCAGGGGGTGATAAAAATCATATGATTCTTGTTTCTTTTGTTTAAGAAGAGAAAAAAAAGAAATTTACTGATGTAATTAGAGGGAAGTACTGTGGGATTTTTAGAGGCCACCACTATTAGCTTTGAGGAAAGGTAGTGACTGTCATTATTCATGGAGTGGGTTTATTTGAAAGACATTAAAACACAGACAGCATTATGTGAACTCTTATTTTAAATGGCCTCATTGAAAGCACAAAACGAAATGCAGCCTCCAGCACACAGATCCCTTCTCTGTACAAAGCCACCACTGTGGCTGCAGTGATGCCGTGATCACTGTCAAAATAATGACCAATGATCTCCTTCTTTTTCCACATATCATGTAATTATCATCCAGGAGAATGATAATTAAAGCTATTACCTTCTGTATCTTTGAATCTCTGTATAGAAAATTATTATATTATACATTTAAAAGGTCAATCTATGTGAAGCTGCATTTAAAAGACAAAGGGAGTTGTTAGGTCTGCATGATAGAAACATATATATATATATATATATATGTTTCTATCATATATATATATATATATATATATATATATATATATATATATATATATATATATATATATATATGTTAAATGTGCAAAGAATGCATGCATGTGTGTGGATACATAGAAACAGTATGTACATGTAGCACAATAGGCATGTAATCACAACTACTAACAGTAGTTTTAAGTAGTTTGTCCCTTTTGATGCATTTAAACTGGTTTAATATAACAAACATCTTTTAACATTTATATTGTGAAACCTTCAGCACTGTGCCTAGATGCTGATCAGGATTTCTTAAAGCTCACTTTTGTTCTGGAGTTATGGCCTCTGTTTATTTTTATCCTACTATAAATCTTGTATGTGTTGAAGTTTAGATATCACAAGAGGAACCTGCATTCTTTCAAACAGCAGAGGGGAAAGGAAGTCTTCCCTCGTGGGATCGCTGCAGTCACAAGTTCAGCCAAATAAGTCTGGGAACGGTGCCTCTGGGATGTCCTGAAGCTTCATCGCTTGCTCATCTGTCACACTTGATACTACACGATGCAAAAGAAGCAGACAAATACGATGCAACCCCAACATCAAGATCAACCTCATCGCTGACAAAACACACTCCAGAATCGTGCAAATGTGAACTGACAGGATGCTTCAGGGTGATGAGAACCCAGCGGAGGCCGGGTGCACCGATGCTTGTGCAGAAACCTGGCCTAGTCCTATCATAGGTGCTTATAAAGAACAATGATTTACACCCTGTAGCTGCAGGCTGTAGCTAGCTGATCCAAGTGTTATTTGGCTAAGATTTAGTGTGAGCAGTATTTCCAGAGAGTGAATCTGAGCTGTCCAAAATGACAGCCGTCAATCCGAAGTGGCAATCCTTGATTCCACTGTGATTTATAGCTTTATTCAGCCTGTGGTTATATTGTGCCTGTCGCTGTGTCTGACATCTGCAACCAGCCAATTAGAATACTACATAAAGTCATACACAATATACAAGCTGGCATGACAAACAAGCAGGAGAGGCAGAAATTAGGCTTTGATTGCACACAGATTTCTCCACACAGGAAAAGCAGAATCTGTGCCAAAGCTTCAGTGCTTGGAGTCGCCGCCAAAAATATTAGCTGTTAATTCAGGGTGTGGCTGCCTCTAAAACAGGATTGCTAATCTTGGAAAACTATAGCAAGGTTTAAAAGTAGCATCTCCTCAGAGCTCTGCCCAAACATGTGTCCTGCCCTTCCAGTAAGGAAACACCTTACAATTGTGACTACTGTAGGAACACACACCTATCAAGGTAGCATGTGAGCATGGGATGCAATCAATCATGTATCATTTTCTCCTTTTTTTAGAGCCAGTAACTATTGGGTGTGTAAGAACCATTTTAAGGGACGGGACGGGACAGTGGTGTAGTGACTAGGGCTGCAACGATTATTCGAGTACTCGAGTAATATTCAAGGGCAAAATGCATCGGCAACTAATTTAGTATTCAATGACTCATTAGTGATGTCATTGGGAACATACTCTGGCTCGTGGCGCAGCGGGATGATCAGCATTTTGGGTGCAAGAGGTCCTGGGTTCGAAATCTGGGCGAGCCGTTTAGAGGACACACACACTCACACGCTTTTGGCGCCAGGCATGGAGGTGGTCGCGGACAGAAGCAATGACAAAGCAGCGGTCCAATGCAGGCACCATCTAGTGAAGTAGCTATTAGCTGCAGCTGTATTAATGGGAAAACTATGACATTTACGTGTGATCCGATTACTCAAATAATCGCAAAAATAATCTTCGAGTATCCAAGTATTAAAAAATATTCGTTTGTTGCAGCCCTAGTAGTGACCCGTTCAGGGTGTGCCCTGCTTCTCGCCCATTGACAGCTGGGATAGGCTCCTGCCCCTCTGTGATTCAGTAGCACAGGACAAAGCAGGTTTATGAAGTAGATGGATGGAAAAAAAAAAAAATATATATATATATATATATATATATATATATATATAGTATCTGTTGGATAGAATTATCAACGCCGGCTTTAAGTAAAAGATAAGGTCTTGATAACCTGGGAGTGAGATGGAGTCAACCGCCACACAGATCCGCTCTGCAGGAACAAAAGGCTGCAACACACACCAGTCAATATTAATCACAGACACTTAATACTGCAGTGTGAAAAGTGACAACTTCCTTCATTCAGACAATCTGGAAGAGCAAACACATGATTGATTAATAGTATTTTTCACGCGTGTCACTGCATCATGAGCAACAAATCAGAACCGCAAAGCTGAAAGAACACATCAAAGCAATTCCGGCACACGAATGTCGGATGCTTATTAAACTCCTCTTCTTTTTTTTTTTTTTTTTAATTCAGCATACTGAACCAGCCGCCTGACTAACTACAGTGTTTAGATGCACAGCGTGACTAATCTATATTAATCCAACATGACAGCTGGAAACTCACCAAAATCAATATCTCTGATTGATTGCTGTCCAACTTGTAGTGCTAGAGCTCATACTCTCAGAAAATGACCACCAACAAATCCAAAATCATTCAGACATACATCACCATAGACTGTCTGCAAAAAAAATAATCCTGTTAAGTCACTGTAAATGTGGATTTTATTTTTTTTTACAGAAAAGCTATGTATTTTTTTTCCCATCCAATCCGCCTGAGTGAGCGTAGGCTGGTTTATAATGATAAAGCTGCTTCACACTGAGCCAGCTTTAACACTTCCTGCTTGACAGTCATCAATCAATTTCTTTTTGCCTCCCCGTAGCCTTGCAAGCTGATCACATGATAGTGTTCCATGGGTTGAACCATCCCTAAGGTTAAACACACACACACTCACACACACCTCCAGTGCAGCTGCTATCCCATTGGTTCCTTTAGGTCTCAATCCAACATCCATCACATGTGCTCCCTTCCCCCCATCGTGCAGTGATAAGAAGCAAGCATTACAAACGTCATTTCACATTTTCTCCCACTTTTTTTTGTTTTGTTTTTTTTAAATTGCCCACCCATTTCTTAGTAAGTAAAAAGTGTGTGTGTGCTACACACACACGCACACAATCCTCCTTCTGCAGCTATCAAAGCCATCAATCAGCCATGGTTTGAGGCTAAAATTGTGGGCCATTCAGATGGATACATTTGCTACATCCCCACTTCAATTTGTTTGGCAGCTTTGGAAAATGCAGCCAGTTCGGTCTGCAAACACATCGTACCAATCACTCCCATTCAACTGGCAAAGCATGAAATGACAACCAAGGCCGTCCGGGGAGCTCTCTGTTTACAGACGCCGCAAGACAACGGCAGTCTTAAAAAGAAGCGGCAAATAATGCCGGCCGAGATTTCAGCAGAGATGAGGGCTGCTCTCTATTTGCGCTTTGGAAGTTCTGCATTTATATCAGTTGAGAGCTAAGAGGAGTGTTGGCGTAATGGGCATTTACTTATCTACTCAATAACTACAATGGAGTTTCTATATATTGTAACACCACTGTACTCAACAGCTGCAGGGGATGGGCTGCATAAGTCTGTGGTCTATGGTAGAATGAAGTAAGTTATACAGCTCATAATGCTGCTTTGAAGCTTTTGTGGTATTTTACATGATGAAGAATTGACTTGCTTTTAATGTCTTGATGTTGTCAGAGACCTAAACTGCACGTGCATGTAATGAGAGCTCTTTTTCCTACCATTCAAGTAAAACAAGTTTCGATTATTAGTTAAAGAATATCCAGAACGAAAGGTCACCTGACCCTAATGTCCGGCTAGGCTTTGTGTCTGACTGACCATCAGCCATAAGGAATGACAGTACAATAACCAGCTACCCAGCAGATGTGTACCTGTCTCCATTACCCCATCTGTTTCTCCCCTACTTGTGTCAACATCTTGAGCAAATGCAAAGGTGGAGATCTAAACAGCCCCTTCATGTTTATCTGCAACAGACTGAAGGGCCTTATTTTGCTGATTTTGCACCCCCTTCCCCCTTTCTGGACAGCGACCTGCCAGCGATCTCACTTTCACTTTTTCCCTCTGCCGCAGCTGTCTCCTGACGCAGCCCTGTCCTTGAAATGCAGTAACAACACCCTGTCTCACAGGCCAACATGTGCCAGCGGCGGAGACACTTAGACGGAAGAAACGAGACCTGTGGCGACATTTCTCCCACCTCAAACCTGTAATCTGCCTCAACTGTGAGGGCCATGTGTGTGCTCCAGACGAGACACATGGGAAATAATTTTTGTTTTAATGGCAGCAGAAAACTATTTCAGATGACCCATTTGACAATTGGGTAAATTGGCTGGTTTTTAAGTGACAGACAATCCAATCCAGCCAATTATGATAATCCTGGGACTCTGTGCTTGTCATAACACAAAAATCCCGAAGAGTTCTGCATGAGATCACATCTGCAAACACACATAAACTTTGATATAAATACTGTTTTTTGACACAAGGAATAAGGTATCTGTTTCACTTACACAGCCCAGGCTCTGCAAGAAAACGACTGAAACAACCGACGACCCCAAATCTGTCTTCTTACATGAACATAGTGCAGGAAAAAGGTGGAAAAGCTTGTTGCAGATGGGAAAAGGGGCAGTAAAATTTAGGGATGTTGACTGTTCAGCACAGCCACATCGACGGTGCATTTCCACGTGTGCGCTGCTTCGCCAAACTGCCCACAAAGCATTACCGCAAACTGTAAATGCTTCAGCCATCCCAAACTGGGAACGTTCGCACAAACACCGGCTCATCAAGGTCTCGAACCCAGGACCTCTACCACCAAAAGCGGCTATCATAGCCCTACAGTACAAGCCAAAGAGCCATCCTGTGCAGGAGGAGTTAACTTTGACACTTTTGAACGTCCTACTCCCATCGAGTCTGAAACCACGTAATCAGGCCCGATTTCCGATGAAATGATCAGATCGGGACATCCCTAGTAAAATTAAAGACATGTAGAAAAATACTAGCTAGCATCGACCCCTCCACTCCTAATTGACAGCCCTTCTATGTATGTTCGTCAAACCTATAATGGCCAACCACGTATTATTTTTGGAGCCTTTTTGTGCAACAGTTCTTCTTCATTATATTATTACATAGATTGTATAAAACTATAGTCCAGCTTAAGCAGGTCTATACAACCATACACACCTTATGGTGACTGTACTAAGTAAATTCAGGAGGTAATTCAACATACTGCACCTTCAGCACTGTGGAAGATGTGCAGGAAGAAAACGCATCTTACTATTCTGAATCAAATTGGTTGGTTAAATAAAGGTGGGAAGGCTAAGTGTAAAATTACAATTAAGCTTGCTTTCTGTGTCTTCACAGGGTTCAGGGTCCACCCTGAGTTCTCCACTTGCTTAGCCAAGAAACAATTATCCTTTGCAATTCAGTCCAAGTGGGGCTTAAGTTTTCAATTCCAGGTGCCCTCTTTGACCTCCAAGTGTTAGACGATGCTCTCATATCCAGCTCGGTAATGCTGAGCAAAGTGATGGAGTATGTTTTAGAGGTATGAGACTCTGACTTGAAGTGCATTATTACCATAAAAAAGTAATTCATTTTTACAGCATATATTGCATATTATACCAGATTCAGTCTCCCGTGTATGTAGCAACAGGAAGAAACATGTTATTACAAAAACACATCTGTGCTATCATTTATAAAAACAAAGTGGAGCCATAAATAGATAAGAGGAGCCAGTCCCCTGGGGTGCGATGCTATAGATTTGACCTTTTATCTAAATTATACATCATTGCTGAGAGGCTTATATAAACCCTTTTGATGCTCTTCATCGTCACTCCACAACAACAACCTGCAGCCTTTGTCTTTGAAATGTAGTAAAAGTAGAAATTAGTCAGACAAAAGAAAATTTGAGGCTACAGGTAAGGAGTAACCATGCACATGGTTAATTTAAATGTACGTAAGCAATCTTAATTATCCTTAAAATTGTGTCAGTTTCTACATTAGATTTTCCCAAAGTTCATTTATTTCAATTTTCCTGAAGAGCTGCATTTGCCTTAGTCACATAGTCGGTGCGGAGTCTGTGGAAGGAGATGCAAAAAGACTGAGTGGGCAGATAGGCTAACAACAGGTCAAGGCAAAGTGTTGCACACAGAATATCTTACGTTATACACGCAGTCTAAGAATTAGGGCTAGAAAAACTCTTCAAGAGTAATTGCAAGTTGAATGCTGACTTATTTTCAGTTTGTTGAGTTGCTATGGCTACCATTTTTTTGCAGTTCTACTGACTGGACCATTACAAATAACTACATCCTCAGTGCACTAACTCTGGACTCTTCTGGATTTTTTTTTGTACAATCAGCCGATAATTAGTGCCTGACTCTAAATCTGGCTGCACCTCAAATGTGCTTGTATCTGAAAAGAGGAGAACTTCAGACCCAAAAAATGAGACAACTCAAGCTGTAAAAGAAAGATGTTCAGAAGAAGCCATCTGTGCTTGAGATAGAGAGACAGAGAGAGAGAGGTAGGAGGAAGAGAGTGAAGCCACCCCATGGCCAGAGTCAATACAGATCTCGGTAAACATAAATAGGCTTGGATCTGTTACATCCACACACAGATTCTTCTTAAGAAGACTATTGATCAAATCCCAGCAAAGGCAGAAACACAGGATAGATCAGCACAATTAAAGGGTTTGAGGGTAATTAAAAAAAAACAAATCTTCAAAGCATATTCTAACCAGCGCAGTGCCCCGTATTGCTATGACAACATGAGGGATGGTACATGTTTCTCTACTGCAGGGACATACTGTAATGCTTTGTGAGATTAGGCTTCTGAAAACCTGCCTTTTAATGTGACATTATGAACAAAATCTGGCGTTCCGTCCTCAGAAACATACAGGTCCATCACTAATAATGGATCGACTGATTCTACGACAAATCCTCTCACTCAAAGCGAGAGGCAGGCGGGGTGTGATGTGAAATCCAGTGCTAAATGACATTCAATTTTAGAAAGGTTTATGCTCATGCTGGCTTTCCAGAACTGATGGAGAAAGCTCATAACATCCAATCAAATGCAGAAACCCAGCATAGCCTGTCTCACACAGGTCTGCCATAGAGGGGTCTAATTAAAGCTATAACCCCCAAAGGTGTTCTTTCCCACCTCTGCTGTGGAGGACTGCTGTTGGCGGAGGGGGAGCAAGCCCTGCGAGTGCAAAGACAAACAGACTTATTAAGTCAAACAGCCCTATGGTGGTGCTGCTGCTTGATAAATGACAAGAGAAATGGGTAAAGAAGGCATTTGATGCTGGAATAAAGACGGGGGGGAAAGTTCTCCACACAGGCGAACCACTCTGGGTTTATAAAAACTGGCTTATTAATGTTCAAATGGCAAGGCCTGTATCTCTATTCAGATATGCTCCCTAATGGAGAAGGAAGAGGGTGGAGGGCGGGAGGGAGGGAGAGGAAAAAAAAGAAAATATTCACACTCAGGGCAACACTCTGGAGAAGAACATTCTCTTTCTAAGCTTTGGCTGGCATCAAACCAGCAGTGTAATTTGAGACTAAATCACAGAAAAGGATGCAGAAGAGTGCAAGCAAAATGTTCTATTTATTCTGTTGTATTTTCCTCGGTCCCTGCAAAATGAAATTATTCCTCAATGCGAGGAAACTGGCATGGTGCCAGGCATTGTCTGCAGAATAAGAATTCACAAAGCTCGCCTTCCCCTCTCTGTTCCCTGTTAGCATTAATGCTTTCTCTGCTGCGGCCCTGATTTGGCTTGGTCCAGACATGAGCATTAGTCTTTCAAAGTTCAATCAGTCATTTCAACTACTTCCTGGTGACAGGCCAAAGAGAACAACATGGCCACAAATCAAAGGTGAGCAGAGAAGCCCCCCCTCTCTTACATGAGCAGGCTGAGGAGATGTATTGCTGGAGGCTTTGAAATGCAAAGGAGGAGAGGGATGTGTTTACATGATGACATTGTGTTTATCCATCAAAAGCAGACTGTAGAGAGAGGCGGTGTCGTTGCACTATTTGGAGGATGGAGGATGACTGAGCACTCAGAAGAGCCTGGGTGGCACGCCAATCTAACAGCCAGGTCCCAGCGGTGATGGAGGGCAGCGCTTGTGTTTGGTGCCACGTCTTTCTCTGCTCTGCTTTTCCTCGCAAATCAAACAAACAAAAAACAAAAAAAAATAGGAGGCGCAGGGGCCTTTTTATGTTTTGTGTGAAGAGCCCATGCATGTCCAGATAATCTCAATCTTGCATAATGTGTGGAAAAAAACCAAAACAAACAAACAAAAATTTTTTAAAGGTCTTGGAATTTAATTAACCAAACTATATATTTGACTTTTAACTCACTATTGGTGTTCATCACTTCTATTTACATCAGTTTTTACTTGTATACATACATTATTACACATCTATAGGTTATAACAGATGTATAAAGCAGATAGGCCACGCCCACTTATTGCTAAGCTAATACCTCGACAATTAGGCAGGCTCATAACTACGCAATGGACAGGTTGATTAGGATGATTGACACCTCTATCGAAAAGTCAGAACCTATAGATTTGACAGGTAGTAGTAATATTAGTGCTAGACTCACCAATGACCAACCACATGGAAGAAAATGCATTATATGCTAAACGACTGTTGCCACATTCCATTCTCCCCGCCAAAAAAGTCCTCCACAAACATAATAAATGTCTAATCCTAATATTTTTAGTCTTGAATACACAGACATGTTGGTCTATCTGAACCAACATCCTGATCTTGTCAAGACAATAGCAGTTATCTTGTATTATTATTATTATTATTATCTTGTGCGCACAAGATTAGAACTTGTGCACACACAACTGGATCTTGTGCAAACAAGATAATCTCTTATGCATGAATCCTGAAAGCTGAAGCCTGTCAAGAAGTATTTTCTCTTGCTCCTAGCTGAACATGCCGCCACTCTTTGTTTCAGTACGAGGTGAGAGAAAGTGAAACAGGAGAATCCCCATCTTGTCATTTCTAAAGCCTTTAAGGCTCCCCGCATGACTGAAAGTTATGAAAAGGCCGCTGAAATATCAGAGGGTTGACTCTCCAAAAAAAACAAACATCAGAGATAGATATCAGACCAGGTGACGAAAAAAAAAATATGCAAATACGTTCTGCATGCTTTAAAGCTGGACTCCGGGTGGTTCCTGGCTCATATTAGTCATGACTCGCTGGCAGAATGTGCTGCCTGAATACTAAAGCATTCTTTGGACAGATGAAGAAACACTGAACGATTGTATCACTGACACCCAGCGTAAAGTGACGTATGATGGAGAAAACAAAGATGACCCGATGTCACAGATAAAGCCACCCTGTCTTTTCTACTGTTACCTTATATCCTCTGCAGATTTGACAATAAGTGCACAAGAAACATAAATCAACATCAGGGATAAAGCATCTTTATGATTCTGAAAACCGTGAACGAACAGACTGCAGCCACCGTCTCAGTGACAGCATCTGTTTAAACAACTTACAAAGCAGAAAAAAAAACAGATGGAGAACATTTTCAAGCAGCGTTGCTTTTACTGACAAGATATGCGAGAAGAAATCTTCTGTCTTCTTACTACCTGCTGTGTAACAGGGATGTTCTGCTGAGATGCTGGCTGCTGACCTGAAAGCTTATCACGGTGGAAATGTTCCTGTGTTAAATGCCATTATACATTCTAAAAAAATAACATGCCATTTAGTTTTGCACATCACATGCATATAAAACGTGCATATTAATCCAGACTATTCAGAGGAAGCTTCCATATTAAGTACTGCTAAGAGGTCAGTGGATGATATGAAAGTCTGCAGCCTTTATGCAGCACCAACCACCCAATAAAGACTTTTCTCATGCACCAGCCAGCCCCACTGAAAGCAAATTATTTTTAAAAGTGGTAAAGACATATGCCAGGAGTCTCATCATTTATGGTCCTATATAATTCAATTATGCATCAATATACGGTTGCTCTTGCATTTGAATTTTTATCCTTGCTCTCATCTTAAGTAAAGTAATTACTGTTGGATTTAAAAAAAAAACATAACAGGGCATCACTGGCATCACTTCACATGATTTTGGAGAACTGAAATTTTCAGATTGCTACCAGGTTAGTGCTTGCCTGCCTGCCTGCCTGCCTGCCTGCGTGCACTGAAGTGTATCATTTTCTGGATGCTGTTGTTGGTGCTTCATAAATTACATGGACTTCACAATGCACTTATTTGTCACAGGACCGCTGGATAGTCTTTAGTGCACACATTACCATCCACCGGCTCTTCATGGATGATGGCACAGTCAACCGTAAATGAATGTGACATGTCACATCCCTCATGCAAACTCGTAATGCACCATCTCACACACACACGCGAGTTTTTTTTTTTTACACAAAGATAAGTAGCTAATATGTGATGCCATGCCTGTTAAGGGAACTCTTACATCAGAAGGGATCTCCCCCTAGAGGCTTACATGCACCATGTAAATACACTGACATCCTTCCAGCTGCTCTGTGAAGAAAAGTAGGCTAAATCCTCAGTTTTCTCACTGACAATTTAGTCTAACATCTGTGTGTGTTTGTGTGTGTGAGAGCAGGGTATGTGTGAGTTTAGGGCTGCCATTCCCTTTTAAATTAAATATCAGAGCAAGGAACGCTAATAAATGTCCCTACTTACTAAAAGTAATGTGCATCTTACCAGGAAAATAAAGAAAGAGGGCTCATTCGGCTGAATGAAACAACACAGATGAGCACAAATATACAATTTTCTTATTTTATGGATTTATGGGCTAATGGGTTTGAACACTGTTCCAGTTTTATACCGCCTAGTTGCACAGGGCTACACCTGCATCATGAGGTCATGACTGTGACCGCTTAGCAGAACTCTTGTCAACGAGGCTTTATTATTAAGAAGACCCTTGATCTCACTACTTTACTGGATGAGTGAGTCTGTGTGCAGTGTGTGACCTCCCTGAAACCCAGATGACTATCTGTAACTCTGAATATCAAAGACATGGACCACAGCATGCTCCCCTTTCATGTCGTGCACCTGTCCTGACGATACTGAAGAAGCAGATGGTTTGTAACATGGTAGGTGTGCAGAGCATGCAGGATTCTTCTCACTGCAAACTTGCATAGATACAATGAAGATGTATACTTTTATAGCATCGTTATGTCATAATTAGCTATGTAGAGGGTGGGGGAAATTGCTAGGATATCAGTACAACAGTTGCAGAAATCCTGAGAGAGATCTGATTTCATATGGCATGAAGGCAATTAATGCTGACTGCAATCACACTACTCTTATCTTCTTTCTCCTAATTGGTGGGATTGCTGATATAGCTGCGCAGGAATTCTTAAACAAGTCCAACTGCTCTCTGCTTTCAGCTCTTGGATTCACCGTGATAATACTAGGATGCCTCACAATCTTCTGAGCTATAATCCCAAACAGTACATGCAGCAAATGCTTTCAGCAATCACACAACAATTTCACCATAATTGCATGTTGCTAGTTAAACAAAACACATCATCTGCCAAATGCCACTCATTTACAGTCTAGCAGTCGCAGTGATCCTGAGATCTGGTCTAACCTGGCATTAAGGCAATTAATGCTGACTGCAATCACACCATTGTTATCTTGTTTCTCTTGTTCAAAGTTTAAATCGAGGCATATGGACTCAAGGGTTTTTGTTGATGAAGACTTCTTCAGTTCTGCTTGTTTCTCTTAATTGTTGTAAGTGTAATGCACAGAAACCCTCGATAAGTCCAGCTGCTTTCTGTTTTAGGCTCTTGGATGTACCATGATGACACTATGGCTGGGGACACACTGCACGACTTTACCAGTCTGAACAGATTTAGAAGGGACACACTTAACAGACTGGCTTCAGCAGATTGACGATGCGGTCACACACTTAACAACTGCCCCTGATGAGGGATCACAGACTACGGATGGATTTGCCAAACCATCTAAATCCTACGGAACGCAGCAAACTGGCAACTGCAACATTTAACAAACAAACATATCAGCTAGTGGCAGTAATGAGTCAATCTGTTGTTCAGATTTTGGTGTTGACTACATAACTGTCCACAACTAGTGCAGACTGGTGCAGACTTTACCCAACAGGGAATCGTGGATAAAATCAGACAACAAATCGTGTTTTGTGTCCCCAGCTTAAGATGTAAGACATCACCTGTTAAGGTGGATCCATACTCCACGAGAACAGAGAACTCGCTCCTCGCTGCCGACGTTACGCCTGAAAAATGACGTCATTTTTCTCTCGGAGCGCCTGTTCTGCAGCTCTCTCGGACACATGGCCTGGGCAGAACTTTTTCTCTCAGTGCTGTGCGAGAACAATTGTGTGATTGGTCGGAATTTAGTGGGCGTGCTGAATGTGGAGAAGCGCAAGAGCTTCATCAGGTGCAGAACACACAGACAGAAGGAGGAAGTACAACGACGATGGACAGTTTAGATGAGCAGCTGGCAAACAGCTCCTGGAAGGAGAAACACGGCGCACAGAGGAGAGTGTCTGTCCACAAGGTGGCGATAAAAATTAATCCCAGTATCGATCGTGGCGTTACAGTGACTGGACGCGCACATTAAACACCGGGAGACGGGATGTATTATTGCAGACAGTCATCCACACGTTCACAGAGTTAAACTCACACAGACCAGAGGTCTGCTACAGTCAGCTACACTGATCTTCTATCTATTATCATGCTGTACATTACATTGTCAGCCTTTTGTGTGTGACGTGTGCTGCGTGGGCAGGCCCTTTGCACACACTTCTCGCGGAGTATGGTACCTCCGTTATTTATGGTCTAGCAGTAACAACATAAAACATTCTTTCCTGACCATCTATGGCAAATACTGCCTGCTTTTTAGATAGGGACGCAATGAATTTTTGTGCATTCCTTGGAATATCTCTGTAGCTTCTTTTGCAAAATCTTAAATGTAGCACAAGATACTGTAGCTCATTGTTTTGATTTAAAAGGCAGATTGTTATGAATAATGCCAGCATAGAGATGAGAGCAGTTAAACAAGAGCCACATAGAAATGGACATTCTCTTCATATCCTGTTAACAGGCATATGAAGTGAACAGACATGATCCAATAAAGTCAGTAAAATAAACCATAACGGGATTCAAAAGGGTAGCTCATCACCAGGGGTGTTGAAGGAAAAGAGCTGTGATGAATGTGGCATTTGTCAATCGCACACACCTATGGTGAGCGTGCCATCTGGGTAATCTGCAGTCAGCATGACCTCCCCCACACCCACACGTCTGACCATCATCACACAGTGCAGTTCTGCAAGCCCATACGCCTACACACACACACACACACACACATTCCTAGTACTGCTATCATTAGGAGGACCTTTCAATGTCTATGTTCAGACAGCCTTCAACCCTAATATAAAGCTGCATTACAGTGCAAATTAGCATGGATCAGGTGATGTTCAATACATGAATCTCTTTTGCACACTTCCACCAGTCACAGATAACTTAAAGTAGAGTCATTCCTTTGCGCCCTGCAGGACCTGACAAGATCCGAACTATCTCGTCCTGGGTGACGGGAGTGAAAACCAATGCAAGCTACTTCTTGAAGGACTTCTGAGACTCATTGCAGTGGGGAATAATGAAGAACGTCTGCTTGAAATACTGATGAATTCTTGGCCCTGAACAAGTGAGAGCAGTCCTGACATGATAATGACACAGCAGCAAGACCAGAGGCTTTGGCCGGTTAAATCTAAATGTGAAACACCACAGTCTCTAGCAATGGAATTGTTTTTTTGTTTTGGTTTGAGGACAGGATGCCGAGGCTCTCACCTTGTTTGGGTAGCAGCAGGAATGTTTGGAAAATAGCATTGCATTGAGTAACTGGGGTATTCCTTCGGCAAGAGCAAGATTGATCAGAACAGCAGAGCTGCTACCGCTGGCATCGCACATTAATCGTTTAAGTCAGCCACAAGACCGAGCAGGATTTCACTCTCGCAGCAAGGCTCGTTTAACTCCTTCCAGGTGTCACATATTAAGAGGTTTTTCCTGTGTATTAGTATTATTTCATATCAGAGCTTATTTTACATGCACATGGGATCATCTTTGGATTGCACTGTATGTAACCTTGGTGATTATGAAGATGATTTTTTTTCTGCAAGCAGATCTAAAAAGAGATAAAGATAGTACAAGACCGAAAAGCGATTGGCATTTTCAGAGAACAGCGTAAAAAAGATCAATCATGTGCATTCATGGTGCTGCTGGTTTTCACTTCATATGTAAATTCTCTGAAGAAAATCCATAAGAACACCCTGCTATCTCTTTCCTGATGTTAGAGTGAACATAGACTCACACGAGACAATGAATTGAAGGAGTATCGATGTAGGACCACACTGCTGCTGCTTTAGGAGGAATCATCTATCTTCAACAGGCGGCACAATAGTTGCAGGATTTTCACAGACAGCAGGGCTTCAAAAGGAGTTTGGCCAAACACTATTGATTTGTAAATGAAAGTGCAACTCATTCTGGCAACCATAATAAGTGAAGGTTTCCTCCAGCAGCACAGACCAAAACTGATGTCCTTCATCATTAAAGTCTGACAAAAACCAAGCACACGGTGGGCGTGAGCGCAGGAACATCAGGCCTTCTGCTCCTTTCAAACCAGTCCATTCTTTGTTAAAGTTCCTTGAGCGTTTCAACCTGAAAATTATCTCTGACTGGCACATTGATATGTGCTATGGTCGAGAGGTCATCGCTGTTTTCTCTGTAAGCTTTGAAAGACATGCCTGACAGCGAATCAGCAGATGACTCCGAGATAACCGATAACTCCCCCTGTGCTGCAAAAAGACAATAGATAGCATTGTTTTTCCACCTTTGGTCATAATCCAGCAGTGTTGGCTGGTCTCATGAGATCCCCTCTATGCTTTCCAGATATAATGCTGTTGAAAAGGAGAGAAGTGCACAGCAACAGCAGCAGAAAACTTTCTGTCTTAAATGAGTAAATTCTGAGAAGTGGGAATACGCTAAGGTAATGATGCTATAATAATACTCACTTGGGCTTATCAAGTCTAGGAAATTCCAGAAAAAATTGATTTATATCTCCTAGATTTATCATTGTGGTGTACATTACACGTCTCCATATGTGTCTTTCTTCTGGTAAGAAAAAAACACACACAAGCAAGATGAAGAACACAAGCATCTTGAAGAAACCTGGCACAGTTCCTAGTGTGTCTCAGTGTCTTCTCTCTCTTCATGTAATCCCAGACTGACTCCATGATGTTGAGACCAGAACACCCTGAAGGCTACACCATCTGTTACTTGTTGTTCTTGCCACAGGAAATGTTTTAAGGCTGCATGTTTGTGTTTGCTGTCAAGATGCAGAATAACTCACTGATGGTACAGGATGGTGGTGGTGATGATGATGATGAAAACATCTAATGTGCCTTCAACTTGTTTTAAGTCTACAGATATGTAGACATGTGTGTATTCTACTGATGGCACTCAGACTTGTTGCCTTGATAGCTGATGTTTTTGTATGTACAATATTTTAGCCAACTGTGCTGAGTTTAATAACACTGAATGTTGATCACTGCCTCCTTCCCTAAACTACTTTAGAGGTTACTTTGGTGGATTGGGCTTTACTGATGCAGCAAATCAGCCCGACAAATGAGCCTCTTATTGCCTATTACTTCACCAATGTGGCCACTTTAATTCAATACAAGTCTTGATGATTTCAAATTAATGTTGATGTCCAAAACTTTTTTTTTTTTTTTTTTACCACTGTGAGCTATTAGGGATCATATTGAGCTGAAATCCATGATAAGAGCTATTTTAAGAAAGTTTCTAAAGCTGCCATATATTTAGTTTGCTGCCAGTCACACTGTTAATATAAAGAGGTGTGATTGGGCTGTTTGCATTGCTAAATGGGAGATAAAGTGAATCCGTTCTAATGATGAGTTTTCAGAGTTGGTCTTATAAACCGCTGCACAATGTTTTGGCACCTCATAAGTCCTTATCAGATTGTATTTTCTGATTAATATTTCATCTTCTCTCTGGAACCTGAAGCGACATGTCAACAGGCACCACACAATATTTCCAGTATTTTGTTGTGGTAATGAAGGCTTGCGCTACATGGTTGAATTTCACATGAGAAGTGCACCCCCGAAGAAATACAAAGACCCAAAATTAAACTGATGAGCACCCTGATTGTGTACGGCACATCCTGACAGAGGCACAAGTTGTTCTGACTCATTTTAAGTCTGACAGTCTAACAGAGTGTTTAACGTTGGGAGAGTCGACACTTACAGGCTAAAGAGGAAGATAAAAACGTGAAAATCTGAGAGGGAGGGTGACAAACAAAGTGAAATGATATAAATAAAACAGTGTCATGATCGATCCAAATTCACCAAGGAACCTGTAAGATTAGGGATGTTTTTGCGAGTATTGATTCACACAAAGAGGCTGCACTTCTTATCGCACCCAACAACCCTCCATTACATCCTAATCCACACATTTAATAGCAAATAACTGAACCATTTTTAGAGTGCAGCTCAATGCGGTGGGTTCTTCTGCAAGTTGCTCTATCACCTTCCTGAGCTGAAGCTTTATGCACAAAATCTGAAAAAGAATTTTTTAGACCACGACCCTGAGAGCAACAGCTTTTCACCAAACCGAGCCCCGGCTTTCATCCCATGTCTGTGAAAAGCAAATACAGCTGCATCCCCACGCAAAACTGGATTCTCCCATTGGCCACTCAGGCTCGCAACAATGTATTATGAAAAATTGCTACGGCTAAGTAAGACTACATGAGCGCAAGTAAATAGTCACACAAAAAAAAAAGTTATTCCATTCGTTACTGCTCTTTCTTGACCTCCAGTGAAAATGCTTCCAAGTTAAACCCAGGAATTCCTAAGCAGACACTGTGGAGCTGAACTGAAAGAACGCAATGCATAAATATCTAAAATTCTCAGGCATAATCGGGGCAAACTTCACCCCGATCAAACTATTAAATGATAACAGCGCTGAGCCTCTTTCATGCGCCAGATCCTTCAGATAACTAAGCAGTACTGTTGTTCTTTTACAATGAACGCTGCCTTAATTTGCAGCCATCTGGACTGACACGCCTCTCAAACGTTGCCCACATCCTTCCAGGCCCTAACTGTTCAGCTATTCAACTGGCTTCCAAGTTTCAGAGTGCTTACTTAGCATTTGCGTCAGAGTAGCTTCTGTGATAAAGTGTTGGATAGCATTGATTTTGTGCCAGTAGTTGGTCTATTCTGGTCTCTTTTTTTTTTTTCTTCCCCTTTCACTACCGCCTCTCCAGAGTCTTTTTTCCCTCCTTTGGATAGCATAAAACACCGACATGCAGCCTCTCCACATTCATGTTGGGAGGTCATCCTGCGCCCTGGTTGCCTGTAATTTTCACGTCTGAGACACTGGAGAGGAAAAGAGTTGACAGACTGCGAAGTGGTTAACCCAGAAACCTGTGCTACATTTCTTTCACTTACTGTATTTGGCTCCGAACTAACTGTGGATGTCTGTGTTTGTCTCAAACTGTCAGGATGTGGTGGTTATAAACAAGCATATATGGTAGAATCCTGCCTCAAGTACACCAAAAAAGATGAAAACTTTTAAATAGACCTAGTGGCATAAATAGTTAACTATGAATATATCGTGCTGGTCTCCATACGTTTGTATTTTTGTGGCCCTCAGAGCCACAGATCCATCTATATTGATTGGTAAGTTTTGTTAAAATTGATTGTAGAGCTTTTTGCCTTCTCTCAAATATAATGGAGCCAAATAGCTCTCAGCCTGTGGTGTCCAAATCCCTCTCCCCCCTCCCAAAAAAAAAACACATCTAAAAAAACTCAATAGAGATGTCTCTTTCTAGCTATGTTGACCCAGTTACTCCAGAAAATTCACAGAAGTTGTTGTGAGCAATTTCATGTGGCAACTATTTTCTATCAAACTAGACCCAGCAAAGCCACAGAAATCCACCAGGAATCTGCAAAGACTAATCATTTCTATTTACTACTAAATGTTGTAGATCTTATTCAAAAAAATCATATGTTATACACACAAAAAAAACCTGTGAGGGTGCAGAGAAGCCAGAGAGCTCTGTCTGCTGTGGAGAAAGAGCAGAAGGAAATGGATGTAAATGGACGGAGATGAAAGGAAAAAAGGAGGAGAGAGGGAGAGTGGGGGAGGATGGGTAAATGGCTGTGTGAATGGATGGATGGATGGATAGATGGGGGTTAGGTGGCTGGAGGGAGGTATGCTACATATTGGCATCGATCCACAGGAGGGCCCATCAAAGATAGAGTGACATTTATGGGGCCGCTGACTGCGGCGGCCTGCCCTCAGCAGCAGGCACAGAAAGCTGTGACATTGTCAGCTGTGCTGGGAAAACTGTCGCTACTGTTGACTACTGCTGAGCCATAGACATTTTCTCTATAGATCCGCAGGTCAAGGGGCTTGAGGGTCTTGTTAGCTGCAGAGGCTGATACGCTCGCTTGCTATTCAACATGGATTTAAAGCAAAATGAACCCCAGGAGAATTTGCTTTGCACATTTAATGAGCACAAAGACACATGCATTTTTAAAGACATTTGTGTTGACTTGGGAATAAGAAAAAAGCTAAGTAGATTCTTAATCACACCTCTATAGCCAAGATCCCCTCATATTATCTGCTGTGTTCTTAACTTATGCTGTTGGAGAAACAATTATTAAAATGTCATTCTTTTTCAAAGATTTGAACACATTTGTACCACTGTATGTCCCTTAAGAAAGCTTTAAGTACTTTCATTTGCACAGAGTAGGTTTATGCAAACCAGGATCAATATTACTAGCCCCCTCAAGAACTGTCCTTAAAGTGTTTCCAAGTTTCAAGAACTGGTGTGAGAGCAGAGCAACATGAGAGAGGAAATACTGGAAAGAAAACTAGGGAGGGATGTGTCTAAATACCTGAGGATAACTGCCACAACACCAGTAAGTGATTTAGCCAAGTCTAGAATTGAAGTGTCAGAGAAGACAGTCATTAGAGCCCTGCACAGGAGTGCCAGGTCCAAGAAAAACTCCACTTCTGCAGAAAAGACACCTCCAAGTCGGACTGGAGTCTGCTAGAGACAAGCTGGAGAGAGATCACTCAGACTGGAAGTGTGTCATTTGGTCAGATGAAACTAAACTTTGATGTTGTCTTGAAGATAGGAGAGGCGTATAACCCAAAGACATGGCAGTGTCTTAAAGGTAGGGTAGGAGATTTCATTCTGATGCACTTTTTGTTAAATTAGTCTAACTTCTCTTTACAATCCGATAGCAACCAATTAGTTCGGCAGTTTCATATAGAGGCATATGTCTCTTCTACTGAATAACTACATCCAGGAGACCAAAGAGAACGTTACTGACTGGCCGGCGCGAAGCCCTGACTGAAATCTGACTCAAAGTCTTTATAGTGTACTAAAGTCCAAGGACCATGCCAGGAGACCATCAAATCTGAAGGAGTTTGAGAGATTCACCAAAGTAGAATGGGCGAGGATTCCTCAGGAGACGTGTGTCAAACTTGTTGAAACCTACACTGCAGGCTGTTATCAATCAAGAAGGATACACAGCTGAGTGTTGGCTTCAGGGGGGCTCATCATTTTGACCTTATTATTTTTAAGTTTTATGACAAAACAATGGAAGCTCCTGAAATAAAACTAGCAGGAAACGATAATATTCCTTAAGAAAAAGAACATTTTCAC
The DNA here is from genome assembly GCF_900634625.1 of Parambassis ranga. Taxonomy (NCBI): domain Eukaryota; kingdom Metazoa; phylum Chordata; class Actinopteri; family Ambassidae; genus Parambassis; species Parambassis ranga. The sequence continues at coordinate 4,097,365 of NC_041034.1, read as the reverse complement.
AATCATTATGTCTCCAGATATACGTTAGCTGACTCTGACTCCTTCGATTTGACCTGTCACCTTGTTGCTGCCAGACTTTAGAATAGAGTTTAATTGTCATTTGCACAGGTACACTACAGTACAGGTACAGTGGAATTCTTGCATATATCATATCAATGCTCTTCACTATTCACCTTACACACCAGTATACTGGTATGTAAAAGAAGAACATGCCTTTTTTGCCATAGAAAGTAATGCAGTTCTTATATTGTTACTTTATACTGAACTCACCACCTATCTAGTGCTCACATAGTCCACCACTTCAGCGCTTCCCATTCAGTGTCTAAACAAGCAGCTGTGCAAAGCATTCTGGTCCATAAATGTCCTTGTGAACACGTACCATTACAGTATAAATAAAGGGCAAGTTTTACTGCGCAGCCTGCAGATGCCCCGAGGTTGTTGCACGTTTTGTGTGACAGGAGTCCTTTGGATGTATTCCATTTCACATCCTGAGAGCAGAATACAGCAGCAGAGTGACTGCAGAGGTGTGTGTGTGTGATGAGGCAGTGGCATGCAGACATGAGGATGAGGTGATGTTACCTTTAAAAGTTGTATCTTTCCCACTGAAAGTTGTTGAATTTCTCTTACAAATGTGATGTGGTTAAATTCATGGAGCGCTCTCTGAGTTACAAGATTTCATCCCTTTTCCTTGTAGGTTTACATACAGACACACACACACACAGACACACAACTGTATGTGTGTGAGTGGTGTTCTATCATTGGCAATCATGAAATGATTGCAGGGAGAGAATGGTGGGTAACGAGCATGGCTGTTCAGCATTCCTAAACAGCTTTTGCTGTCAAGGACATTGACACACTGCAGCGGTGGACACACACACACACACACACAGGCTGACAAAAAATAATGTTTGGTAAACGGACTTTGCCTCAGTGTGGTATTGAAGGATAGTTTTAAGTCCGCTGTGAGAGATTTATTGTGTTCTTACATCCTGTTTGTTTCTGTGTCTCATCCTTTTAAATCTCAAAAATCATAATTTGACAAACTGTAGCTGCAGCTACATCTAATCACAGGTGCAGCTTTTTTTTTATAAATAAATAAATAAATGTTTGCATGGACAAAATACTTACTTGACATCCTTCATTTGTCATTATATAAAAAAAGGGAGAACATCAATATTTAATTTGATGCCCCCGCTGCCTCCACAGCAGACACCAAACAAACAACATTTGAGCGTTATTGTCAGTAATTTGTGATGGAGGGATTTGGACTTATTCATAAACAAACTCTCTGCCAGCTTCAGCAGATCTTATTCATAGGAAAAGAAACTGATAAAGTGCTTACTGTGCAGCAGGAGCTAAAATGGAATACTTGTGTTCGTAAGCTTCCACAATCAGTCAAAGGAAAACATGAAACAGAGCTCTCATGGCTACAGACACTTGTCTGCTCCTGTATTGTCCAAACTTGCTGGATTACAGTTTTTATGTTACAAGTTATGTCTTTTCACTCCCAAATCAAAGAATGCTGTAAACAAATAAAAACAAGATGGAGTGGAAGAGCGCTGCTGGTAATTTAACTATTTTTATTTTACTATTTATTGGATAAAATGCCTTAATTGTATTGATTAATTTGATCATCCTTTAATTGTTTAGGTTTAGTTCAGTGTGGCAGGGACTCATCATGACATTAGCTTAATATTTTAAGATAAGATAAGATAAGATAAGATAAGATAAGATAAGAAAATTCCTTCTAAAATGTGTTTAATGTTATGAATTTGTGGGTTGTAAGATGATCTTTACCTAATCCCTGTTTTATTGCCTAACCTTGACCAGTAGTTGTGTAGTTTTGTACACCAAACCCAGTCTTGATTAAAAACTAAACTTAACCACAGGTGAGCACAAACCAGTCTGTGGTGTCAGGGGGACTCTGAACCTGAACTCCCCCACCACCAACCTGGGAGGTGTTTTATGGACCAAATGTGGTGTCTTTTGTTTTAAGTGAGGACTTATAATATACAATATACAAAACAGATGGATAATTGTAATTGAAAAATTCATCCTCTAGTCCCTCTAGTCCTAATCAAATGTAAGAAATACATCGGCACCTTGACAGAAACCCAAACAGGAGCTGCAAGTAAAAAAGAAGTCCAGCTGGTCATTGATGTCTCAGTAATTCTGCACCTAATCTGATAAATCTTTTTACATTTCCACTGATTTCTTAACAGTTCCCCCCAAAACGTTTGAGGAAACAACATGCACAAGTTAATCCTCACAACTGACTGAAATAAAATAGGAGATATTCAGTTTCAATAGGCCTGCTATCATAAAGAAGAAAATACACATTTCTATCTGAAAGAGGGACACTTAGAGCAACTATTCTATAAATTAAGTGTATAACATTTGCTAAAGTTCTCTTATCTTTCATGTGGAGAAAATCAAGTGAGCAAAGACACCAGTGAAACTCTGTGAAATTGCCTTGTACTGATGTGTAACACTGGGTTTCATATTTGTATGTAAATGTGTTGGTAATTACTGTCCTCTTTCTTCTTACGTATTGCAGTCGAGATGTGTGCGATATCACTGGATTTTGAGAGAACATGTTTGGTAATTTATTCCGGTTTCTTTTTCAGGTTTGCTCTTTTGATGAAAGATCACAGACTCAAAGATTTAAGGTGGGATTAGTGACTCAGACTGCAGATTTACATATATTGCTGAGCCTTCTTCTTAACCTACAAGTGTCTTTTGACTCAAACTTTATTTATAATTCTTACATACAGAAATACTATATATATATATATTTTCAGTTGCTAATCAAATTGTCAAATTGCTTTTAAAATCATTAAAACATGGAATTATCGTGCAACTCTCAGCAGCTAAATATCACAGGACATTAATGGTCAGTGAGGCTTGGCCCCCGGAGAAGAAAAAGCCTGCCAGATTGCAATCCCCTAACCTTGCTGCACAAATGGTCGCACATGCCAGGCCCCACTACCCACACGACGCCTCCGACCACACACCGGAAATGACTGATGAGTCTCCAGTTAAGATCTGCGGGAGGCCCCGGGATTGAACAGAACTGCATTTTGTCACGCTAACACCGGAGGGGACATTTGAAACAGGATGACACCTCATGAATATCAAATGGCACCCTGCTTTTTAGCGTGACACACTTCACACTTCCTGGAATTAATTATCAGTGGATAATGTGGCAGCGACGTGGTCGCCCACCACTCTGAGTTTTCAAGGTGTTCTGAAAAACTTTTTGATGTTAGTGAAGTTGGACAAAGAGAAGAACGTGTTTTTTAGTTAACAAGCGCCTCACACAGACCTACAGCACCCACCGCAAACCAAAGGAGAACCTACAGTTCCAGACAATAGAGTGCAGTTATAGTGGATGATCTTCATTCAGTCGTGTACATACTGAATCTTGCTTCAGCATGAGGATGAGTTGATTGGAATCACACCTCCAACATATTGGCTGAACAGCATCCCTGGACTCCATTCCTCAATTCTACTATCCATGCCTGTGTATTAGCCAACTTCATTAATATAAAAGGCGTTAGAAGAGAGCAGGAGAGTGTCGCACCCTGGCCACTTTATCACTGCATGGAGGAGGAGGAGGAGGAAGAAGAGGACTGCGAGGGATAGCATGTGTAAGTAAGTGTGTGTGTGTGTGTGTGTATGTCTATGTATGTGTTCCAGCCTGCTTCAAAGGCAGCCTCTTGGACAAGATCAGTGCTGTGACCCTGTTCCAAGCCTATCAACAGGCTGTAGGCTGGCAGGTTTCTGGAGTGGAGACGAGCCTTTAATCTGGGACAGATGAGAGAGAGAGACACAGCAAAAGAACACACACACACACACAACACAGAAAGAGAGAAATAGATGCAGGAGAACAGATAGATGGATAAAGAGACAGGAATGGCTCGGTGGTTTCAGGGAGAAACAGGCAGCTGGACGATGGAGGGAAGCGAGGTAAAGATACTTCAGAGCATGACAGCACAGACGCATTTACACATTAAGTTACTGTAAGATCACAAATAGCATCACCTGGTCTTAATTTGAAGGAGTTCAGTTGGTTGGTTTTGACCATCATCTCTCTCATAAGTCTGAGCCATCTATAGCATGAGTGCTACCAGTAACTGTGTTTATGTCACGCTAAGGTCATATCCGGAGTATGATGTGCAGCATATGCTGATCTCAGTCGCATTATTACAGCATGTAAACACCCAAATCGCACAGCAGCATTTTCACAGCAGTTGCCATCGGCTTGGATTTGTTGGAAAAAAACTCACAATGTGGAAAATCTTCTCTGCAGTCTGCACCCTTGAACTCCACCATCACTACCCCTAACCCCCCAAGCAATTTGTGGCATTAATGGCAACCTAACGCTACCATGTCTCATGGGTCTACATGTGTCAATAAACAGCTTTTGTTGCAGATGGGAAACAAAGAAAATACGTGTTAACTATTTGTAGCTTTGGTGCTTAAATGTAACCAAACACTGAAAACAAACAGTATAAAATAAGAAAAGTGGGCAGACTACAGACTCTGATTTCACCCCACTTCACACTATAGTGTTATATTTCCATTTCCATTGTGTTGTTGTGTGAAATGTGAGTAAGCAGGCAGAAGTGCTGCTGTGGCGGGGAGTGTTGTGGTTGCCTGCAGGGAGGTAAGAAAAAAAAAAAAAAAACAGACCACAAACGCCTGGTCGAGAGACACAGTGCAAACAAAGGGCAGGTGTGTGGAACGAGGTATCATATGCAGAGAGCAGAAATAAGAGAAAAAAGAATTGAGATGAGAATGAAAGCATAGCAAGAGAGAAGCAGCGCTGGAGAAGACGTGAGGAGGAGGAGGCGGCAAGGCGAGTCAGTGCAAAACAGCGCTCTGTGTGTGTGTGTCTGTGTGCGTCTGTGTGTGTGTGTTATGACAGAACGAAAATAGAGATAAATGGAGAAGCAACAAGCCTCCTCTGCTTCAGCAATTGTGAGTCACAGGAGAGTCTCCATGTGTGTGTGTTCAGAAATATGTGTACATACTTTGTGTGCATGTATAATGAACAACCCTAAATTACACAGCATCTATATTAAGAAAGGGAAGTAAAGAATCAATCGCACACAAACAAACACACTTACAAACAAGCCTGCATTTGTGGTGACAGTTGTGAGAGGAAAAAGTAATACAGTCATTTGCATTTGAAACATAATCTTATAAATAGTGATGTAATACAGATCTTTTGCATCCCTGCTTAGGATTCTGCTGCACTCTTTGCCTCTGGTTGCCTGTGATGTTTACATTTCTGCTTTGCTATGTGGACAGGTGTGTGCTGCCAGAAACCTTCCCTGAATATATATTTACAAATGTTTTGTGTAAAGTGTACACAGCATGCTAGCCATGTGCCAAGCTCGCAGTTATGTTGGGCATACCAAAGGATTTCACAATGAACACGGAGGGAGGAGGAAATCATTATTATTTAGGAGCGATATGAAAAGACTGACAGCGATCTCGTGTCTGTGCATTAAGTACAAGAGCTCCACTCGATAGAGGGTTAACTAAACGAGGCAAAGGTCAACACAGCGACACTTCAGCGGCGCAGGAAGCAGAAGCTTGAGTAGCATATATATATATATAATAAGGTGCAATTTGTAAGATTGTTAGTCTCTAAAGTGACACACAACCTGTACAGGACACGTCACACCACCTGCTTCACAGTGTGAGCCAGGCGTACATCACCATAGTCCCTGGAAGGTGGACTTAACCGGCACCTACTAAACTACTAAAAGACCCTGTTCACACTGGGGAAATCATTCAGGCTAGAGCAGGTTTCTGGCCATATATGGATATAGCCGGATATTTTTTTTTGGAGTCTGAACAACGTGAATCGGTAGAGCTCTTGACCCACCTCTCGGAGGTGGATCTAGCTGGATTGGCTCAAATGTGGCTCAGGTCTGAACGCAAATGCGGCTAGCGTATCCGGCTAGCCATGTGATACTTCCGATTCACGGGGACAGTGTCCGGGTCGCGTACAAAAGCCGTATGTAAACAACCGTTTACATACGAACAGCTTTGCCCCGAGTTTATTTTTGACAGGGCTACAAAGGAATAAACTTTTTGAACAAAACAAAAAAAAAAACAAAACAAAAGAACAAGCGACATGGGACAAAAAAAAAATGCATGACGCATGCGCACACGCGGTCCTACCACAGCTTTGAGCGGACTCTGACTATTACGAGGCACCACCTAGCGGTTTGGAGGACAACAAACAAGCCAGGTTAAGCAGGATTGAGAATGGACACACGTGTGTGACAGCCAGTTTTAAAAATAGGTCTGAACGTATCCAGCTTAAAGGCTATCTGGATTCAATCCTACTGTAGCTGGATTGACTCTCTGTTCTTGGGCAAGACACTTCACCCTAGCCTGTGGCGCGCCTTGCTAGTCATTGTATGACACTGCTTGTGCAGCAGCCGTAACGAATCCCCCTCTGGGGATTAATACAGTATCTAAAATAAAAAAAAAAAAATTAAAAAAAATGTAGCTGTACAGGTTATGGCAGAGCCAAAGAGGATCTGTCAGAAACCAACACGGCGCAACAACCCCCTTTAAAAAGGTAATACACATTATATTTACTGTATATCAATGGTTTCCTTTAATATAAAGACCCCATAATAAATACAGAAACCTGATATTTATGCTGAAGGAGCTGCAGCTGTATTTACAACATGCGACATGTATTCCTTATCTGTCTGACATGTGCTGCACCTTCTGAATACCATAATTGCATGATGATAAATCAGACGTTCCGTTGTACCACAGGCTATTTTGGCTGCTTGACTTCTTCATAATAGAGTCATTTTTCAAACAGGACCCAGAAAGAAGGATATGTCTATTTAGGAAGGACCAGAGGCATTAACAGTAAACAAATAAGATGGAGAAGCAGGCTGCCTGAGTCACTAACAGCTCGACATCCAAACAGTCTGTTCTCTCCATTTTCACTGTATATAATTGAGGCAGAGCCCATTATCACTGTTATTTTGCTTATTTTTTTCCCATATTTTTTTTAAAGTAGAAGGCGACCTTAGAGAAAAGGGTGAAATATTTTCTTCACAAAATGAAATCATGGTGCTGTTAAAAGTGCTTTGTGAAACTTTTTATCTGGTAAATGTGTTAATAAAAATGTTTTTCCGAGGGCAACATCTATTGTGCTAGTTAAAAAAAACAGTTCTTGCTGATATTGTTTAAAAGCTTTCCACAAACAAAACACATGGGCAGGTTTTTCATCCATATTTCCATTTTCTTAACATCATTTGTCTGCACAGGGTCACAGAGCGGCTGAAGTCTATCTCAGGTCTGAATGGGTGAGAGGCAGGGTACGCCCTAGACTTTTTCACGGCTAACCCCCTGAGTTACACCTGGCATGATCGCCAGACGTTGTGCACCGCATAACCTGCTGCCACTCTATGCATGTGGCCCCACTATTCTGGTGCTCTATCATAAGCAAGACTTGTCAGTCTGCACTAACCAGACGATGCAGGCAGGAAGTGACCTGCCTGTTGTCTATAGCAACAGAAACAGAACAATATGACACATGCCGTTTCTTCCTACATGAAGTCTTAGGTTCAGATGGAGAGTAATGAAAAAGCTCTGCCTCTGAAACACTCCTGGTTGGACCTGATGTTGCACTGAGGACGTAACCGAGTTACAGCACGGCAGTAATGCAATGCAACCTTCACCCACATGCTCACATCTAGGAGCAATTAGCTTGTAGATGTAAGCATTCTTTAGAATGTGGAAGGAAACCAGAGTACCTGGATGACACTGCTAGCCAACACACCACTGTGCTGCCACAAAATATTTGTGCAGAGAAACAATATCAGCAGCTTGGCAACCGCCTGAATAGAACATCTCAAGCACACATCTCAGATTGAAACTGTGGGTGTTCTCGTCCTACAAGTGACCTGTTGTCAATCCGGCCTGTCAACATCAATAACCAAACAAAGCGAAGCTGCGAGCAGGAATAAGGAATAACGCTGACAGCAGCGCCGCTTGTGCATTATATGCATCTCTCTGAGCAAAGCCTCCAGTGAAGTGTAATACAGCTGCTGATGAGGTTAATGATTTAATGAACTTCAGGACATCATGAGTCAATAAGCCTTTTTACACAGCACTTAGCCATGTGCTAAGATTCACATCAAAATATACCCACTGCGACTCACAGTCATTTACAGCCTGGAATGTGTGTTATTCCCACAACTAACCACAGCAGTGAGGAACCACAACAATTCAGCACATCTGTTTTTTTGTTGTTTTTTTTTTGCATTGTTGAGACTAATAAACATAACTACAAGCACATCATTTGCTTTCATTTACTACTGTGCCTACAAAACCATACCAAAGGCAGAAATGTCAAATCCTGCATAAAATCTAGCATAAATAATTCTGTTATTTGTATACCTTGAGGCGTATTTCTGTAATAAAAGTGTCTACAGCACAACATCTACAGCTGGTTCTATCCCACTGAAGCAGGGACTTTTAAGCCTACTGGCCACTGTAGGAACTGCAGGTCACATGCTGGACCCTGGAAGTGGTTCAATCATTACCGAAGAAATTAAAGTGATTGCTTGTTTTCTCACCCACAAACACATAACGACCGACTCTGCATTCGAATTTTGAGGTATTAAATCCAGTAAAAGAAATTGAGCTGAAGCACTGAAGAATGAATGAATAATGTTCATAAGTAACTTTTTACTAAGAAAACAATCTACAGGTCGAGTAGTATGTGTTTACGTCTTGTTGAGTCATTATAAAGACCAAACAAAACCCCCATTCTCCTGCCATTCAGAGCTGAAAATAGGTGCTGTCTGTACACATCGGCCTTCTGCAGGGCGGGGACAAATTGGGATTCCTGCAGGTCTGTAAAAGGAAAGAGAGGAAGGAAGGAGAAGAGACAGCGAGAGAGGAGCAGCCTGCCACTCATCATCCAAGGGCCAGCGAGCATGGTTGAAGTCTGCAAGGCATAGGTCACCAGATCCATGTTTAATGTGCGCGCATGTGTGTGTGTGTGTGTGTGTGTGTGTGTAAGATGTGTGTGTCACTCCCACCATTGTGGCTCATCTCTGAGCATCACTGCAGGGGCTGAGGATGTGTCACATCAACCACAGGCCAGTGAGCAAGTCTGGGGAATTGGACTTCTCTTTACTGCCTCTGTGTGTGTGTGTGTGTGTGTATGTGTGCATACAACTGTAGATCAGCTGGGGTGTGTGTTCACACGATGGAAGATGCCAGACTTTTGCAGGTTTGTATTTACAGTATTTCTGCCTACTGATGTTTTAATAATGATACTTTCTCCCCAGTGTGACTCATGAGCTGAACACAAACATGCATGTAAAAGATGCGTCAATCAGTCAATATTGTTATTTCACACTAATATTCCACCATTATTTTTTTTATAGATTAACTTCCCTTTTTAGATAAGATTAAGATTAAGATTAAGAAACCTTTATTAGTCCCACAATGGGGAAATTGCATAAAGGTTGCATAAACTGTGTATTCTTTTAAATTACGCCAGTTTCCAAATGTGGTATTTCCTGATGAAGACACATGGGAGACGCTGAGATTACTCAGGTTTTAGGAGCATTATTTGCACATGCGTACAGTGCATGTGGAAGATGCATCTCATTTGGCTTCCTGCCTGCATACAGAGCAAGAAGCAAACAGTCTGTATGACTGGAAACGTTGGTCAGAAGAAGAAAAAATGAAAACTATACTCACTTCTACTGCTCTTTTTCTATTGTAGGTCACAACCTTAGTGTAAAACCTGATAATTACCCCTTCTTTAAACTCATTGCAAGGCATGTTAATACATATTAATATTAACGTAGCTGTCCTGGATTATTGCAGTCACATGATGATTCGTTTTTTTAATCTGTTTTGAACCTGAGATTCGTCCACTTTGAGGTGCTGAAACTTCAAGAACAGCCGAGAAGTGCAACCGCCCGAGAGGACGGTGGATTAATTGCAGGAGTGATGAGGATTTTTACAAGGAACAATGCAACCAATCAAAACTGAGTATTCTCCGGGGTCGTTTTACAAACAATAGGTAATCTTGTTCTTACTTTAAAAGGATTGTAGCATCCCTTTAAACATGCTTAAAATAATTATTTCCGCTGACAACTTGACATGATATAATTGGATACTGAAATCAATCACAACTGTACAGAGGTGTTTTATTTAACTCTATGCTCTCTACATGCTCTTAAAGGTACCAAACGTGCTGCTTACTCTATTTAAATCATGACTGAGCAGCCTTGAAGCTTATAATTGCTCTGAGCAGAATCTATTTTCAATTATTTATTCACATCTGCAGCTGATCTGATCTAATCCTGGCTAATCTTGGCTAAAGCCATGTCAGCCGCATGTTGAACGTGGTGAGATCTGTGTGTGTGTGTGTGTGTGTGTGTGTGTACAGTATGTGTGTGACATGTAGTAATGAACGTGAAGCACATCGATGCTGCTGTGAAACCACATCATGGTGTGTGTTTTTCTTTTTTACACATGTGTACGTGCTTTACGACAGCAGCCTGCGCCCACACACACACACACACACACACACATTGATGGATGAATGTGTGTCTGCCTTGTGTGTCACACCTCCAAAGCAGGCCTATAAATAATAAATGACTGTCCATGCAGAGGAGACATGGCAGCGTGAGCGAGATAGAAAAATAGAGTGGCCTTGTTAATACACCTCCACCCAGCCTGCCAGTCAGCAAGCTAACCAGCCTGCTCAGGGGACAGATAATGGCTAGCTGTGCCAACGGCTAATGCTGCAGCATTATGATGAAGCCCAATCACATACTGAAGCATGTGAAAGAGAAATGGCTTTATAAGTATCTGTTATGTGAAGATAGGTTGAATAATAAAAAGGTGGGCAGGGAAGGTGTCATTCAGAGGCACGGCTGGCTTTTTTTAGTCCCTCTTTTTAATTTACAGGGGGCAGGTGTGGCAGATTGGGAGACCCAAAGCTATCTTATGTAATGAGACCAATTTGTACTAAATGTTTATTGGATCCATAAGTACTATCCTGTGCTAATTTTCCATTCAATAGTCTGAGAGAAAATCACACTGGCAAAGGACAAGGAATTTGAATGAAGGGGTAAAAAGAAAAACCTCTATTCAATACACTGATGCTGCTGCATGTACTGATAATCAATACAATATCAAGCATGTGCAACACTTCCCTGAGAGTGTAGAAATCAAGGATGTGCCTGAAAGTCTACAATTGTACAACATGCAATTTGTGATTTTCAAAAATTATGAAGAAGACAGATTACAGTCTTTTCACTGTAATATTTTAGTATTTTTTTGTAACTTTTTTTGTAATAAAAAAAAAAAGGACCACCTAACACAGGTGTGCATCAATCGGCAACCTTCAGGGCTCAGAAGCGAGTCATTTCCCATTGACTCCCATGTTAAAATGGCCGACTTCACAGCAGAAATGAACATGTTTACAGCCTGGCACAAAAAACCATTCTGGTCTCAAATGATAAGTTCTCTTCTAGTGTCAATTGTATGGGGGGGTGAAATAATTATGGGCGTTGCCTCTTTGAGTGACAGGTGGTTGCCGTATCACAGCGTGAGTTTCCTGCTAATGCGATCGCCCGACCTCCTCAACTTTGCTCGTTCTCCCCCTCTTTGTCCATATTTGGAGGTTTGGCAGCCAGTGACGATGCCAACATGGCGGCGGTCAGAGCATCTCGGAGCCTCAAAATGGCTCTTCGGGAAACAAACGGGTGACGTCACGGAAGCTCTGTCCATAGTTTTTACTGTCAATGGCGTGCACACATTTTTAAAACACATACTAAAGACATTTTCAAGGTTTTCTAAGGTTAAGGTTGCAAAAAAAGCTTTTATGAAGACATCTAAATGTAACCTGATGGCCAAAAATTAAAATAAAAAATCAACATCATCTTCATCATCATACCATCTAGCTCTCCCACAAAGGTCATGGACAATGACGTGCAAATCATAACAGAGATTAATTTAGATGACAGTTCTTATGCAAATGATGTCACATCCTCTGGAATGTATTCACAGTAAAATGTAGCTGATGGAATCACACTGATTCAGCACCTGATGTGAATATTGTCCCACAAAGCTTTGAACACAGCCGATGACATTATGTCCGACTAATCCCGACTTGTAAGCGCTTTAGTCAGCCCGGGTTTTATTGTCCTGCGCTATCATGTCATAATTCAATCATTTGGACTTTTTAAAAAAAAAAAAAAAAAAAAAACCTTTCTTTGCACATGACATGCCATGCAATGCCAAAAGCTGACTTGACATATGAATATCTCCTCTCCTGCACAAAAATACTACATTTCCCCCAGTTGGCACGAGCTGTCAGAACCATCTCCACCACATTTCTACAGGAGTTAAAACATTGTTATAAGTAGGCTTTCAGATGCAGAAACAACTCTGTAAAGCAGCAGCGGGGAAAAAAGGAAAGCAAAGCCCAGTGACGCGCATCATTTGGCAAGATGACAGCTCCTTAGTAAAGGGAATTGGCACCGCTGTTTTAGTGGGTTCCCCGCCGAATATTATTGCCTCTGCTTCATCTCAGTCGTTGCCATTCTCAGTCACTTTGAGCCAAGTAATTGTCAAAGCTGAGCACCTTTCAGCCCCCGTGGAGAAGGTCGCACCACCCTGTCAGTAAACAGCAGTGTACTTTGAATATCTAATGTTCCCTTCCTCAGTATAAAACGAAACGCCACTGTTAGTGGGTGGCAGCAATAACACAGACAAGCCCGAGTTTAAAGAGAAATTGCCCATTTCAGATCCAACTGCAAAGAACAGAAACACTTCACACTGGATTTCGATAGATTTTTAGGTTCTGTGAACACTAGCAGATCTAACCAACCCGGCCCCCCCAAAAAAAAAAAAGAAAAAAAAAAAAATGGAAAGGAAAAAAATAAGAAGAAGATGCTGGATTTCTTACAGTCTAGTGGGCAGAAAACTCCAAAGCGACTGCCTCACAAGGAAAAACTGTGAAGAGCAATACATTTCAGGGCCTTGTGATCTCATCTTAAACTAATGCTCGGCAGAGCAAAGCTCAAATGAGGTCGGTGCACTGCCTGTGTGCATCCACACTTCAGAGTTCTACATAAGAGAAGAGCTGCCGTGGAGAAACTATGAAAGCAATTCATCTTCATAAAAAAAGTAATTGATAGTGATGCATAGTGTTTCTGAGAGAGGGCCAAAAATGTTAGCTCGTCAAAAGGAGATTCATATTTCATACTTTGTTGTTTGTTTACAGCTCCAAAGATCCTCACAGATATTCACAGAATCTATGAAATAAACAATGAAAGTTATTTTAGGTGAGGAAGACAAAACAAATGGATAGTTGATGCTTTTACATTACAGACAATCACGTTAGGATAACATGACATTTGTTGTATGCTGCAGTCAGACAGCTGATGGATGTGTTTAGTCAGTTGTAGTGGACGGAGTATTTGTCGACAGTAGGGCTGCAACAAACGAGTATTTTTCGATACTCGGATACTCACGTAAATGTCATAGTTTTTCCATAGATACGGCTGCATCTAGCAGCAGGTGGATGCCTGCTTTGGACCGCTGCAGTGCCATTGCTCCATGCCTGGCGCCAAAACCACGTGTGTGTGTGTGTGTGTCTCACCCGTGTCTCGAACCCGGGACCTCTTGCACCCAAAACACTGATCATCCCGCTGCGCCACAACAGAATCATCCCCGATGACATCACTAAACGAGTCATCGAGTACTAAATTAGTTGTCGAGGCATTTTTGCCCTCGAATATTACTCGAGTACTCGAGTAATCGTTGCAGCCCTAGTCGACAGTCAGTCCTACATTTAGTCTAGTGGTCATCTGGGATACAGATCCCTTCTTTGTAATAATGGTGACCACTGAGCTCCACCTACACAAGATCTCAATCTCTTGGTATAAAAAAAAGCTTGGGGCCAGTGCCAAATGCAGTTCCTTTAATGACCACTGGAGGCTCCAAAAATGAGAACATTCCAAGCAGCAACCTCCAGGGCTCAGACATGAAGTCAATGCCAAAGTGTTAAAAATTGCAGTTCACGCTGCAGCCTCTAGGGGCTGGATCCAAACGTGAGTCGACCAGTCATCATGCAGCCTCCTGCCACTGTAAACTAGTTTAGAGGTGAGTTGGTCCTGGTCCTTTCACAAGGATTTGGTGTATTTCTACCTTGGGTCATGAACTTATCAATCACTATTCGTCTTTGTTGTATGTGGTGCTGCAAACAGAAGCATGTACAAGAAAAGCAAGTACAGCCAATGGTGTGCAGCCGCCAGTATTAGCCCCACTGGTTCTAATGGTTCTATCGCTCGTGTACCCGTCCTCCTATTTTGTGGCTCATTTGCCAGCATATTATTGCAGCTCTGCAATATGAAGATCACCAACTAATCCAGCTGGAGAAGCGGAACTAGCAGCCAGTCCCTGTTCACCGGCAGAACAGCTACGCCTGCCTGCGGATAGATGCGCCTTTTTGTCAACCTATAAATCAAACTGACACACATAATATATACAGGTGAAAAAGACGATCTTACTTCCACCCCTGAAATATGAGCACGGCTCTAAACATGGCGCACACACACATACAAAACTGCTGATGCACACAAAAATGAGAGGGTCCCATATTTTCTTGTGTACATTGAAGACATTGTGAGAAATACTACAGCAATTAATGGCTGGAGGTATTAGATGCGATGTGCTGTGCAGGGTTTGGCCAAAAAAAATGGATGAAGTGTTTGACCTTAGACATGCCGTCGCTTTGGAAAGCTAAGCATGTCTAAGAGGAGGAGGAGGAGGAGGAGGAGGAGTGGCTCTGCCAAGTCTTACTCATCTCAACAGGAAGCCAAAGAGCTTAAGTCGAGGAACAAGACGGATGTGCTCCCATGACATGTAAAGGTTGCTCTTTATTCTAGGATGAAGAATTGAAATACTGTTTACTTGTGATTCAAATGGCATTTGTCCCCCTCTATGCTTATCAGTCTTCTGAGCTGCTTGGTCAATTATTCAAATCAGCAGGACTTTGGTGGGAAAAAGTGAAGACCCCGTCCTCCTTTGATTTATCCTGGTATCAGAGCCCTCCACGGGTCATTTATCAGCTAAATGGCTTTTTGAATCCATACTCTAAAGTTCATTACAGCGATTAAAGATTTATTCAGTCATAGTTATAGATAATTCATCTGAGGCCTATTAAAATGCCTTTCTGTCGCTGCACCATGAGGTCGTTTTTAAAGGGAATGGCAGATGTAAAAAAACCAAGTGTTAAGATACAGCATGCCCGGGCATTTTTTTTCAATCCCCTCTCCTGCGGACAAAAGGTTCAAAACCACAGCAGGGGTGGCGGCTTCCAATTTGACACATGGCGCTCATTGAAGATGAAAAGGTTCAGCATTTTCTTGAACTTTAAACCCCAAACTTTCCTCAAATGCTTTCAGCCCTCATGAGGAGGAGCTATTCATCAGCGGTGCTTTTGTTGTCAGAACAAATGAGGCTGCATGACAAGAGACACAAAAGAGGCACATCAACATGGACACATACGATTTTGCTTGTAGTCCATAAATAAATAAATAAATAAAACACTTTGGGATCTGCCACAGGTGACTAACACAACTGCTGAATTACTGCGAACAGACTACATGATATAACTGTTAGCGTTAAGAAAACAGTGATTAAGTTGTTAACATAATTTAACAACATGACATCTCTCCCGATGACAAAAAAAAAAACATGAGTCATGTCACTGAATATCTGACACTATAGACAGCTTAATCACAGGCGTCTGAAGGAGCTGCTGCTTTGTGTCAGCAGTCAGTGCATTTGCATTTGTTTTCTGTGATTAGCTGGCAGATCCGGCGCTAAAGCACCACAAACTGAAGCTCAGAAACTCAATGACCTGAACCTGTGGATGAAACTACTACTAATAACCTCCCGGCTCTGGTTTTAGCCCAGTTATACCCTTAAAATCAACTGCAGTAGGGCTGAACGATTTTAAGAATAAGTTGAATTGCGATTTTTCTGGCAAATATTGCGTTTTCGATTTCATCCACGATTTTTTTCTAATCAAGTTTTAGTGCACATGAGCATTTGCAAAGATCACAGAAACTTACATCATACCTAGGGGTGGGCGATATGGCTGATTCAGTTAGGAGCAGTGTAAAAAACCGTGGCTTTGACAATCTCAAAATCGCGTTGTCTGAGATCGCAATTTTCGGTCTAAAACGATAGATCGTTCAGCCCTACAGTGCAGGGGTGTTTACTCCTTCACTTTGAGGCTTTGCTTTCCCTTGCCTAAACCTTGCCATGAGTCCAGTACCACACACAGTTTATTGTCTTGGATCTAACCCGAGTGGTTTTATTTTGGCTCCTTTGACTCCATTCGTCCCCCTGCAGCAGTAAAAGCATCCGTTTGGGGTTGTTTCCTGTTGCTGAACCAATTTCATTCTCCCTTTTAACCAGGCTGCAGTTGGCCTGGAGGAGTACTGATGCCTGGCCTCTGTATTTGTTTGAAATGGCATGGGCTCTCTCATGACCAAGTGAAACAAATTAAAGGAATAAACCCTCCAAGAGTTCAAATAAAGCTCTCCAAACATGCCTGCTATGAAATCACCCTAAGACAACCCGCTCGCCTTCCACCCCCTCTGCTTTCTAAAGTCCTCTGACATGGCCAAGACTACTTCAGCCACCAGGGAGAATTAATAAGCCTTGATTTCCATTCTTTCCAGGCTTCACGCTGTGCTTGGTCTGCTGCAGAGCAGGGCCAGACTCCACAGAGGGGGAAAAAAAAGAAAGTAGCTGAGGTTGGAAGAGACAAAAAGATTTTAGGAATGAAAGCGCCTATAAATGAAGTTTGTAATCCAGTTTATAATCCGCCGAGTCCTTTATTCTTCCTAGGAAAAAAACTCTACAGTAGCACCACATATCTACATAACTGTTGTTCCCTTGTATGTGGGGGAAAAATCTCTCTGATATCTGACCTTTAATGATGGTAATGTCAGCTGGAGCAGAGGTCTGAGGCAATATCTCCACTGAGAATACTCTTAGTATGCAGGTTTCTCCACTTCGGGATAACTCTCAGACCTTTAGTTTTTCACCAGGTTGAGACAGGTGTGGATGAAAATGTGGGTGCGTCTATGTGTGTGGGGGGACATGTGGCAGCATTAAGAACTACACAGACAAAAATAATGAAGCCATAAGTTCACAACATTAACCAAGAGTTAAAGGTAGGGTAGGAGATTTAATTCTGATGCACTTTTTGTTAAATTTTGTTAATTAAACTTCTCTTTACAATCTAATAGCAACTAATTAGTTTGGCAGTTTGGCATTAAAACAAAGAATATGAATCATCTGTGGAAGCTATAAAATGCTAAAAACATCAGCCAATCCTCCGGGTGGACCCTGCGCGGAGTATTGGCTGGTTGTCACTCTCTTCCTGCTCTGTGCGCACCAGAGAGGTACGTGCATGATGGCCGAAGTCACAGACCGCAGCTCGTCTTCAGGTAATGCGCGTCCATGTGATTGGGAGGCGTGGCTTCGGGGTGAGCTCCGAGAGAAAGGGGAGTGTGTTTACTTTCGAAATATGGCTGACTCTCACTGAGTTTCCAAAATCTCCTACCCTACCTTTAAGAGGAAATGTTTGACTCAAAGACAGCTACTAAGACTGTCTTTTAAAATATAACAAGAGCTGACGTAATTTATTACATCTAATTGACTATATTTAAACTTTAATGTATATTAAAAATTGAAATATGGGAGGGAAATTTTGTATGCACGTGTGTCTCTGTGTGAGTGCTCATAAGGGTGGGGTTGGGTTGGATGATGGTGAGTCCATCTGAGTGTGCATGCAAGTGTCCATATGTGCCTTGTTGCTGTGCCATTCTCCATTAAAGCTGCAATTGCCCAGCAGGCCTGATTTTCCACTCACCAGAGCCAGCCCCTCACCAGCACGGCCATCAGCCACCATTACACCTCCAAAAGAGTTCAATCACTCTGCTGATAGCATTTTAAAACTGCCTTTTACTGACAGAATATTTCCCATGGGGGACCTCCAACATGCTCGCACCCCTAACATACTGGGGTCCCCCCCCCCTTCCCCATGTGGCTACCTCTAATGAAACCTCACACCTTTAGCCGTCCACCTCCCATCTCTCTTCTGCCTAAGCACGAGACAGAGAGTGAGTGAGAAAGCGCTGAACACTGCTAGTAATTAGTGGTCTTGATAATGGGGCAAGGCCAAGGAAGGTTGCCAATAATGTGGCCTAATTGCTCAGATGTATGCCAAAGCGTTCGTCTAGGACAGGGTGGCAGATAATGGCTTTGGCAGGTGCTGCCAGGGATATGCCCCTGGTGACGCAGGCTTTTAATGACCACTGCAGTGTGTGGGTGTGTGTGCACATGTATGTCAATATTGCTGCTCTTAACAATCACGGCCAAGTAGGGGGGAAAAGAGAACAGTTTCTGCCAATACATCACATTTGATTGTTTTATAATTGCTCCTGCAAATGCTGCTATCAACTATTCTTACAAAAGCTTCCACGTCTAGATTACATTTCCTGACAGCCAACGACTGAGGTTTAAAAGCAATTACACCACCACCATTTTTAAACTCTGATAGGAGCTCCAAGAGGCTGCTGCAATGTTCATTAAAGCCCCTAAAGCCACCTTAAAGGGGCATGTTTCTTTGTCAGTCGTCCTGCTCTGCTGTTTTACTTGTATTTTTCCTTCAAACACAATCCCTTAAGTCTTAATTTATCCCATAAACCCCATAATTTAATCATGTTGCATGTCTGAGCTGCTAATGTCCTGCCATTTTCCTCATTAACATCCTAATTTATGTAGCAAGGTGATCCAAAATGTAATCATGCATCATGTATTAAACACGGGGACCTGTTGTGTAAATACAGATCTTTTAATTGTAGATTAAGTATGCACCTCTGTTACTTTATAATTACTGTTTTGTAAACCAAATCCCAATTGTTTAATACAGCATTAATCATACAAGTGCTTTTTGTGAAATATGTCATATTAGATGTCACATACAGATCAATATCTGGCACAGCAACGATAAAATTGACAGTTTATCTTATTTTTAGGTCTTTCTGTGTCATTCACTGAATGGTGCAGGGTGTCTGCTCAGGTTATTGGCGCTGACCAATCAGAGCAGACAAGAGCTGCGAGTGCAGAATAAATGGGTTCCTATGAAGTTCATAGATAAATATTAAAATAATTCAAAAAACATTTAGAGTTAGAGATTTTGTATTGCACTCTATGAGCCTCTATGGCATCTGAGATTTTTATTTATTACATCCAAGCAGCTTCTATAGATGCATACTACTACCAGAGACTGCTCTAATCTGAATGGACCAATCGGCATCCAATCAGAGGGATCTGTTTATCTTTTCATTTTTGGTATTAAACTGACATTGTTTTTTTGAAGCAAAGAGCGCCACACACCAGTGAGTGCACTGGAGGCAATGCGGGTAAAGTGCCTTGCCCAAGGACACACAGCAATAGGGAGGAGTTGGGATCGAACCACCAACCTTCCGGTTATTGGACAACCCCGCTCTACTGCTGCAGCCACTGCTGCCACTTTTTTTTTTTATTATTTTTTTTTTTATTGTACTAGAAAAAAAAAATACAATCAAAACTGAGCCTTTTTTGTCCCAAACCACGTGTACTAAATAATTACATTAACCCTTTAGCTCCATTTACTTCTATTGAGCACCCTCTAGGGTTAATTGCAGCTATGTTTGGTGCACTGGTATAAACAGGAAGTGGGATGGCTTACCTAGAAAATAAAATCTCTCCAGAAGCAGCCTCATTAGCCTCCTGTTTTCTTTTTTTATTCACAGGAAGTAGAAAAACATGCGAATCCAAATAACACTCAGCTCGCAGTTCTAACACCCTGAGAGCAGTCTTGTGCACTCCTGAGACATCCAGACTGAACAATACTTCTCTTTTGAAGTGGTATTTATATTTTACAACTTGAAGAATCTCATCTGAACACAACAGAATCTCAAGTTTTTCTGATGACCTGGATATCCCTGCTTTTTAATTCTTCACATTTTGTCCACATTTTCCTGCTCTAGTGGTGCAGAATTGAAGTGATGATCAAAAATGCACACTCCCCTCCTGTTTCATTTGCATGTTACGCACTAAGTCAGTGCTGCTAAATTTGTCCACTAGTAAACTAGCAGACATAGTAGTCAGGAGTCTAATGCAGGGTGATTTCTAATATCTTGGTTTAGGCCTCTCCTCAAAAAAGATGCACACACTTTTGTTATGACAACGTCAGACTGCTCGAACACAAACCAACAACCAGCTTATTCCAACAGTTTGAAGAAGGTCAGACATTTTCCTGCAATCACACTTAAGGAAGTGACAAATGCAACAAAACATAAACACTCCAACATCTCTGAAAATCATGTGAGGGTTTGTTAAGAAAAGAATACTCAGCCAGTGATTACTTTACATTTCCAGTCGATGGTAATCAGTAATCAACCCACATGCAGTAAACACTAGAAACCAGAGAGCACAGCACTGAATGACAAGTACTGCCAAATAAAGGGTTCCTAAATACAGTAGCCACTTAGGCCCCTGGAAGTGAGCCGAGTCAACAGAGATCAAGTCCAGTCGAGACAATGAACACCATGAGCCCTCTAACAAAGACCGAAGCCCTCAGTCACCTGGTGACATTTGCTTTTATCTCCACACGGCTCAAACCAACAGCAATCAAAGCTGCAGAGGAGCTGGACCTCCAATGCATGAAGCTCGAGTCTCTCCGGACACACCACCACCACCGCCCCCCTTTTCTTTTCCCTCTCTTTGATCAGAATCACAGCGAATCACAGTCAGAAAGGGGTTAACTTTTTTCAAACCTGATGGCAGAAATCATACAACGATGTGCAAGGAAAAGGCATTGCAGGAGGACACAGCAGGAGTTCACAGCTGAATGAAATAATCCACGTGTTGTTGACTGACACTCACCTAAAGGAGAGGAGAAAAGCAGAGCAGATAGAGAAAACAGTAAATAATGGATTTTTAGCTGCAATATTGACAAGACAAGAATCATCACAAAGCAAAAAAAAAAATCATGGGAAGGTAATTACTGTGAATGTTTGAGAGAGGTGTGCAGAGCAGCCAGCCTCGCCTGGTTTATATTTTAGGCTGCTGGCTAGCTTGACTCATATAAAAGGGAAGATGCTGACAGGAAAGGCTGTTTGCATTCAAGGTGCGCATCAGCCACATGTTTGGGTAAAAACACACATTTACGACGCGTTAATTAGCCTTACTGATCATTTGACAACTCGACTTCTTTTCCCCGCGGCAAGATCAGCTCAAAAAGTCCATTTAAAGTTTATCAGAATGACTAGAAACAGTTGGCAGAGCTGGAAAAATAACAAACACAGAATCTCAAAGTAAAAAAAAAAAAAAACACATGCTTCTTTATTCACAGAGCACTCCAGACATCACTGAGTACAATATTTACTAAACCAACACAAGCCTAATTATTTCAGTTTGTAATCGTCTGCATACGGTTCAAAACTCTCAACATGTGACTGCTTGATCCTCATAAATCTGCTTAAGATTCCCCAACAGTTAGAACTTTGGGCTGTGACATTCCCAAAGGTCACAACATCAGACAGAGTACTGAGGGTTTTTTGGGAATAACAGACATGAAGAGGCAAAGTAAGGACCATAGCTCCAACCACTCAAAGGACCGGCGTGTTAATTAAAGAGCTATGTACGCCGCAGCGTCTTTTCCTCCTCTGCTGATAAAAGTTTGCTTACTGCTCCAGCCCTGTTGTCTGCTGCTGCTGCTGCAATCTGTAAGCTAATAGCGTAGCAGACAAAGTGCATTACAGCAAATTTATAGGTAGGAAAACCATTGACTCTTTCGGGTGTCACTAGTCCCCCCCGACCCCCCCCCCCCCCCCAGAGGACAAACATTTTTTCAGCCTCAACTATATTAACTGAAAAAGATCGCTTGAGTTTCTGCAGACACACCTCTCTCTCTCTCTCTCTCTCTCTCTCTCTCTGCAGGCACACTGGAGACGCGATCACTCAAGCTATCTTGGCCAGTTTAGCGCGATCAGGGTAAATTTAGCTGAAATCTAATGGGGAATTCATGCTGTTGAGAAGTTCAAGCCTGTAGTCAGGGAGAAGCGACGACATCTTGTTGCCCACTTGTGGCATCTATGAGCGGGGCTGTAGCTGCAGCGGACCTGTCCTCATTCGTAATTTAGGGACTTGTAGGGACAATTTTCACTATACATTATGACCGGCGGGCCTCTCACGCCCCCTCTGGCACCTCACCACGCCCCCCCTAAGGGGGGCGCGCCCCACTATTTGAGAAGCACTGCTATAGTACAAATGGCAAAATGTTTTCGACCAGAATGTTGGCTCGGTGTGTTATCCAGTCACATGCGGTCTTTTCTGTTGAGTGCACAGCAAATCCACAGACAATGCAAGGAAGCATAATGTGTACTATCCATGCTATCCTGCCTTCTCTAACCTATATGATAACAAGTATAGATGCAGAAGTACAACAAGCTCTGTGCACTCTGTGGGTCTGAACAAAAACAAACTTTTGATGTGTGCTCCCATCTTTGCCTCATTGAGAAACAAGAGAAGTCATAATGACTTTTGGTATACATCTGGCAGTGCAGACGTCCAGTAATCTGACCATGACAGATAAATATCATTAAGTCCATCTCATCCCGACAGGCAAGGCTGGTTTTGTTCCGGATGACACACAAAACACTAAAAAAAAGTGCAACATACGGAGCAGCAGTTAGTTCACTCAGCCGGTTACCTTGAATGAGACCAGGCAACCTATTAGCGGTGTGACACTTGTAATCATTAACAGAAATGGGAAAGGAGAAGGACATGTGAGAAGTGAAGAGGAACAAGTGGTGGTGGCCCTTTTTTAAA
The DNA here is from genome assembly GCF_900634625.1 of Parambassis ranga. Classification (NCBI taxonomy): domain Eukaryota; kingdom Metazoa; phylum Chordata; class Actinopteri; family Ambassidae; genus Parambassis; species Parambassis ranga. The sequence goes on along the minus strand of NC_041034.1, from coordinate 4,074,376 downwards.
CAAACGAGCAATCTTTTCTGTCCGGCAGTAACATGAAGCAGACGGGCTCTCCCTGTGCTTTTCAAATTTGTCAATTTCCCTGCATAATGTGTCACAGTGAGAGCACATTTGACAGCGTTACACTGAGCAAAACCAAAAAAAAAAAAAAGAAAAAGGAAGAAAGAAAAGGGGAGAACAAAGAGCTCAAAGTCAAAGAAAGAAAGAACGGCGGAGGGGGGGCAACTTTGTGGAAATGTTTTTTTGACTGGGTCACATGTCACCATTTTATTATTTTTATTTATTTTTAAGTGTACGAATCACAGCCCATCAGGAGTGTGTGACACTGCTGGAATAAGCTTTGAGGCTCATTGTAAGTGACAGGCAAACAAATGCTGGAGTGTGGGTACAGCTGGGAACAGGTGTGTGTCAAGCTTCAATCTGGCTCCATTTATTTTCTCATCTGACACGGTACGCTGATAGTGAACGCTGCGGTATATTAAAACACTCTATTCCATGCAACACCGTGCTAAGTCTATCACAATTAAACACCATCTCCAATTTTTATTAAATTTAATTTACCCACAACTGAGTCTGGAGCAGCAGGAAACGCTGGATTCGTGAAATAGTTTAAATAGAAGAAATAAAGGAAAGTTTGGGGGGGGGGGGCTTTAATAACAGCAGATTGTAAAACACAGGAAGGAGTGAGCAGCGATGTTATCCCACCTATTACTGCATGGTGTCATATCTCCCAGCTAACTTTAATTGAATAAGAAGACAGATCTCAGCACCCTGACAGCTCAAGGCTTTCTTGGAAACCCCTTTGCGATTCGCGTCCTTTGCCAGGCTGCTGATCCGCCATTGCCACTTGCCAGGTTGCATCTTTATTTGAAGGTGTGTGTGTGTGTGTGTGAGAGAGAGGGAGAGGGAGAGCGCGAGCGAGCTGTATTTTGTGAGACTTATGTGACAGGGTGAACGGAAGGATGCAGAATCTGATGAACACCTTCCAGCTGACAGCACGCATGTGTCTGCATGCGCCGACTTCCTCAATGCGAGCTTTCATAGAAAAGCACAAGCCAAAAATAGGATTACTCCATGTCTTGGCAAGACTCCGAGCAAAGACTTTGCAGGAGGAAAAAAAAGAAAATAAAAGGAAGGGGTTAAATTTACTGCTGCAGAAAAGTTGTTCTCAGATATTGCATTTCTAGTGTTTCTTTTTTTTGTTTTTTGCATGTTAGAATCCTGAAGCGAGGCTTTGAATTGCAGCAGAGCCTGTGCGGTCTATCTGAACAAAAAAAAAAGCTTTTTAATTTAATTATAAAGCAGTTATATGTGAGCCAGTATTTTCAGTGATTTAGGACATTGTAATTATACACGTTCTAATATAGCACAGATAGACAGCATGGCTTTCCACTGATAATTGGAGGTGTGGAGGTACATTTATGAAAGCTCATGTGCAGCTATTAGTTTTTTTTATATATTTCAATAAAGGTGTGATTACACTGAAATGACTACCTACTCTGCCTGTAATATTTTACCCACATTCTCTTCACCAACTATTCTCCCAAGTCGCTGACTGCTTTGTTTCCTTTTTTTTTTGGCATCAAACATTTGTACATCATCGCAGTATGCCTCTGCGATGACACAGGATTGGCAGCTGGAAGTAATGCTGATGCAGCTAAATTTGTCATGTTTACGCCTGATTGATGTTTTCTACATTTTTATTCTTATTTGTGAATCAAACATGCCGACAGAATGGAGCAGAAAATAACAGACAAACATCTGAAGCTGGTTTTTCACAGAGAATAAACCAGACCATCATTGGTTCTGCAACACCAGAACATGTACCGAGGACAAAGAAAGAGGAAATTGTTACCATGGTTGCACAGTAACCACTGTGAGGAGGGATCCTAGAGACATGTTCCCTCCTCCTGGAATATATGTGTGTTTAATGAATATGCGGAAATATATGTGACTCTAACGCATCTGAAGAGATGATCCCACATGTGTTAATCCACTGTCTATCTCATATTACAGAATTATACAACAGTCCACAACACAAGGTCTACTTCCTGTTTGTACTTTTTTGTTTTCATGACACAAACATCAAAACTAGGGATGTCCCGGTTTTTTTGCCCTCGAGTCCGAGTCTGAGTCATTTGATTTTGAGTATCTGCCGATACCGAGTCCTGATCCGGCACTCGTTGCGGCAAAACCCGTGTGTGCGTGTGTGTGGCCACACTGGGAGATTTCACACATGCAGCACATCAAGGTCTCGATCCCAGGACCTGTCGCACCAAAAGCATACCCCTGTGCTACAAGACACAGAGCCACCCTGCACAGAAAGCGTTAACTTTGACAGCCCTAATAAACATATATCCGAGTCCTAATCGGGAGGTATCGGGCCCGATTTCCGATCATGTGATCGGATCGGGACATCCCTACGTCAAACCTCAATCCCATGTAGTTTGAGGAGACATTTTGCTACTCTTCAGTACACTTTCTCTGTTTGAAAAAGAAAACAAGCAGATGTTGAACTTCATCAGGGCTGCCGATAGTTTTGGCACAGCCAAGATTTGAACAAGGTCAAGTCTGGGGATCGTAAGGTCACGTCATGTCAAAAAAGAGAGGAAGGAGGACAAGTTATTGCCTCAAGTGGAGGAATTCATGTAACTCAGGGTCTTATTCACAAGTGGTGGAAGAATGAAGCAGATTCAGGTACCTCCCTGACTAGGTGTTCTGAGAAATGTCCGACCAGGAGAAGCCCCTGGGGCAGACCAAGGACACGGTGGAGGGATTGTGTCTTTTGGTCTGCCTGGGGACACCTCAGAGGAGCTAGAGGAGGAACCAGGAAGAGGGACCTCGGTAACACTGAGTGGTCCAGTTTCTCCTTCTAGTGATCAGGAATGAGCACAAGATTTCACAAGCCGTTTATTGGAACGTATCATGAGCTTGCTCCTTCTGTCGGTCCATGTTCGCCGACATGTATGCATACTAATGAAGATATTAATTAGCCGTCCTGAGATTTGCCTTAAATATGTATGTGTCTGCCCTGGGCTTTAGAATGTAGACCTAAATACTTACACTGGCAGCATGTCTGTGAACTTCTGCAACATATATATGATCACAATTGTTTATTTCTTTCAACATGGACTAAAGGTTTGTGTAACTCTGTGCCCACGTGTGTGTCAACACTGGACGGGACCGTCCATTATAGCTAAGAGAACGGTGGAGAAGTTTGTTGCAGATGCAGCTTAAAACATACTGTGCATGCATGTCTTTGGAATCATTCTTTAAACATGCTTTTATCCCACATTCACCTACACAATCAAAAATTTAAAGGCAATGCATTCTGGGTAAAACAAAGACTGTAAAGGTCACTGAAAATTTAAAAAGGAAACAGAAGCATGAGATGACAGCAGAGCAAAGCAGACTCCAAAGGTAAATGTCTCACAGTCTGACCCAGATTTCATCTTATTTCCTGACACTGTCACAGGCTTGTGACGTTTTTTTTTTTTTTTTTCAAATGAGCCTAAAGTTTAACAAAAGGACAGATTGTTGCAGCAATAAAATGTCACTAACATTCTAAAGTACATAAGCACTCGCTCACTTTCTTTTGACATGCATTGTACCCAAAGTTCAGCTTTCTATGAAAGGGAACTTCTTGCAGTTGTGTCGTGCATCTGGCAGAAAGTCAAGCGCCTGTTATTATGCATGTGTTGATGTATCAGCAGCTACACAGGTGAGGCATTGTTGACAAAGTATGCCATGTGCATCACAACGTCTCATGTTATCACATCAGGCTATTTTCATCCTGAATCATCTTCCCCCGTTTCTCCTCTCTTGACAATAAGCGATTCCATTTTGTCATTTTGTACAGCCGTACGTAGCTGTTTGCCAGCAGCTATTGAATAAACACACACACACACAAACACACACACAGGGCCAACATAATCTCTAACAGTTGAACCCAAAACCTGATTAAAAAGCATCCTTTCAACAGAAACATCCACACGGTGATGGAACCTGCCTTCATCCAATTTCCTCCTTTTTGTTTGGTTGTTGGTTTTGTTCTTTTTGTTGTTTTTTTGCAGGCTGTGATATCTCCCACCTGGAGTTATGAATTGCTAATGTGTGTCAACATGAGACAGCAAACATAACTGAACATCTACCAATGTCCGAAGTTCAAGGTATTAAAAAAAAAAAAATCAAGCTGCCATTCAGTCCAAGAGAAACTTTGATTTCTCTAAACGAATCAATTTGTACCAGGCAGCAGCACAGAAACGTAATAGTAATAATAATAATAATTCAGGTTCTTTATCACAGTCTGCAGAATTAAGCACATAAGCTAGCTAAGGTGAGTTAAAAAAAAACAAGTCTAAAACTCGGACTAAGGTGAAGGTGGAGTGAAAGTCCTGAGATCGCCACGAAAGGATTAAAAGCCCGGCTTCCATCACCAACAACATATCTTGTTTATCGTGAAGAGTCTGCAGCAGCCAGCTAAATGAAATTACAGAGTCGACTGGACATCAGAAACACATCGACTCATTGCAGGAAACTGAATTCAGAGCTCCCACTGTTCCTGCATTATCGCTATTTTGTAATGTTTACTAGTGCTGCAACAAACGAGTATTACTCGAGTACTCAGATCACTTGTAAATGTCATAGTTTTTCCATAGATACGGCTGCATCTAGCAGCAGGTGGATACCTGCTTTAGGCCGCTGCACTGTCATTGCTTCAGCGCTGTGTGTTTGTGTGTGTGTAAACAGCTCACCCGCGTCTCGAGCCTAGGACCTCTTGCGCCCAAAACACTGATCATCCTGCTACACCACAAGAGAATCATCTCCAATGACGTCACTAAACGAGTCATCAAGTACTAAATTAGTTGTCGAGGCATTTTGCTCTCGAATATTACTCGAGTACTCGAGTAATCGTTGCGGCCCTAATGTTTACAATGCACTATTTCCTGGTTAGTGACAATGGCTTGTTTTGACTGGTCCATTGTGCAAAAGAAAAAAAAGAAAATGAAGAAGGCTGCTGTTGTAATCCTAAAATTCATATAAAGAATGACGTCTTTTACTTTTTGAACAAGTTTATAAATAGCTCCAATTTTCAAAATTGTCCTCCATGCTGAGCCACAAACTCCCAATTTCCACCCGAAACACTTGAGTGAAAAGTCTCATAAACTCACCGCAGTGTTCATCACTATCAACTCAGAGATGGAAACAACATCAACAACATCTTCACTCTGCGTCACTTTCAGGGGGATGCAATTATACACTCATGAATCCTTGCTGAGACACACGACAGGCTACATGCCAGTCCCCTGCACTCACAGCTTGACCTGTGTGATGCAATTAGAGGTGGAGGTGCCATAGGCCAACAACTGGGGGAAAAAAAAGACAACAACAGCGTGAACGATGTGGGCTGACTTCCTGTTGGGAGGTAGATTTTATGGGCAAGTTGTGCGGTCACCTTTTCTTTTTGCACAACATGAGAGGAGGCTAAAATACATGTTGACAGGTTGTTGGAGATGCAGGGACTTGCTTGTTGTTATCTGTGGTTTCATTCTTCAGGTTGTGTGTCCATATTGTACAGCTTGAATCCATCATAAACACAACTTATAAAATATGCAAATTGCCAAACACTAACTCACATACATGTTGAGTAATTCGTGCATTCAAATGCAAATATGGCTTTTGTGCGTCTCATAAAAACTAATGAGTTTTCCATCAGCCTCAGCTGCACTGCATTAAGACCTAATGAGCAAATGTTAGCATGCTAATACGCTAAACAAAGATGATGATTATGCAAAGTCACTGTCTGAATCTATACTTGAATTAGCCGCGGTGTCTGAATGACAACCGACAAACATTTTATCATAATCTTTCGGAGCAGCTTCCAGCCTCCTCAGAGTGTGTTTACTGAAAATTGAGCATTCAGATTCACACTGACAACTGCACTTGCATATACAAGCAAGGGGGGGGAAACAAGCATTATTGTTGCACATGATGCACCTGTCGCTTCGACTTTAGCCTGGGAGCGCATGGACGATGCCCTACTTCCCTGCAGGTGATTTTTGCGCATACACACATGCTTTCCACGTGAACAGTCGTTCCCTTCCTTCTGCCTCAGGCGGTAGGTCTCCTTGGCTGACCTTAAGTCGGACTGCCACAGCTAGTTTGCATCAGATGCCTTATGACGCACGCTGCTTTATGGTTCCAGTAGAGCAAAGGTACATTGGAGAGTGGGGGGCAGGCACAGATCACCGAGGGGGTCAAATATTTATATACTGCAAGAAAAAAGGTCCTCATGCACAATAACACTGCAAGTACATTCACTCCTATAATCAAGGTTTCCCAACAGAACAGCATCATAATCAGTATATTTATATGTTAAATGCTTGGACACAAACATGAGGTGAGTGATTGCAGTAATTGATTTTGGAAAAGATGTGAAAGGTGAAAGTCTTTGAGGTCAGCAGCTGAGGGTATTTTGCTTGGTCTCCACTATCAGGTATGAACTGCAGCTTTCCAGTTCTACTGATATGAAACACTTTCTTTAGTACATGTAAGATTATAGATAAATACCAACCAACATAATTGTTTACAGTGATTTAAAGGTAGGGTAGGAGATTTTGAAAACTCAGTGAGAGTCAGCCAGATTTTGAAAGTAAACACACGCCCCTTTCTCTCGGAGCTCACCCTGAAGCCACGCCTCCCAATCACATGGACGCGCATTACCTGAAGACGAGCTGCGGTCTGTGACTTCGGCCATCATGCACGTACCTCTCTGGTGCGCGCAGAGCAGGAAGAGAGTGACAACCAGCCAATACTCCGTGCAGGGTCCACCCGGAGGATTGGCTGATGTTTTTAGCGTTTTATAGCTTCCACAGATGATTCATATTCTTCGTTTTAATGCGAAACCGCCGAACTAATTGGTTGCTATCGGATTGTAAAGAGAAGTTAATTTAACAAAAAGTGCATCAGAATGAAATCTCCTACTCTACTACTAACTAAATGTGGCAGTTTTTACTGAAATAAGAAAACCTTTTCTGGCATGCCACATGTTTCCACAGAACTAGCAGGAAAGTCCTGGATGTCAAAGTCAAGGGTGCTTCCTTGATGGTCCTTTCAAGGTAAGGCGAAGGCTTTCATAGCATTTAGAGAACACTTGAATACGCTAAAATTACAGGTAAACATCCTTAAAAATTCTTTTTCTCCGCAGCATCCTGGGTTCGATAGAATCTGTCTCTCCTTTTTATCACTGGCTAACTTCAATGTAGTAACTTCCACCTTGCATCAAACACATGTATCTGCCAGTACTTCCTTACAGAACTCGTCCAAACATAGTCATTCGACCGTAAGCTCACACCTTGTGGCCTGAAAAAGGTTGACTGTGTTGTGAATCTCATGGGGATCCATTAACTAGCACACATCCCGGTGTTACTCCACAAAGTGTATCTGCAAAACAACATTGCACAATGAAAGCTACCTATCTTTTGTGAATTTCCAGCTTTGCATTCAATCACAACGGCAGCCACAATATATGCAAAACCTGGATCACATTAGCCACAGATGCAGACTCCATACTGATATCAGGCAGAAATGGAGTCCTTGAGCTAGTGGCTGCATGCAGGATGCAACTAATATCAAAATCCTCATCTGATTCTGGGTTTCAGGGCAAAGAAGAGTAAACATAATTTTGGTGGAGGTACGGCACTATCTACACATGCAGTGTTATTATTACAAAGCCCCAGCATCCTTTTTTTGGAGTGTGAATTCTGTCACAGCACCACACACACACACACAAACCACCGCTGCAACATCAAACTCGTATCCCATTTGTTGGAAGATATGGCTCTGTTTTTCAGACAATGTCAGCCCCCCTCGAGCCTCTGACCTGGCTGACAGCTTTTGTGTTCAGGATCAAGTATGAGGCTGACGAGTGTGTCTGCGGGGCTAACTATGATATAGCACTGCGCTGTCAAAACATATTGAGGACCAAATTCCTGCACGCTGGCCCACAAGGGTAATTGGCTGCTGCCTGGTAGGTGTGCTGTTTAAATAAAATGGGCCTCATTTGTCAAACTGCTTTCTACCATTACACAGCGCTGTGTTAATGTGCTACCAGATCATTGATGCTGTAAATTTAACAGGGCCTTGGCATACATCTACTATGCATGTATGGTGTGTTGATCATTTTGGATGCACATGCAAGTGTGTTTAAGAACTTTGCATGAATGATTCCAGATTTTCCAAGATTATTTGTCATATGGACAGCGGGGTCATCTGAGCAATGAAATGCTTGAAACAAGGCAGGCAGGCCACTCCAAGTAAACAAAAACAAAACAAAAAGGCCTAATAAATGATCAAAATATCAAAATATTGCCCCATAAAAATACACACATTACCAAGATGACAAGATGACACAAACTGGACTTGTGCTAGGACGATGCTGAGGGTGTTCTATGAGTCTGTGGTGGCCAGTGCCATCATGTATGCTGTTGGGTGAGGGACATAAACAGACTCAACAGAATCATCAGGAAGGCCGGCCATGTTGTGGGAGAGGACCTGGACTCTCTGACAGAGGTGTCTGAGAGGGGGACGTGGTCCAAAATAAAGACTATACTGGACTGTCCCTCTCACCCACTCCACACTGTGCTGACCAGTTACAGGAGCTCATTCAGCAACAGACCCCGCCCCCCACGATGCACCACTGAGAGACACAGGAAGTCATTCCTGCCTGTCTCAATCAAACTACTGAACTCTAAGTAAGAACTGTAACAGTCACTCAGACACTGTACATTCATACTGGTACATTCATGTCATGCTCTTTGTAAAGGTTTATACAGTAGTAAATATGTTCTTAAGATACAACTCAAGGATTTAAAGGCTACCTAGGTATTTAAATATTTATTATATATTTCAATTCCATGCTATCTTTTATTCTTGTCTGTAACAAAAAGAATTTCCTGATTCTGGTTTTGACAATAGTAATGTAGTGTCTACTGTTAATGACACATAATGCCACATGCTTAATGTGCATAATGTGACATTGAGGAGGCTAGAAGAAACAAGCTCTGCTAATGTATTCATTCAGCTCATTCATTCAGCCTCTGACTCCTTCCAGTGCATTCTGGGAGGGAATACATGCATTCAGCCTTGTCTCACTTCACAGGCCCATTTTCGACGCACATTGAGCTGTATGTGTGAATGCCATCGGCTAGCGGCGCTGACACCAGCTTTCCAGTCGTCAGATGCCCAAGCCGGTGACCCGTCCCGGCTCGCAGGTCTTCCATCCAATCTACCTGTCACTTCTGCCAATGACAAGACACAGAGAAATGGATACCGTAACACCGCTGCATATTGACAGTGGCAACTGCAATTCACAGGCAAGCAGCGGCTTATCTCCAGCGAGCAGCTTCCATTTCCCTTTACGTGAGAGAGAGAGCGAGAGAGAGAGAGAGAGAGAGAGAGAGAGAGAGACAGCCCAAGCCAGAGCTGGAGACAACACATCCAGACAAAAGTCTATATTCCGTTTTCACCTACTCGCCCTCGGCAAAAGTATGATATTTGGTGACTCTGAATGTGTCATATGGCAGCAAGAGGCAAAAGCTGTCAAAGATAAAGGCAAAGGAAGGCAAGGAATAGATCAAACTTTGATTTTTGTAAGGTCTGCACATAGACATCTCACCAAAACACCTGAAGTGTACACACATCAGATAACAAATTCCTGTCAACGCCATGACAAAGGTTTGGTTAGGTTTTGGCTTCACCACTATAACCTTCTTAGTACAAGATTATGACCAGAGGAGGTGGTCTCCAACATCATCCGATTCAGTCTTGATGTATGTCCCATGGAATCCCCACTTAAACCTCATTTTGTTTTAATGTTTAGTCTTTCAACTCTTTCAGCAAGAGGGATTTCTACCAGGATGAACAGTGCAAAAGCTTCAAGAAACTCAAGCAAGTCCTTCCATCCTCTTTCTTAACCCGCTTTTGTCCTGTACAGGGCCGCAGGGGAGGCTGGAGCCTATCAACGCTGCCAACGGGCAAAAGGCAGGGCACAGGTAACCTGTCTAAGAGCACACCATCCACAGAGGGAACATACTATAACGCTGCTAAGGAAAGGAAGGCCTCTGCAGCTAGGTGGAAGGTTCAGACCCACAACCTTCGTGCTGGAGGCACCACCGTGGTGCTCAAGCAAGTCCATTCATCCATCCATCTATTTGTCCTGTCAGACAGGGTCCCAGGGGGGCCGGAATCCTAACTGTCAATGGGCTTGAGGCAGGGTACCCTGGATAATTTTCACATTTTGAGAAAACCACTATATGACTGACTACAGCTTCAGAAAACATAGTGACATTCTGACAGAAACTGCAATGTATTTTTACAATATAGCTTTATCGGTATTTGTTAGCTCTACGATGTCTGAATAACATCGCAGATAAGGGTATGAATCTGAAAGGTCCCACTCTAAAACTGTAATACCATCAAAGTCTGCGGCTTTAACACAGGCAGGGAGCTGGAGAAAAAAACAACAACCATTCATCAGCTGATAATTACTTTGAAGCACAAAATGACAGTGTGGACAAAAGACAGGAGGGAGGGCAGAAAAAAAAATCATCATCACGCATTTATTCGTCCCTCGCTGATTCCTCACAGTGGGTGGCTAATCCACACTGTTCAATACTGCCATGTTGAAATGGCATCCTTGATTGATGTGCCAGCTCCTCATATTTTTCCCCTCCTACTGACAAATAATGCACAATTCCACTGCATTAGTGAGCTTCTTGTACACCCTGGACCACAGTATGAGTTTCTGATTTATTTATTAATATTCCTTAAGCTGGTGGCAGAGATAATAAAAAAAAAAAAACGAGCATGGCATCCAGTAAATATTGTTGAATTAAGACCTGCATGGAAGACTCTCCTCTTACATCTTCCCTTGCATAATATACAGTGAGGTGGGGTTCTTCGTTTTGTTTTGTTTTGTTTTTTCCCCTCCCAGGATAATCATATTATCTGCTGTGGGTTGCATGCACTTGCCAACTTGTGCTCTCAGCTAAATCCACAATTGATCTTTCCCCTTTTCTGCCCTGCCTTTATTCCTCCATCCGTCTCTCTCTCTCTCTCTATAAGCCCATCTCAGGCAATCACTCAGGCCTGCAGAGATGGGAGGAAAAAAAAAAAAAAGAAGGGTTGGGAGGTGGATATTTAATCAACTGAGTTAGCTCTGCTGGTGCTGAACAACAACTCCTATCAGAAGTGGGATTTAGCAAGTGATCAGCATGGGGCTACTCTTGGTTTGGGCTATTGATCACATATCCCAGGCTGCAGTGCTCTACTCGTCTAATGAGGCCAATCCACAGATTTAGAAAGTTTTAGGTGAGGGTGGATATGTGGGCATGAGCTAATTAATGGGGAGAATAGAAAATGTCCTCCTTTTTTTTTTTTTTTTTAGATTTTCATGTTCTAAACTTTACCCTACTTTTCTCGTCGTCGTGTCACAGAAGCTACCTCTGGCTTCAGGGATAAATAGTTTCAACCAAATGAGTTCTGCTTTTGGACCGATTTAGAAGCGAGTTATCTGTGAGTCAGAAGGTTAATTGTTTGGCTTGGTTGAGAAAAGAGAAGATTTGGCAGAAGAAGAAGTTGTGCCATAAGAAAAGCCTTATTGCCTTCAATTTTCATCATATACAGCCTGTGACTGATGTGAATCTGGATCTTTTTACACCATTTCTAAAGTCATGCTAATACTAATTGAGCACTACACTACAAAAAGATGTCATGGCCATTGTTGTGACAGGACGGAGAAGACAAAAAGGCAACAGCAATTGGATCCCATGTTAATTGTCTCTTCAAAGGAAAATGGCATATATTTTAGCACAGTGTCAAACTGCGCTTGTCACAGTTTTTTTTAACCCAATCAGGCCTCAGATGTCTTCCTATCTGCCAAGATCAAATGACACAACATCACTTTGAGACAAGAACAGAGCCACAACCTCTGCCTGTATATCAAATATGAAAGTGGGATAAAAGCATGCGGGCCTTTCATCTTAAAAGAAACTCGTTGAAGGAGAGCTCCACTGTTAGCAGTCAGTCTACAGCTGTCAGACAGATACTCCCATCTTTCCCACCCATATGTTATAAAATGACAAAAGCTTACAGACCTTAAGCCAAAACAAATTGTTTTGTTGCAGTGCAACAGAGTGACAAGATACGACTAATGCCTTTATCTGTCAGGACGGAGAGGAGCACACCTCATCTGGGCTGGTCAGTCAGGTGAACTTTTGTCAGACTAGTGCTGTATGTATGTGTACACCTGCTGCACAGCTACACTCCGATATTAACCCAAATAAGACACTGCTGTGTACACACATCATTTTCTGCACCTGTGAACTCCACCATCACTACTCAGTCTGCAAACATTCATTCAAACTCCACTGACTTCTTGGCATAAATGTCAAGCTAATGTTAACAAGTTGAATGGCTTTACATGAGATTTCCTTCTGTCCTTGTCCTTTTGTTATCCTGCCCTGCAGTTGGATTAACATGTGACAGCACCAGCAAAAACAGGATAAACTGACAAATATATGGAAATATACTACAACCAATCTCAGTTTTGCTATAAAAACTTGAAAATACAAGGTGTTATTAGCTATTGTATAAATATTTTTGAACGAGACAAGCAGCAAGATCTTGGCACTCTTGTACGATTCGTTGGATAATATGAATAGTTACAAATGATATGATAGGGCATGTGAAATGAATGGGTAAGGCTGGCCATGCTCCATTGTTGAGCATGTGGATCAGAGTGAGCGTTGTCAATAAATATTAATGTAGAAAATAATGTAATGGAATAAATTAAAAAAACAATGCTATACAACAGGAAGGAAAGGGTGTGTAAATATCTTTGGATCATGCAGGTTTATTTAGAATAAGCTAGTTAACAGGTTAATTCTCTTAATCCAAACATGGACACTAATTGATATAAAGTGTGCATGTAGCATTAGTCACTGAGGGGATGGTGTTTATATTGTATTGTATTGTATCCTAATGAACTGAGTTATATTGTAACCACAATACTGGAACATTAAAAAAGCCCAAGAGGTTGAAATAAACATTACATCCTGAGTCCACAGGCGTCCATGCAGATTAAGAAGCGTCGTCTGGTTACAGATACATAATGACTATTTAAAATTCAGCTTGTACAGAATGTGAACAGCGTTTTAATCCACTATAAAGTCTTGTTAGTAAAAAAAAAAACATATCTGTTTTAAAATGATTTATTAATGTAAAGCAATGCACGCTGCAAAAATAAGCTCTCCCACTGTGAGCTGCCATCTGACTTTATGAATGATTGCTCCTGGAGCTCTTTGCTATTCAAATAGCACAATTTCTACTATGTTACAAGTATTAAAGAAGCGAAAAATTTATACTTGACCACCACCTCATTTTTTTTGTAAGAACATGTCCAATTTTCATACAAAAACCGTTATATATTTATTAATTCATGAGGAGAGCAAGGCAGCGCTGTGAGGAAGTGGGATATCATTATTTAACCACATGTATAGACCATAGGGGACGTCTCTCATTCTCCAAGCGCAGTAAGACCTCGGGGGATTACCCAATCCACATCACTCACCCCCCCCCCTAAACCCTCAAACCAAGTGCTTTCCTGATCACAAGGAGGATTACATGGCCGTACAACAACACATTTAGGCATCAACATCGCACAAAGCACAAAACTTCCAAAGCCATATTAAACATCTGCCCCTTCAAGTTTTAAGCTGTAATACGTTAAAAATAATCATAATATTATTGATACTCCCTTCTTTATTGCCACTTTTGCTCACATTAAGTTGGTTTCCATCCACTGATTTCCATGCACAGTTCAAATTTGCACATAATAAATGAAATCAAAGTGAAAGCTTTTGCACTTTGCTTGAGGTGGAAGAGGTTGCATATTAGTAAAACTACTACACTATAAGGGTGCTGGAAGGAGACTTCCAAAACACACTGCTGCTTCTTCTCCTTCTTCTTCTTTTTCTTGCTTCCATATTAATAAAAAAATCAAGATATGATTAAGGTTAATGATGGAAGTAGAGCCGGTCACCTCCTACTTCTGCTTCGTCTTATTTTTTATAATTTGCAGAGATTAAGCTGCTGTTTTTGTTTACATGTTGATTCCGATGCCTTTGGACTGTAGCCCGTGTCGACGCCAACTCCACTTTTTGGCCGAAACAGCGAGTCCATAACACATAGTGTCACATGGCACCTCCAGCTACTTTATTTCCACCAGCAGAGGAGTTTATCTGGAAGTGTGTAACACTTGAGAGATTCACCCATTTTTCTGTGAAGATCCCACGTTGGATAGCAGCTACCAGTAAAATAAACTCTGGCAGTGGTGTATTTCTGCCTACCATTGTTACATCGATACAAACACATACGGTGACACCTTCATCACTGTCGACGTAACACAGGGTACAGTGGGACGGAGCATGTTATGTCACGTATGTGTGAATCCTCCTCTTCTATCTATTTTTGTCTGTGTGATTATAACTGTTCCACCTACTTCCTGTGTATTTTCAGCAGTAAACAAAGACAGGTGATGTCATGTTAAAAGCTTTCACAGCTGGATAAACTTTTAAAAAACATCACAATAAAAAAAACTTGCTGCAGAAGTATCGGGGGAGTCGCCTTCAGAAACAGTTTGGAAAGGACAGGCTCTTGTAAAAGAATTCTTCACAGTCAGATCAACCATGTGCATGAGGATGATTGAAAGCTAGTAAGCAGCAGCTAGCTGGATTTTTTTTCTATTTATGTGAGTAAAATAAAGCTGTTATTCTATCTACTAGCAACCCTCCTACCCTCATTGAGGGTTTAGCTGTGGGTGTTGACTGAAAGAAGGAGGCAGGGGGCAAATAAGTTTCCTCTGCAGGGTGGCTGGTCTCTCCCTTAGACACAGAGGGAGCAGTTCAGCATAGAATGACTGCACGTACACGTTGGGAGGTGCCAGTTGCGGTGGTTCGGCCATCTGGTTAGGCACCTCCTCGGTAAAGTGTTCTGAGCATGTCCAACCAGGAAGAGGACTCAGAACATGGTGGAACATCAGTTGCCCTGCGAACCCCTCGATATTCCCCCAGAGTTAAACGAGGTTGTTAAGGAGGGGTCCGAGTTACCCTGTTTAGGCAGCTGCAACCCCTGCGACCTGACCCCAGATAAGCAGAAGAAGAAAAAGGATGGAAGGAAATAAGAATCATAGGCTAGCCACACCTTCCTATCTGTTCCACATCCCATAGCAAGCAGCAAGCACTGTGGAGCAAGAACTCCATCAGCATCAGAATGATACGAACACGTACAGATGTCCTCCTCAGATTAGGGCGAATCACCACTTCCTGCTGTATATTTTCTTCTTTTGCATGGATCCATCCGCCACAGAGGCCAGGTAACACCAGGGAGACTGACACATTTCAAAACGCCCTTGTAGTGACACTACACTACAGTGTACAGCAACAACACACACCAACAATTACTCTGATGAATTGTGGCAAGACTCCCTTCCCTAATTTAAGGAAATCACTTGAGGAAAGGAAAAAGTTAGTGAGAAAAAAAAAGTCATTTTTGGCATTCTACATCTGTCAGTCTGTGTTTTAGCCTGATTAGTGCGCGCTAATTGACTCCGCTAATCACACCCCCAGGTGAGAGAGAGAGAGAGAGAGCGAGAGAGAGGAGGGGGAGGAGAGACCGAGAGGGATAAGAGAATGGGAGAGAGAGGTGGAGGGTGATGGAGAACACTGCATGCTGGTAAGCTGCAAAATGGTGGAACAGTTGCTGGGTTCTTTTATGTGGAAGCCCAGGAGAGCTGTTCCATTGGGTGTTTGCTAGACTAAAAAAAAAAACACTAGACTGGACACATTAGTGCAGCTGCAGCTAACCCACTGATGCATTATTATATTAGGGGAGAGACAGTGAGGTAAACACCGCTCTCAACTCACAGAGCTGCTGACAGTTACTGCAGCACAGAACATCTGGAACCAGATGTATAAATAATACAGATGAGAGCAATCCAGCAGCACTCATAAACACGAGGAGCTGGGACTAAAAGGCTTTTTTTTAAACACAGTGTAGGAGTCAAAAGCACTGATTTAAATGTGTGTAGTTATTGTAGTTTATCAGAGATCTACTGTATGTGTTGTCAATGAAATGGGGGAATAGACATGCACAGGTTATGGCTAGATGTGCTATAAAAGAATGACGACACTCTCACATGACTAAAGCTGGATCTATACACCACGAGAACAGAGAACTCGCTCCTCGCTGCCGACGTTCCGCCCACAAAATGATGTCATTTTTCTCTCAGAGTGCCTGTTCTGCAGCTCTCTCGGACACATGGCCCAGGCAGAACTTTTTCTCTCAGTGCTGTGCGAGAACAATTGTGTGATTTTAGTGGGCGTGATGAATGTGGTGAAGCGCAAGAGCTTCTTCAGGTGCAGAACACACAGACAGAAGGAGGACGTACAACGGCGATGGACAGTTTAGATGAGCAGCTGGCAAACAGCTCCTGGAAGGAGAAACACGGCGCACAGAGGAGAGTGTCTGTCCACAAGGTGGCGATAAAAATTAATCCCAGTATTGATCACGCCGTTACAGTGGCTGGACGCGCACATTATACACCGGGAGACGGGATGTATTATTGCAGACAGTCATCCACACGTTCACAGAGTTAAACTCACACAGACCAGAGGTCTGCTACAGTCAGCTACACTGATCTATCTATTGTCATGCTGTGCGCCCTCTTCCCTGAACATTATCAGCTCGTTAGGCCAGGTAACCATGACTGTGCTCACAGTTTGCAACACAATTGCATTGTCAACCTTTTGTGTGTGACGCGTGCTGCGTGGGCGGGCCATATGAACACACACTTCTCGCGGAATATGGAGGAGCGAGTTCTCTGTTCTCGTGGAGTATGGAACAAGCTTAACCCGACGAAATAGAAGAAAGAATAGACGCCAAAGAACTTCTTCCCGTTGCTGATTGCAGCTGATTGCTGCTTCTATGAGATGAATTAATCATGGCTCAGGTGTAAAAAGCATTGCTTTATAGTAATCGTTGTTAAAAGCTCAACCGCTCTGGCCTTTGGTGCAGAACCCCAACAGTGCAGCAGGTAACCAGTAAATTTATAACATATAAAACTCGACTTCAGATCTGTGCAGTGATTTATAAAACAAAACCGTGCATACAGATGGCTTTATAAAGTCAACAAAGAAGAATCAATATGCATTCTTCTGGCTTTGTATGCACTGTTTTCATCATAAAGCTACGGCTAAGAGATTTATGCATTTGCCTCCTGGACATTTGTCTGTGGGTTTCATAGAAGACAGTTAATATTGTTGGATATTTTCATAGAAATGCTTCAGTACTGCAGGACTGGCAGCAGCCTCCTCCTCCTCCTCCTCCTTCTTCTTCTTCCTCCTACCCTCAGCATGTTTAAGTGTTAGTGTGCACCGCCGCTTAATAACTAAAGGCCATGCAGAGTGCCCGGGTTGTAGGGGATGCTCAGACTGCAATGAAAGATCAGGCAGGAACATCTGCGTCATCTGTTTCTTTAGCCGGTGCTCATTTCTTTATTTTCCCTCGCTCTTATGAAATCATTTGTTAAATATGTTTTGCCGCCTGGCATCCAACAATTATTCCCTTCCTCAACAGCAAGAGGGAATTGTTTGTCTCCCAAATGCACAGTTCTGTTTTGTTTTTTCTGCCTGAGTAACTGCTTTGTCTCCGGGTGATATTTCCCCCCCTCCTCCTTTTTTTTTTTTTAAACACACCCACTAAGATGCATTTATGCACACATATAAACACACTTAAAGGCAAAACAGCTATTGTAATGTATTCCAGGACTTTCACAAAGGACACACACCAAAAAAAAAAATCCGTCTCCACGGGGGATACCACTCACTCCTCCGCAGGATGTGTCTGACATGACCGCTGCAAACTTCTTCACATGATTGCTAAATAAATATCGTGGTGTTTTTTTATCGAAGAAACGTGGATTGACAGTCATGCAGGCATCAGTGATTCACCACCAGAAATGATGCTAGGCTAGACTTCTAACATCAGGACGCCCCAAAAAAATAAAGCTAGATCCACAGGATTCCCCACTGTGCCATGAAACAAACACACAGCTTTACAAGAAAGCATTAATAATTTCTACCTGAGAAGAGACTTTCTCTAGGGTAACACCTTTAAAACAGCCCATAAAGATGAAATAAAAATACTATATCTTATTTATTAACATTGAGGCAAAACAACATCAATTATTTAGTCCTATAAATGAGTTACTATGCGTGTGGGATGACAGACAGAGCACCTACAGGGGTCTGTAATACACATTCTGAAGGTCTTGACCTAAGTGTGTTTTTTTTTTGCATATATACAACATTTAAGATGAAGGTATTCTAATTATTTCTGTGCAAGCCTGGTCTGTTTGGGAGCTACGCCTGTGCTCACGGTACACAGACGGCTTCTTGTTTCAAATATGTTTGAGTAGAACCTGACATGGGCCAGTGGGCAAGCTCCCATCCTCCCACAGCCAGTGCAGTAATAAAGGTAGCACAGGCTGCAGTGATGGTGGGACGAGGAAGGTGCAGAGGTGTTAGAAAGAGAAGAGAGGAAGAGGAGGGGCAGGGGGGAGGGAGGGGCAGGGGGGAGGGAGGGAGGGAGGGGAGTTGGTTCAGGGACCAGCTGGGAATTGGAAGTGCAGCAAGTTTGCTGAGGTGCGAATGGAGCCTCGGCGGCGACTGAGGTTTCCATTGCACTTGACTACTCTTAGCTGAGCCAACCAAGCATGGAGGAATGTGCAGTTGTGGGTTGGGGGGTGGGGATGGGATGGGATGGGATGGTGTGGGATGGTGTGGTGGCTGGACTCTGTCTGGCTCAGCTGGGTCTTCTTAGCAGTTATAAGCTCTCTCACCACTGCAGCTTTTTCCTCAAGCAGTTTCAGGATTTCATGTGTGTGTTTATTAACAGTGATGAATCTTTCTACATCAGTATCCCAAACACATTTACAATAGCAAAAATGTAAAAATAGATATTATGTCTTTTTTCAAATTACTTTTTGAGATGTTAATGAAACTACTACTGCTGTTTTGTTTCCCATCAAGATTTTCATGCACTCATTGATACAACAGGAGATGTGTGTAAATATGACGTATATGTGCCTGTAGCAGAGTTTCTCCTGTTTAATTTGATATGTGATATGATTATTTTTTCCATGGTTAGTACAGTGTTTTATGGCTTTTATTGTTGGGTGCATGTAAAAGTCCCTCAAAAAGGGGGCTGTGGGGTTTAAAGGGTTAAAATTACATTATTCTTTTTCTTTTCTCAAGGGGACAGGGTGTCTACAAAGAACACAACTCTCATGCTTCAACATGCTGAGAACTGAAACATCACTAATAAAGCCTCAGTAGAACATTGTGTTTGACAGGGAAGAGACCAGCAGGGATGATCAAGAAGAATTAGCACAACGCAAAGTGTCAGTAAGCTGTCTGCACAACTTCCTACCACAATCCACCTGAGAGCCATGAGAGTGCTCTAAATGCAAATAAATTGGCACTGTATTCAAAAATAACTCACCACTCACCACTTCTTTATACTATTCCTTGGAGCACCTGGCAAATTAAGCAGGAGGCTCCGCTGCCACGGACCGAACACACATCATATTTATTTATTACTCTGTCAGAATGTTGCATATTGCAGATTTAAGAAATAAGATATTCCAGTAGATTACTGTTGCTTTGCACGGCTGAGAGCAGAGTGAAAGAAAATCCAGCGTCTTCCCGCTGCTCAGTCTATCTGGTGCAAGCACTGTATCTCCGGGAGATGATAAAATATACACCAGCGGAGGTTCTGTGTGCGCCTTTGTGTGGGAGGCATCTGGGAAGAAGTCATCATTAAGTCAGTGAAATCAACAATGAAGTCTAGCACAAAAAAATATTTGCTCTCCAACCTTGATCTGGTTTTCAAAGTGCTGAATACACATTGGTTGGTGGTCTCAAGGCCAAAAGTCACGATGCACAGTCACATTTCTCCACAGAGGAAGGTAAAAAAGGGGATCTTTGAGGTAAACAAACTGAGTCCATGCACTTCCCAGAAGCAAAACGATCATAAAAAAAAACAGATTTTAATGAAATGCTTCTATATTTATCGCTTACATACCAGTCTGCACCTCCAAGGACTAGCAACATGCTGACATGTTAATAAATGTGTCTTTTAATCACATAGAACGTTTCATTGTTTGTCTGTAGTGAATGCCTTGTGAATTATCCGTGGATTACAAAACGGGCCTCTGAAGCACAGGCCTTAAGAGCCCGGGAGCATAAGCAGCCTGCTTTACAGACCTCTGAATCGCTCTAGACATCTCCGATTTCTTCAGAAATTCAAATAGATGTGGTGTCGTGCTCATTCATGGCTGTTTCCCTGGCTGGGATATGAAAACAGCCTCGGTCAATCATAGCTCTCTAAGCAGGATTATGAATGGGATGATGCTACATAACCAGGGGAAAAAAAAAAAGGCAACGAAAATGGCGACAAATGTGAATGTGATCAACCCCGGCTGTGGGAAAAAAAGAAACACACACACAAAAAACATCCTGCATCTTCAACTGGGTTCTTCCTCCTACAAAACAGCTAACAGGATGGAAGGGGATCATTTAGTACTGATACAATTTCACATATGTTTTCCAACAATTAGGCTACAGTAACACACAGAAACACACACACAGCATCTCAAAGTTGTGTAACTGGGACAAGAAAGAGGAGTCTCCAAAAACTGAAGAGCATGAATAAAGTGTGAGTATACAACAACTGTACTTTCTGTCCAGCAGAAATCGCTGTCTTTCATGTGAAATTAGCCCCGCCTACCCTGCTTTCTGCATGCAGCATTTAAACATATTTTTTTTTATTGATTTGTCCTCCCAAGCAAACGCATTTTTCACTCCTTTGCTATGCCCCAAAACGAACAAAATTTTGCACACTCATCAGGGGTGGCGAAAAATGTGATATTTTTTGTGGTCGCTGCAAATGGGCGGGGCAAAATGTCTCTACAGCGCCCCCTTGAAATTTTCAAAACACCCTTCGCATTTGGCTTAGTTTGGAGTAGGTCCACGAAAATCAGTACGTGTCATCAAGACGCACCAAAAAGGAATTTTTGCGATTTTGGCGATTTCCAAGAATTGGTATGCGAATGAACTCCTCCTAGGGATTTGGTCCGATTGACTTGATATTTTGTTGTTGTTTTTAATGTGTTTTTTATGGCGGTGGAAATTAACAAACAGAACAATGCTACAGCTAATCACTGCTGCGTTGTGCTGCTGGTTCATTTGTCTTCCTAATGTTGAACCGTCCTGTCAGATGATCAACATAATGATGGATAACAACCGACCAGGACGGGGGCCAAGTTTCTTTGTCTGCTTAGCAGAGAACTGTTGGATGTCAGCTACCATGGAGTGGACAATGGCAAAGTCCACGCTTGGATCCATCTGCTTGCTGTACTTCTCATGTGGGTCTTTCATGACGATCTTGATGTGTTTAAACTTCAGATTGAAGTCTTCAGAGATGGTGGGATTTATACTGAATTTTGTACCCAGAGTAGTATTTCCAATGTAATTTTTCATTTTATAACTTAGCATAGCATGTGATAAAAAATACTCGCCTGTAAGCGCTGCTAACATGACAGAAAGGGTAATGGGGTGAAATGGCAGTTTAGTATTGTAGAAATGTTTCATGACGTGGTGCATTATTATATGGCTGCGCTGTTTTTTCCCCCCACTGTAGAAGGTTAAACTAGAACAGCGAGCTCTTTTCTGTGTGTTGTTATGTTTGTATTTGTAAGAGCAGTGTGTTTTACAGTGTGTGATATGTGAACATGTTAAGGCAGTTTTGCAATAAAAGAGATAAAGTTCCATGCTTCATTCACAACTTTCAACGTTCTCTTCAATTACATACACCCAAAACATTTTCAGCTGTCTTAATGTCTGTGTTTGGCTAACATGCATTTGTTACAGTTGGGGGAAGTGACAACAACTATTTGTCGAGCCAAGCGGGGGGGCAGAGGCTAAAAACAAGGTATGGATGGAAGAAAGAGAGAGCAGATGGGACGATGTCAGGGAGTGCAGAATGTAGCATACCTTCATCCATCACGGCATGTGTGCATGACGCACACACACACTCACACTCACAGCAATCTCAGTCATTTCATAGAGGAGGCAGCAGAGCAGGAGAAATGAGTTTTGGTGTGGTAGCAGTCAGACTACATTCACTACTGAGTCTCTGGACATTTAGAACGATAATCTGCCATTTGTGCACACTTGTTAATGCAGATTGTGTCCTTTGCAGACAACAACACCACTGATTGTTTCTTACGGCACCTTAAACCATCTGTGCTAATATTTTCCGAGCAAGCAGCTCAGCAGCGGGAGCGCATACAGGCACTATTGTCTTTGAGAAAGCAAATGTTACAAAGCAGCAAAGAGGGAGGACCAGGGGAACAGCTGGGAGTCCCATCGTGTCCTCTGCTAGTAGTGCTTGTAACCAAACCTTAACTGATGTGAGGGACAATGAAATACTCCATCACAGTTTGCCATCAGGGTATTTATATTGGCAGTCTGATAATTCATCAGATATCATCGTGGTGACTTAGCCTAGGGGTGCACTGGACTATGTTTTGTAGCCAGCAGCAGAGACCTTCCTGTATGAACGGACACTTCACACTAAGCTTTGAAGCAAACCTAAGAAAAAGGGAACGACTACGCATCACAGACGTGTGTGTAAAACTGTGGATGAAGTATCCGTAATGTCGCCCATCACCACCGACACTCCTGGTTGAGACAGAAGCAGGAAGCTTACGATTCCTTAATCATTTCTGCAAAAAGTCTTATCATAAAACGATAAAGTTATATAAAATGTTCACCTCTGTACAATGGTCATATCAAGAGAGACCACAATTGTTTTTGTGCCAGGCTGTAAACATGTCTATTTCTGCTGTAAAGTTGGACATTGTAACATGGGAGTGAGTGGGTTGACTCACTTTTGGAGCCAGGCCCTAGAGGCTGTAGAGGGAACAGCCTTGGAGATTTCTGCCAGCTCAGCATGTCTACTGTGTGACCATCTCCCACAAATAGTACTCACAATACTTTTTTACTTCTGTTGGTAAAGACGTAAGTTCAGCAGTGACGAATAAAAAACACAAATATATAGTTGCACACAGCCATAGATTCTTCTCCTTTTTGTTCTGCTGGAAAGATGTCAGACACTGGCAGTTTTTATCTTTTGTTTGTTTTTTTCGTTTTCTCAGTGTGAGTAGAATCGGTGTGGATTCTGGCTGCGGGGGGAAGCATGGACACAAACATCAAGGAGCAAGAGCTCCACCTGTGACCCTGTAGGCTGCAGCTCTGTGTTGGGTTTTGGAGTGTGATGTAGGCCCGGCTGCCCCTGTGAATTCCCTGCCGGGGATGATGGGGATTAGCTGGAAAACTGTCTGAGAATGGCTAAATAAACAATAAAAAGCAGCAGCTAGAGGGGGAAACAGAAGACCAGCATGGCCATGACATTGTTTTTCTGAACTCTATTCTGGGTTGCCAAGGTTACTAAAGGTGACAGCAGAAACAGGTGAAATGCATTTTCAAAGACTTTCA
Organism: Parambassis ranga; assembly: GCF_900634625.1. Classification (NCBI taxonomy): domain Eukaryota; kingdom Metazoa; phylum Chordata; class Actinopteri; family Ambassidae; genus Parambassis; species Parambassis ranga. Next base: position 4,050,701 of record NC_041034.1, on the reverse strand, counting down.
TGGAAGCCCTATAGACTTATAGTCTACTTTAAACAAGCGCTGAAACTCTTCAGAAACTTGAAATGTTGTTTTAACTATGAGCGATACGTGACAAGAGAAACATTCCAATTTCCATACAATCCATTCACCAAATATCTAGACAGAAGGCCAGGAGCCTTATAGAAAATTGGGTGCATAATGCAGCAATTCACTTCTCATTTCTGCTCCCCACATATTGGACTGGGCCAACAGAATGGTAATGGAGTTGATGTCTCCATCCACTGATTCACGCTCATTTGTTATTTATTCATGAGAGAAGCAAGCAGGGTGCCCAGCTTAATACAGTTTACATCATTCACTCACTCATGCTATTCAAATTGGAGTGTAATATAATTTCAGTCTGAAACTTCTCTCCTCTTGTTCGAGCAACAGAACTTCACTCAAACGTGTAGGTTGGAAGAAAAGATCTTTCTGGTTCTGTTGGAGGCGTTAGACTAAAACCACCCAAGTACACCTCTAGAAAAAAATCAAGTTATACATACAAATGAATAGTTTGCTATGACCCATGTTTTTACCAGTGTTAATTTTGTTGACGAATCATTTTCGTCATAGTTTTCGTTAACGACCTTTTTTGCTGATAAAAATGAGACGATAACTAAATAAAAACTCACGCACGGTGCCAAAAACGAAGACGAAATGTACTGACACTCTCGTCAAAGAATAAAAACGAGACGAAATTATTGATGGAGACGAGATCCAATCAGAGCAAATTTTGTTTGTGGAAGGGAGGGACGAATCAGGAGACGGTGGCAGAGAGCCAAACAGAAGTGATCTCTCTGCATAAGGACGTTACCCCGCGATGCTGGAAGAAGGCGTACTCATGCATGGTAACACACTTCCGTTCAAAGATAAACGTGACAAAATCTATAAATTAAGACACCGCTGCTGATGGTTTTACAGCATGTGCACTGTTTCTAAGTTGTCACTGAAGTATTTTGCTATAGTTATGGAGTATTCATGAAGAAAGTCATGACTGAACAGTGTATTCAGGGAGAGCAGCTCACTGTTCACTGGTTCTTTTGTGAAAAGGTCATAGCAATTAGAGAGGTGTTTGTTTCAAATAACACAAGTTAAAGCTGTGCCTGTTTTTATTGCACTTCAAACCTTAATTATTTCATGAAAAAATATATATCAGAATTTTAGTCGACTAAATCCACGGCAGATTTAGTCGACTAAAATTCTTTGATATTTAGTCGACTAAAACTAGACTAAAACTTTTTGATGACTAAAATGTGACTAAAATCAAATGACATTTTAGTCACAAGACTAAAATAAAAACTAAATCAGAAATTGCTGCCAAAATTAACACTGGTTTTCACATTCACAATTAGCACACTTATGTTAAAACTGTTATTTTTCACACAGTGGTTAAACCTTTTCTTTCTGGATCCCCTTGTTTTAATTTACATATGTTAATGACCCTGTTTTTTTGTTTTGTTTTGAGTGTTTAATTTTAATGTTAATAAAGAACAGCGGTAATGAAAATGGGCACAGAAAGACAGATTTCCTCATTGTGCTCCACAAACCTTCTTTTCCTTACTACTGAATGAATTCACACAGCGTTGCTAAAGCAGACCACATCTCTGATGGCGGCGATTACAAACAGAGGTAGAATATCTTCCTTTGACCTTTAGGTTTCTATGGAATGGGTAAAAAAAGTTGAACAATATCTAGATATGGCCAGATAAGCTAAGGAAGCTTAGCTCAAGTCACAGAAATGTTTGGCCTAATAGCTTTATATGTGTTATATGTTTATTAGTGTTTATTAAACTACATTTCAGAGTTACTAATGCATTTAGAAAATAACCATATTTCACTCATTTCAGAATCAATCTGACATGAACCAACATGTTTTTTTCATTTCAAGAGCCAAACCCACCAACAGACTCTTCCTATCGTTCTGCCATCTTGAATCTAAGGGTGAACTACTTAGCTACTGGTGAGCCTCCTCCTTCCCAAATCCTCCGTGTTTACTTAACCTTTAGGAAGTCCTCATTAGCCAGCTCGCTCCGGAGAGCCTATTGGGTTGTCAGGAGAGAGATAAATTAACAGTGGGAGCATTGATCTGACTTATGCCTTGAGCCGGGATCACGTCGGCCCGGTCAGTATGCACAATGTAATTAGTTTATCAGCAAGAAGGGAGTTTTCTTAAGTGATTAATCAGGACAGCTCTCTGACTCCAAAGCAAAGGCACGAGCAGCCAGTGGAGTGAAAGGGCACCGGTGGGGGCAAACACAAAGAGCAACGCTGGCTGTTCCAATGTGACCCGAGACAAGAAATGTGAATGTGAATGGTAACTGGATTGATCCTTTGTGGGTCTTCCCACATCAATGTGTATGTATCTGTATATATGTATACAAACACATTGTATACGTACATATTGGCTTGTCAACACATTATTGTACTCCATAACTGATACTCATCACAGTCTGGAAACACTGGATCTATATTGCTCCTGTCAGGCCCTACCCTCAGAGCATCTCGCCTTCTGAGGTGAGTGCAGGAGAAAAAAAAAAAATAATAAAACTTTAAAAACCCTTTCTGCACTCAGAGAGCTGTGGGCATGAAAAATCCAGAGAGTAAAATGGTTTATAATTGATTAACCATCATTAAGCATCACAAACAAAAAGAAAAGCATCAGCAAATGCACTTGCTAATGCTAAAATGCCTCCGGCTGAAGTGCCTCTTGCACATTTACGTGTGATGGTAATGGGGAAAAAAAAAAAAAAGAACTCAGCACAGTCTACCAAATTTGTGATAAAAGAACTGAGAATGAGCTTCACACGTGCACGGCTTAAGAAACAGCGACTTTAGCAGAAACGGGGAGTGAGAAAGGAGTGTAGTGCCAACAACGGCTAGAGGAAACCCTGCGCACTCTTTAGGCATTTGATTAAAGGACTGCCGTTTGTCGTGCAGTTGCAAACCCAGCTGTTGCAGTGCATGCATGCTGAGTCACAGCATATGGACCGTGCGCGAGCACAGAGAGGGGAGGCCGAGCGCTGATAAGACAGAGTGGAGGGGGGGGGGAGATGCACACTGCTGGGATCTCTCACTTTTCGTCCAATAATGGAATCTCATTACCAAAGTGAGAGCTGTCCAGGCAGACCTAATGAAGCCCCACATGGTGAAGGCTGGCCCTTTTCACACCGAGACAAGGGAGGGAGGAAGCTGGTTGGACTGACAAAGAGGGAACACAGGAGAGACATCAAATCTATAAGTAGGAGGAGGATGTGTCAGAGCTGAATAAACATGGGGAAAAGATGGCAACAGATGAAGGGCACGGAGGCACAAAGGGGCAAAAAGATGGGGCGAAGAGGAGGAATATAAAAAAAAATCAATGGCAAGATAAACGATGCAGTACTGCAGTACTAGAAGATATGCTCCAGAAAAAAGTATAAAATGTGTTTTAGTCCAGGTTGCCACCCACCCTTTTGTTCCTTTTTTCTACTCACTGAACATGTTTCATAGGTCAGCCACTGTGTGCTAATTGGCTAACTGAGGCGTTGGGCCGCACGGTCCCACTGTGTCCATCCCTGGTGTGCTGTCATCCTCTTGCTGCCTACGCTCACAGCCAGTTTTTTTGTGTGTGGCAGCTGCTGGAGAAAAACAGGAGAGACGCTGCCCTTCAGGGGCATAAAGTGCAACGGCCCCGTCGGTTCAGTCAAGACCGCTAAAAATACCCAAGAACGCCACCGCACACAACACACGACGACAACACGCACGGAAGGGACATGGCCGAGATTTCAGGAATGGATAAGATCACTTGATGTGTCTGTATGAACTAATTAACTTGGAAACATGTCAGTCATTTTTAAGCCAGTGTCCAACTGAGGATATTAAAATAAACAAAGTACTTTTGTTCTGAAAAGTAGAATGTAATTTATCTGGTATTAAAATAGCAACTTAATTTACCCACTGTCATTCACAAGTTAACATCACATGGCCCACATAGAAAGGTGCACAAAAAAAATTCAACTTGATATGTAGACAGAAAAATGTAGAATAAAAATATCAACTAAAAAAATCATGGATAACTGAATTGGAAGCAAAAAAAAGGAACAGATTGCAAAAACTGATGAGTCCGAGGAGAGAACAGTGATGTTACATTATCGACTGCTATCTCACCTTACTATGGTTCAAAGTCATATTTCCAAAAAACGTACAAGCAAGCAAACACACAAACAAAAAACAGATCCAATATCTGGGCCAATTTTGTCTTGCATAATCCCCAGTGGGAAAAGCTCACCAACTCAAAGCTCATTCTGCTTTTTCTAGTATCAATTTATAGTTCTGCCTCACACTCCAAATCAAAGCCTGTCACACCAAAGCCATTTCTGTTTTGGAAAGGAGACGTGAGAACATCACACCGAGGGAGAGATATGGTCCATTTTGTGACAATTTGTCATCCGCTGGCCTTTTGCTGTGAATTAAAACAGCTGTTGTGATGAAGGCGAATCCCAGCGCCGGCTATTTAAATGCTGTGAACATCTATTTTCATCATAGAGCGTTGATGTATCATATGACATGAGAAAAATAGGATGCCCACAAAGTGTCTCTGTCAACAAGACTTTCTACCAATGACAACATTACCTTTAAAATGAAACAACAGCTGGAACAGAGCTTATAGACTTTCTTCGGCCAATTTAAGGTGCCAAACAACCCGATATTACTTCAAAGAAGAAAAGGCAGAAGTGGAGAAAAGAAAAAGTCAAGAGGAAACTGGCTAAATTGGTGGAATCAGCGATCCACTCGGCTGAACAGCCAATTTGAGACCTCTCTAACCATTTGCACAAAACCGCTGCTGATAAACCAGAGGAAATGGTGCAAGACACACGGCAATAACTACAACTGATGGTAACGCAAATGAGCCCAATGGCTGCTCGGCGTGTGACGGACCTGACTTTTACTTTTTTCCCAAGGTGACATTTATATTAATCAATCTTAAATCAGCATGAGTGCACACTTAGAATAATAGAATGCTATGCTATTAGCATTTGTTGTTGCAAAGCACAACAATGAGAACTAATAATTTCTCCCCTTAGGTGAAATACAGATTTTGTGTGTTTTCTTTTTATTTCCTGAACCAAATTAAAAAAAAAATGAACACCAGTGGATTCACCACAACACTCATTGGAGGAGCTTAATATAGACCCTTGGCAATCATCCTCTTCAACATGACAGTTTGACAGTTTGAGGATGCACACCCAAGACACCCATGAAAAAAAAAAAACTTATAGCTTAAGGGTGAGTTCTGCACCTAGTCAATCAATGGAAAGTTTTTTTTATTATTATTATTGCCACGAGGGACTGCTATGTTAATAATCCACAAGAGAAGAAAAACAGCTTTAATCATTTTCCGTTTATTTGATGAATTGTGAGTCCGTGCTTCCATTAAATGTGATCCAATGCGACATTAACTCGTGTCCACATCCGTGTTTTTAATCATGCTATTGAGATGGATTAGGTGTTATCTCCGTGACAATGGCGGTGGCGGCGTCCCTTATAGCTCCGGAGCCGCTGCTTTGAATAGGAGGTAATTTTCACCTGGTGTCAGCACTTTTACGAAGCCTGATTGCTCGGGAATAATGGCCACTTTGGCAACTGTCAATTTTCCTCTAGGGCAAATTGTTGACGCTGTGCGATTCGCTGGAGCTGTCATTTCCCGGTCGCCTTTTTCAATCAGGGCCACCGTGCTTACTTTATTACAAAGATGGGGCAGACAACTCAACAGTGCTTTGACTCACTCACTGGATGAAGCTTCCTGAGTTTTTCTCATTTACTCAAGAGTTTTGCTCCAATTTGAAGAAAAAAACAGGGGAGTTAAGTGGACTACAGTTATATTTTAGATAGATTTGAGTGCATTCTGCTCATAATAACATCATTCTGTGTTCTCTATCTCATCAATATCAATTGATTTTGGAATTCTCAAAAAGAAAAGCGTGACTTTATTCATGCTGAGAACAAGTAATCTCTTATCGGCAGATTGTTTTACTTGCTGTTTTTTTTTAAAAAAAGCAAATCTTAGGGTGACACTGGGGGGCTTTTGAATTTTCAAAAAAATGAAAGCAAGTAATTTCCTCAGAAAGAACAGAAGGGAGGCTCTCAGATTGATCATACAAAGCTTCTAGAGAGAACGACTGCACATCATTTTGCTCAAGAAAAAGTCTCCATGTGCCCTACGGCCTAAGATGTACGCATTAAAGCAAAGGTCAGCTCCGTCTGATAATACTTATACAATAAGCCTTAGCTGAGGAATGCTGACACCGAGTGCCAAATGGCAGAAAGGATGGTGAGCAAGCAGCCGGCCAAACAGCAACATATTTATTTATCTATTTATTTATTATCTAGGAATGGAATAACCAGTGAATATTGGACCACAACTCAGCAGGTTGACACACAGATGACTCCAGCGGGCCGAGCATACTACTCCGTTTCCGCAGTGTGAGGGTGATATAAGGGCGATTGTTAGGTTTAGCCCACGAACTTCATAAAAGCAGGAAGGCTGCCTGCAAATCCCCGACATCCATAAAGCTGCAAAAACCATCCACTCATCCGCTGCTGAATGCCACTCAACACCTAAGACCGTAGTCTCTGAGAGGCAGTAGAGAGGATAGCAGCTCCGCAGTTGATTGTTCATTAACACTCCTCACGTCATATGAGATTTAATCATTCACTGAAACACTGTGTAGTGGTGTTTAATTGACTTTTATGGGACGTGTCTCTCCAGACAGTCCAACCTTGAAATTACAGATGGGGAAAAAAAAAAGCAGCCTTGAACAAAATGTCCACCTGGGGTGGAAGTGTATGCAAATGAGGGTATTCTGAGCTCTGCAAAGCCCAGCCTTGAATGAATGAAGCAGTCCATCCCTCATTATTCTCCACTAAACTTTTTTTTCATTTCATTAAAAAAAAAAAAGATACAATATCGGTAATCCAGAGGGGCAGTTTTGCATTGCACTTACCATATGCCACTCTATGTTTATAGCATTGTTGCATGGTAATTAAATCAAGCACCTCCATGGCAGCAGGGGAAGAGGCAGGCCAGCTCTCAGGACATGGGGGATAAAGCCTCAAGAAAATTCGATTAAAGCAACAGTCCAAAACAGCGATGGTCCTGTGAGCCTATGCTCAACGGAAAGGAACAGTTTGGTCACGCCGCTAAATGTCACATCTGCTCTCAATAATCTTGTTTATCCAGTCTCCATCTCTCATTACTGCTGTTGGTTCACGCCGAGGGGTCCAAGACCAAAACATCAAAATATACAGAGTAGTGTTTTATAAATCAGGATAAATCCACATGTGATGAAATAGTGTCTGCTGCTTCAATCAACTGCAGTTTGTGTTATATTTTTAAATATTTATGTATAACCTATATATATAATGCAGGTAATGATAATTACATTTATCCAATAAACCTTTTTGATTAAAAAGTACCAACTATAAGTGCTCCTTTCTCCTCTATTGTAACCAATTGTTAATGAAGAGGATCGTTTATAATTTGAAATGATAGAAGTTCCTTAGCAACAACACCACCCGTCTGTTAATCAGTTTAATAAACTCTCATGTTCGCAAATGGCAATTATTAAAAAAAATCTGGACGGATTAATTGGCTGACCAATTAATCATTCGGCGTCATAAACAGACATTTTATAGACACTGATGCATTCAGTGATGACTCAAGCTCAAAAAGCTCATATCCAACCATGTCTGAACCCTCTGTAAGGATCAGAGTTTATGTGCTGACATGATGGGTGCATGTGAAGATTGACCTTTAAAACATTCAAAGGGAAATTAAAGCTGCAAGCAGCATCGCAAGCCCTCGAACACCTTGCGATCCGTCGGCCATCGCAGTCTCCTCTCCTATGCTCTCCTTTCCTCTCATTTCCAGAGACGTACAACAAACATATGTTTACAGTAGGTGGCGCTATGAATGTATCATTAGCATATATATCTGTTCAGACTTGCGTCCATAGCAGTACTGTAAGATTTTGTCCACTTTGCATGAAGTATGTTGGTGGTACTGCAGAAAATACAGCGAGTTCCTTTTTAATGGCGAATGGTAAACTTTGAGGCCACACCCCTGCCACACTGTAAGACTTTTGTAAGAGTTTTGGAATTAGTCTATTCCCTATGGTGTCCTGAGTGGACACAGTGAATTTCAGCTCAACTGGATAAAGTATGCGAGGCGTGAAAAGTTTTGCAGGACGGTCAGAAATCACCAAAAATGACCACAAAATTCCAAGAGACTTTTTTGTGCGTCTTGGGATGATACATATGTGTGCCAAATTTCATGATTCTGTGTCAAACTGGCCAGAGGGGGCTACACGTTAGGGGGCGCTGTAGAGCCATTTTCCCATGTTTGTTTCAAAAGACAGCAAATTTCAAAATTTTTCGGTCGAACAAATTTTTCTACCAAGTTTAGTGAGAAAAAACATAACCCCAAGGGTTCGGTGCACACTCTAAAGTATTCAACGCTGTGACTGATCTCTTTTTCAGATTCTTGTTCATGTTTAAAAAAGTGAAAAAAAAAGATAATGTTGTATCAGACATGACATTCACTGTGCTGGGTTCACGCCTTAAAGCCTGCCTTTAGCAGCTTTGATAAAGCTTCACACTGATCAAACTCTAGCTGGAACCAATTACCTCTTTGGGACACCTATGAGACAATTATTATCAGTGGCATTTTAGGCGGGATAATTAGTTGATCAGAGGCCTAATCTGTTATACTGGGGTAACCTTTTTCATTAATAAAGATGAGTAAACATGCACATATGCTAACACATATGTTAACTAAGAAGAGCGATCGCTAATTTCCCCCGTCAGTCTGTTTGCTCCACTGGACTCTGTCAGTTCACAGCTGTAAATATGAAATGAAAGCTGCAGATTAGTGGATGAAGGCTGAGTCACGAGGACAAGGAGGAGAAAAAGAAGAAGAAAACTCTATATCACACCAATATATCAAGAAACGGGAAGCTACATGTCTGGGCAGCTGATAGATAAATAAGGATTTAGTATAACACATTCAGCTGTACAGCTCTCAAATGGTCATTAATACAAGCAAAGCAAACCCCTCGGGGGAAATGGGTGGTCACGTGCCCATCAGTACATGCACTATTCAGTAGGTAAACAGCGGTATCTCAGTAGGTACGACCCAATTAGCATATTGTAGAGTGGGTGAAAAATACTGGCTGCACTCCCATTGAATACAGTTAATGAAACCACAGAGGACAACGTCCAGATTCCAAGGCAGTGTCACGAGGTTCAGGTGTAACACTAGATCAATGTCAGCCCCAGAAATCAAAACATTCATCCTTTCCTCCAAAGAAAAAGAAGCAGGGCTGTCGATTTTTCCAGGTGATTATAAATGACTGATGCCCACATGTGCAAAAAAAATCCACCAAAAGTCACCATAGAAGCCAAGAAACTGGTGGAAAACCACATACAAAACAGGACACAATCTCCAGCATCCTTAAAAAGTAGACTCTGGCACTCTTCGCACAACCTCACTCAGTCACAAGCTATGCTTTCGGCAGTATTTGGCTTTCAACCTGCTCTGCTGTTGGGAGATTGTGTTGAGAAAAGACACCTTCTTAGCTGTAACACTGATATTAGTGAATACAATGCACCTAAAATGACTGTCTGCAGCCTCTTCTTGCTTGGACTGCGCCAGTGTTTCCTTGTGGCTCTACCATGGCGTCTGCCAGGATCTTCTTTAAGCTAAGACATCGTCTTTGTCTTACTTTTTGTTTTCACTTGCATTTTAATGCACAAGATTACTGATATTACAGGCATGAGAAAACAATTTCATTTGGAGCAAAGACAAGACCATTGTTGCACAACACTGAGAGAAGATAACAGACTGCTGAAAGTAAAATTTCATTTTCAGATTAGAGACAAGCTGTGCAAAGGCCTCTATAAAAAGCTGTCTCGCCAGATGCCTTTTTGGGCAAATCCTTGATTTGATTAGCTCTTAAATGCTGTTTAAAAAGCCTCCGCTGCACAGAACACAATTAGGTTTTTCAAATGGTGAACTAGTGATCCTCCTCTCTACAGCTTGATATCCGCGGGCTTATCTTCTAGTTTATTGCATTATCGTGGGAAAATATTACTGTAATTATACTGTAAATAGAAACCATAAGTGAAAAGGGGGGCCACACTATAATGTGTAATCTGAGTGTGGATGGCTTGCTTAAGGTGAGGAACAGTATCAGCACAAATTTTAGCAAAAAAAAAAAAAAAAAAAAAAAAAACAGGAGGAAAGCACAGCGAGCAGCACAAAGGCGAGAGAGAGTCATTAAAGGGAATACACGAGGAGAGCCACAGAATGAATGAATGTGCCGAGTAAACCTCGAGACAGGCGACAGGAAAGTGCGGCATGCAAGAGGAGCTAACTTCACATTAGGATCTGAAGCCGTGGGGCCGTTCCTGAGGGGGGTGGGGGTCTACACATGAAGAGAAAAGACTGACGGGGAAGCTTTTCTGACTAAGGATGCACCAAATATTTGGAATATATTCGGCCGAATATTGCAAAAAATGCCACATTCGGCCTTCGCTTTTGCGAGTTTAAAGCAAGGCCAAATAGTGGCATGTGACGCAATCATGCAATCTACGGTGACGCTGTGACCTGGCGCCAGTCAACATGTCGGCGGTGTGGAGATATTTCAAAGTGCAGGAGAGTGATAACAGAATTGCAGTTTGCAATGAATGTTCAGACAAATTATGTAGAGGGGGTTCCTTTGCAAGGAACTTTAGCACTACTACTACTACGTGGAGCACGTAGAGCCCCGTAACACAATACCTAGCAGACAGTATTTCTCGGATGTGTGCTTACCGGAAATGTATGACCGTAATAAAATAAAACTATACTTTCTTTGAAAAACGTGGCTAAAAATGTATTCTAGACTATGTATGCAATATATCGGTACTATTCGGTATTCGGCCAAGCTTTTAATTTTTTATTCGGCTTTGGCCACAAATTTTCATTTCGGTGCATCCCCAAAGAATTTCTGACTATCCCAAAGATGATCTGTACACAAATAGATGACGTAGAAACGTCTTCAGGATGCCACATGTTTTTTAAGCTGTATCTCTATTTAGGGGTTGAATCCTTCAGAGGCTATATTTAAAAAGGACAAGGCTGTCCCATTTAATGTGAGCCTTCTCTCCTCCACATAACTTTGCAAAACTGGGATTGCTGGACTGAACTCCAAGACAGTATGTTGTGCTACATTTAATGCAGAGAAGAAGGTCTTGTTTCAAAACGCTTGCAGAGATGCAGCGGCCTTGTTAGGTTGTGTGTCTGCATTAGTCCAAAGCAAGCCGGACCAGACTTACTGTGGCATATTTCATTTATTTATTTATTTGTTGCAAGGCTTACTAAAGGTTTTCACCGGTGGACTGTGATTCCACTTTCAGCTCCAAAAAGCATCTTCTCTCATTTGATGCTGCAGCGTACACAGACCTTAAACTGACATCTGGCATGTTTATTTTGCAACGCTACGAGACATCGTTTCTGCAAACTTCTGAGGCACTGTTAGAAAGTTTGTCTTTTCTTTTTTCTTTTTTTTTTTTTCTGGGAGGATGAGGAACCTGGAAGTGGGCGCTTTTTGATGGTTTGTCTGCAGACAGACGTACCAAATTGGATAGAATCAGAGAAGCTTCCCTCTCTGTGCATCTGCAAACGAAGGCAGCTCTTGTCATCTGCCACATCCACGTAAAAACAACTGATTAGCTTCCTGTGCAGACTCTTACAGCAGAACTGTCCTATAGGATGAAATATTATCTTTTTGTCTTTCCCTACAACAATGAGAAATCCTTCTGCTATGTGCCCCCCCCCCAGCACTCTGCCTAGCCGAGAGGAAACAGCCTGATATACTCCTCACTAGAGATAACAAAGTCAGCTTGAAGTGTGTGCCTTCACTCATGTCAGCTTCCTTCCTGTTGTCCTTTTCCCAACAACAATCCCTTACCTTTGTTTTTAACTAAACAACACATGTAAACACACTCACCAGCAAGCAAATACCCTCTGTTAGCACTGAATGATTTGTTTGTTTCAGCTGAAAAGGTTAGTGTCTGACATTATGTGTGGGGGTGAAACATGCTCCAGTAAAGGCTACCTTAATCTGCCTTTTCCTTCAGGGAGTCTTAATGAATGTAGGAAAGAGGTGGTGGAGGAGGGGGCGACACTGCTCAGCAGGGTGGCAGCTCCATCAGGATTCTGAACTCTTGTCAGAATTAAGGGTGCAAGACACTGTCAGTCAGCTGGTAGGAGGTGGAGGTCTGGGTAATGAGAAAGTTGGATGGTGGGAAAAAAAAATTACTCCACAAGACATCTAAAGCTGCCACCAGGCAGAGGAGGTGCTGTGGAAAAAAAAGGCCTGATGGAACTCTGCAGACCAGCATTTGCAGATAGGCACCTTCATTGTGGTGGCTAATGCTCCTTAGCAGCCATAATCAGATCTCCGGTTTGTCCTGTCTCAGAGGAAGCTTTCTAGACTTGGTGAAAGAAGGGGAGTGTTTGGGGGAAAATCACCGTGTGAAAATACAGGCTGCATCCCAACCAATTATAGGCGCCTAAAGCCGCTTAGAACATGAGTGTGTGCTCTGCCGAACTGTTGATTCACAGGAACAAACAATATTTTCACAATAAAGGCACAGAAAGTGTGGTTTATTTAGTACCAACCAAATGATGTTGGTACAAGCACATTTCAGTATATGAGAGCACACCTGGGTGTGAGTGACTGTTGGTCTGGCTCTTCATCAACTTCAACAATCTGTCCTAATAATACTGTGACAAACCTGTCAATAAACGTCACTGGAGAGAGGTTGTCACACTTCTTGCACCCCACAACAATGAGACAGCAGTTTTATTGAGAGAGCACCCACCAAAAGTGACGAGCGGGTGCCGTTAACCACAACAGAACTCTACGTTATGGTGTTGAACTGTCAAGCTCTTTCACACTTAAACCTTACACCTGCAGCTATCCAACACTTAGCACAGAAAACAATAAACAATTAGCTTCAAAATGAAAAAAAAAAATGTGGATCTCAAGCAACGCCCGGCATCGATTGTCCTTCATAAATAGAGACAGCAGCTGCCTCAGATTGCGACAATATTTTCCATTTCATAACCATCTGGAGGGAGCAAACATTCATGTCAGGGTTGAAGAAATAAAATGAAAGAGAAGAAGAAGAAGAGGAGGACGGAGCAAAAAGTTGTGAGCCACATTGAAGAAAATGCATTATATGCTAAACGACCGTTGCCACATTCTCCCCCCAAAAAAGTCCTCCACAAACATAATAAATGTCTGATCCTATTGGAAAAGTCTCAGCTTTCATATGACCCCTTGTTTGTTTGTGTGTTTGTAGTATCACAGAGCTAGCAATAACCATGTGGGTCGACTTTGATATGAGGGTTTTATTTTGATGATTAATAATTGATTTGCATGGTGTTGGTAGGTATGTTTGATGTGAGTAAATATGGCTTACATGTGCTTGTAGTAGAGTTTCTCCTGTTTAATTTGATATGCAACATGGTTTACATGGTTAGTACAGTGTTTTACGGCTTTTTATTGTTGGGTGCATGCAAAAGCCCTCAAAAATGGGGGTAATAAGTAAATAAATAAATCTTTTTTTCTAAGCATCTTTGATGTTGTAAGCATACAATTTTAACACAAAAAGTTGCTTTTGGATACCTTCAAGGAATCCACATACTGGTACAGGTACCTAACCCTAATCTCTTATGTGTTTTGTTAAAATGAGACTTGGCAACCTAAAAAAAAGGAGCTTTTGGAAGCTAATTTTGTTCAAGTGTTTTTGTTGCCTAAAACAGAAAACAGCAGCACAAAGTCAACAGTGCACTCCCAGGTTAAGCCTTGATGGAGCCCAGGGTAACAGAAAAATAAAACATAAGTAATCCACAGCAGTTTGCTACCTTTGCACTGTAATCCTAATCTACATTCCAGCTCTGCTGTGACCGCGTGTGTAGGTAGCTTGGTTTCCTCTCACAGTGGACAGAACATAAGGATGCCTCATAAGCCCAAGATAAAATATTTATGCCATTATCTCAACAAAACAAGGCCTGATAGTTCCAGATAACACTAAAATTAAACACTTATCTCAAGGCTTTAAAAGCTACAAGTGAAGACCTTGATGAGATAATTAGGGGATTAGAAGATAACAACTTGATATCACCAAATAACATGAAAATGAAGTTATGATTTTGAGATAGCATTACTGTAATAACTGTCAACCGCACTCTATATATGCTTGTAGTAAAACCTCGAACCTATTATTTGAAAATGAGTTTTTCCTGCTAAAGGTGGACAAGCATGGCTGGATCCCTGCTGCTTTATTGTCACATGGTGGGAAATAGAGAATATAAAAAAGGCAAAGCTTTCATTGCCTTCAGTCCATTGTGGCTACACTCCACATGAAAGCCATTTTCAATTGGACACAAGATTTCAGAGGACATTGTTGGTAGTCTCCATCTATTCCACAATACCTCTGTCAAAGGCAGGATTGTGAAGTGAGGCTCTGAGTCCCCGTGGACAGCTGAGAGCAGAGTTTCAACTTAAGTTTCCCTGGTAACAAAGCTATTGAGCCTTGAGCTCTTACACTACATTCCCATTTGCACTTTATGAAGGTGAAGGTACAGGATTTCGCTCAACAGTAGGGGAGTCATGTGGGGGCTTGGGCTATATGTGAAGCAATTTTGACAGATCAGCTGTTGAGCCGTGAGTGGAGGGGCTCGTCTCGCTGAGATATGTTGCTCAGAAACTCTACAGATGCTGCAGTGTGTAAATGTTTCAGGCACTTTATGCATCAAGCAGCAAAGTCAGGGTGGTGTCTGGAAAAAAGAAGTCGTTCTGCAAGAACAGCAGAGATACAGCAAGAGGTTAAAAATACTGTTGATGAATCTCCTAAACAGGTTCTCACTAACACCTGTCACATCTAAGATGTAGCAGAGTGATAGTCTCTAGACTGTCAGCTTCCTGGGTGACTTCTAACACTGAATATATCACAGTGATCAGTGCCAATTCAAATCAAGCAATCAAGCCACTAATGACACCAAGAAAGAACTGTAGAAGAAATGAGTGTGGATTTATGCGCAGCTCTCCCTTCTCCTTTTTCTTTAAAGTGTCTGTCTTAATTCTATGTTTATGATGCTGTATAGAGCTGCTGTCATTGTATTTAGTAACCTGTTTGTAACCTATGTGACTATATGTACAAATTAGGGCTGTAATCAACCAAAGAAAGTCTTGGTCAACTGAGACCCTCAAATTTCGACCAGAAATGTCTTTTGATGAAACGCTGCCACACTGCAGATGTCTCCGACATGGTAGAGGACGACTGACTTAAATGACACGGGAAAAACTACACAAATATTCAACAAATCACCGGGCCTGGTACTTTTCAGTCTATCTGTCTCTAGTGGGTCGGCCTAAACCAAAGTAGTGAAAACAATGGGGGTGTTCAAAAATAGACTGTTACCTGTGAAACGGGTGCACCGAGAACAGACGCAACAGACGCAAAAATCTCCTCAACACAAAAAACTACAATGCTAGGCGCTCCAAAGGGACCCAACCAAAACCTCAGAGAATTGTGGACTGGTTTTATAGTGTAAATATATTATGACGCAAATGAGGATATTCTCTTATATCTGCTTCTCAACAGGAGCTACTTTTGCTGTTTATCCATAGCCACGCTGGTATCAAGTGAATAAAACACCAATTTCTTATGTCATGTTGTGTGGTATTGATGGTATACTGACCATCAGGTTGGTGGTACAATCCCCCACCCCGCCCTGCCCCTGGGTAAAAACACTTAACCCTAAGCTGCCCCCAGTGTTTGCACCATTGGTGTGTGTGTATGCTTGTGTGCACAATAGGGTAAATATAAAATAGTGTTGAGCACTCGAGTACCTTGTATTAGTTAGAAAAGCACTACCAGTACCCACATCCTACTAGTAGACAGTATTGTGTACTGTTCCCAAAACAGATGACATCTGAACAAGTTACCTATGTGCCTATTTGGCCTTCAACAGTGTCAAATAACATGCACATAGCTTAAAATGCATATCAATAAAAGTCAGGACCATCCTTTGATATCATCTTGGGTTTCACAGTTTCCAACGACAACCAAATAGTGAAAAGCAGTTTTGGTGCCTAACCCTAGTAAAAAGTCCAATATGGGACAAGAACCGTCATGAGTGAATGTCAAGAGTCAGGTCATTACCACCATTCGCCCCCTTTTTATTAGTCTGCCCTTAAACTTGCTGGGATAGTTGTTTGAGGAGTCACTGCCGATCGACCTGTTCTGTCCTTTATGTATGAGGACGTGTTGTTCCAGCCAGGCCTCATAAATATAACCCTACAGAATCCACAAGTCAGTGAGGAAAGTTTTATCATATAGTCAGAAATAAATGCAGAAATAAAACATTTTTAGTAGCTAAAGCTAGTTTTCCCATGTTTTCATCAACAAGCGATCACATTCTCTTTTCCCAGGTAGAATCTATAGATACAATTAACATATGAACACCAGCAGGAATTGAGGTCATACCTAAAAAACCGAAGCCTAAAGATTCATGGCTGCTTTTTGTGTTTGTGCTTCTGTTTGATCTCTAGTCATTTTGACCAGGATCCAGCAGCGGCTGTGATCAGCGAATCACTCACCACCACAGCACAGTATGCACTTGGCTGTGTGTGCTCCAGCTATAAGGGGAAACGAGGTCTGTCGCACACATAGCACATAACACATCTGCATGTGGTAGATAAGTTGTTGATAGAGATCTATGGATGGTGACTCGTTGGTGGAGATAAGGTCTGCTGATGGGACTTTTTCTCTGGGTTTCCTCTGGAGGTCATGCATAATTAAAAACCCAGATGCAGGTGTTAGTTTTTTTTTTTAATATATTTTAACATTTAACATGCACACAGCTCGGTGAGATAAGACACAGAAGTGTGGCTCTCCTCAGAGATTGTGCGCTTTTCTTTGATCTGTCAATGATCCAAAGAAAATGTACACAAGAACCAACATGCCCTTGTTCCAGAGGTTCACGGTCCCACGAGGGTCTTAGCGTTGTCTTTACTAATCAAAGTGTTTAAGAAGGAGCAGACAGAGGAACACAGTGAAAATGGAGCCGTCAGTGTCGTTCCCCTGGGCTGCACTATGCAAGCCAACCGTGAGGAGGAGGAAATCACAAATACAGGCTGTAAACTGCTAGTTTGACTCACAACACATACAAATGTACATTTTAATGTTTCATTATTGATATAAAAAACCAATTTCAGATGAACTAACCATGTGTGTCAGGTCGATCAGATATGTGGTGTTAATTTATTATTAATTCAGACATTTCTGCATCTAATATGAGATTATACTGCAGGCTGTGTGAACCTTTGCCATCATCAATATTACTATAATTAATCTAAAGACTGTTAATGCCAACAAAGAACAAAAGAGCAGAAACAAATAATAATAATTATCACATGTATCTGAATGTTCCTCATCCGGAATGCTTCCTCTAAATGTGTTTGCCTCATGCATACAGGCGCTTTGCACCATGGTGGCATTTTAATACAGCAGCTCATGTTAACCGATTGAACTTATAAATAATTGAAGGCGCACGCATGCGCAGGGCGTCGCTTGGATGGAGAGAGTGATAGCAGAGCAGTGAATCTGGGTCAGGGATGTGACTCTGGAAGTGCTTCTTCTTCCGAATGAACGACGGAAATCCAGATCTTCATGCAGTGATGCTGGATGCGTGGGCGTAGGCATGACATCTTAATCCACCCCCCAATGCTCGAAAGTAAAGATCTCCAAAGTATGTCAGTTAATTCTTCTTTCTTTTACAATGTAAAAATTGATTTCTTGTTAACCTCTATCTCTTAGTGCTTTGAGTTTAAAGTCCTCTACTTTTTTGTGTGTCTGTCTGTTTTATTATCAGTAGAAAGATAAAAAAACATGCTGCCAAATGTAAGACCAGCAGGATATGTGTGGGAGGTCTATTCAGATATAAGAAAGTCATTAAAGATGTTTTTATTTACTTCATGGAATCACAATCCTGTAAAATCATGTACAAATTATGAGATTAAGTCAACAAATTATTAATTTTTAGATTTTTTTTTAGCAGGCCAAGATGTAAAATTTCAGGGTTTGTTATCATTTGCTATTATCGTATCTTATATATACACAGACTACACAGGTCTGCGGCTTCCTATTGTGGAAAGGTGAGGCCAAAATATCTGTTTTATGAAGGCTGCCATCTTGGAACTAGTGTTTGACTTACTAGTGATCTATATATTTTATATATATAATGATATACAGCGTGTGTACTATAAAGTCTTTTATCTGGACCATGCTATGTTTCCTATCAAACACATACAGATACACAATCTGGAAAAATCCATGGGATGATGACCATACACAGCTCATTCATCAAGCATCAATCCCTAGTAGACAATAAGACTACAATCATGTAGACTGCAATACAGCTTGAGCACAGAAACATGTGGCAGATGGGGGAAAAAAAAGGTTTATTCATGTGCAAAGCCACAAAACCGACCTACCTCTCAGATATAAGGCGTCTGAGCAGGTTTAAATGCAAACATAATTTGTCAAAATGAGCACCAGAATTGCACTGTGTCACTTAATTAGCACAAACACAGGCTCAGGTGTGCTTCCCTCACCAGGACATTACCAGAAATATGAAAAAAAAGGCTCAAGCATGAGGAAACTCAAATGAAAAGTAAATTCGTCCCTAGAGGTGGCTTCACACCTGCAAAATAAAGTAAAGAGAGAGAGTTTTTTGAGATGAAGCTTTGCGTTGTGTTTTAATAGCTTCTATTAAATGAAACTTAAACCTAACTGAAGCAGACAGGAAAACCTTCAGTAGCCAAATATTCATACTATGTAAGAACAGTGCAGACAACTGATTAAAAGCCAGCGTATCAGGTTTCCTCACTCTTTGACACCAGAACGATCCCTCGCTTAATTCACTGGCAGGAACTCCAATAAAAAACTAAACTAATACATAAAACATTGAGATCAGCCTCGTTGAAACAAGGGACACACGAATAACAGTTTGGAGAATAACAGATTATAATGTTTAGTGCAACTTGTAGACTATGAATTATAGATGATAGCTTAAATTGAAAGCTTATTTGCAGAACTAAAACACAGTGCAGCACCACGGACAGCGACAGCAGGGTCAGTTGCCATGGAGTTTGTTTTCATTGGTGACATTTTCACACAAAAAAACGGAACGTTTTAAGGACGCAACAATGCAGATTTTTAATATCCAGTGACCGGTTCTGCTTCATCCACACCCTGATCAGTCTGTTCATTAACAAGCATCTTGCTGCTGCTACATACAGAGAGGAGGAGGAGTGAGGGAGCGATGTGCGGTGGGAGAGTGGTAATAGGGAGAGAGAGAAAAAATGCATCTGGGCTAACAACTTAATTAAAACAATGTTGATTACTTTGTCAAATGATGACAATTTAAAGGCTGAAGGAGGATGCAGAATGGAAGCAGATATAAGAGGCTTAGAACTGGGCTGATTTTCATTATTGTGTTAGTTCTCCATGAGAAAACAGCTAGCCACTAAAACTCTATCCCTCAGCTAATTGGAGTTAAAAAAAATAAAAAAGTGCTGTTACAGATTAAAACCTGGGATCTAAAAGCTGCGCTCATATTCCCTGAATGGAAAGTGGGTGGGCTGAAATCTATAGAAAATAATGACAAGTATTAACCTTGAATTAAAGCAATCAGATTCCTATTTTATCTTTATTGTAGCATTTTTTTTCAGTGTAAATGTAATTACTTCTAAATGGGCACGGTCATGTTGAATAAAAAAAGGTTTGCTGTTAAAAATAACAATGAAAATACATTAAAAAAATCCTTGAGCAAGCAAAGATGTCGCTACCCTGAAGATAAAATCAACTTTTAATTATTTTTTTAAAAGAAAACTAACTGATCTAACCCTGCTGCTGTTCCTCTAGCTTTTCTAATGTTAGTATTCCTCTTGTTGGCTTCTATTAATTATGAATCGTTAGTCCTTTTTTGTATGAATGACTGTACAAATATTTTATACATTAAATTCTAAAAAACATCCACATCAATTTATGATAAATTAATAAGGAGCATCTAGTTCAACCTTGGAGAAGCATATGGAGCTGCTTCCGTGGACCGACTTATAGCACAGGAGTTCTCCCTCCACCCTCCTCCCCCTCCAGCATTTTCAGAGCATGTCAAAGACCCTGAGAGGTTAATTATTTGGTGCATGATCTGTTTATTTATTTAACTCCGACCACGTTCTCACCGGCTCTTATCTGTTCCTTCACAGCATGTCAGGAAGTAGGCTGAATCCTAATAAACGAGATTCCTTAACAGCTCTGAGCTTCACTATATATAAAAAGTAGTGCAGCGGGTTTTGGGGGAATGAGATATCCAGCCATCTACTTCTGCTGTCACTCTGTGAGACTTCAGAGGAATTTCAGAGAGCTGATCGGAGATTGTTCTCCAGCAAGCACATGTGAAGCAGTTGCTAAATATCTATAATAATGTTTGCGAATCTGAGGCTTTCCTTTCACCACCAGAGACACTCAATCAGTGTCAGTCAAAGCTGGAAGGAAAACTCATGAGTCATACAGTGTGTCCCACATGGGAAACAGGGCAGTTCTTCAATCCCAACAATTCTGACCATCACCATGGCTGGTATGCCATGAATGGCCTGGAGTATGGAATAAAATAAAGACTAAATTAAAGTTATTTGTAAAGGTTCCCTATCCTACATCCATATTCAACCATTTAAGGTCCACAAATTATGTTACAGCAGCATTCCTTCCCAGCCACAAACGGTGAATGGATGCATCCACTTTTTGTAACATTCTGTCACAGACCAACGCTTACAGTATAATTCTGCCAGAAAAAAAAGACAGTGACTGCAGTTAGCTTGACTTTAAGGAGATCTATTATGCTCATATTTTAATTCTGTGACTCCACTAGAGTAGTTCTGCATGAGTCACAGTTAAAAAGAATAACATAGCGAGAAGAATGATATCCTCAGATAAAGTCTTGGCCTCCAACTTGAGGGGGAAGATGCTGTGTTTCTTAGTGCTATGTATTCAGTCTAATTAGCCTAATTCAGATGGACTACAGGTTGTCTTTTATAGTATGCAATAAATTATTTATTATTAAATGTAATTGTTAATACTTTGACTATACTTTTGTTAGCTTTACAAACTCGGAAGAAGCTAGCCCTTTAAGCCAGAGGTTTCCACACTGGGGACACTGGGGACTAGCTTCTTCCACCACAGAGGAAGAACTGAGGTTTCTGTGACAACAAATTTCCATAGCAACAATATATAAACCCAACACAACATAAGTGACCTAGGGCTCATCTGATGACACTTTTAATTTAATACTTGATATATGATAAATATACAATATGAACATTATTTTCAAATAAAGAAACATTTTTTTAATAAATGACCAGATTTGAATGTAGAAAGCCGTTGCATAGTTTCCTCTCTGCTAGTAGCCACCTGGTATTGAATGCCTATGTGCACATGTACAGTATGCTACAGTCATTTTTACAGACTGCTTCATATACAGTGCAGCGTAGCGTCTAAGCGCCTGAACTTTTCTTTACACATTGAAAAAGTTCTGCTGCAGTTTGATGGTCACTGATAACTTGAATCATTATGCAGGATTGCACTTTTAAGGAGCTTTTTTTAAGGAGTACTGTCATTCTGCATGCACAATAGCCAAAAAGTGCCTTGATCAGCCTGATCAGTCCACTGAAAAGCAGTGATCAAAACATTTAGAAAAAAAATTAAATACATTTCTCCATGTCCACACAGACATTGATTTTTCTGTGAGGAAACTCCACTCCGCTCTGTAGCATAGTATGTTGCTGCACCAATCAGCAGCTGTGGTGCTTGATTGAAGCAGAATTTGAACACCTGGGAGTCTATGAGGTGCATCAGCTTTCTGCTTTTTCTTTGGCAGCTTGAGCTTTCATCTGCCCACCTGCCATGGGAGGGAGAAACACTGACCGGCGTCGACACACTCTGCCCCTGAGCTTTTCCAATCTCACTTCTGTTAACCTCCAAATGCCCTTCAGCCGCACCCCGCGCTGATGTTCATCCATGTGAGGAACCACTCACTGCTTTCCTACGTGAAGCATTATAAATCAATTATGTTCTGCTATGGAACCAATCCTTTCTCTCAAACATCCACAAAAGTCAAAGCGATGACTGAACTCATTCTTTTTATGATTATATGGAGTGACAACAATATCACAGTCTGTGATACCAATAAAAACTGGGTTTGTATTCACAAATAAAAACAACAACACAAGTAAAAAGAAGAAGAAGAGAAAGAGAGATACATTTAGAACTTTCACTCACATTACACATGCAATGCCTTACATGCAAATGGTTCAAAATAAAGCAGCAAGATGTGTAGTGCAATGCTCATACAGAACAAGTGTCAACTGGATGCATAGCCATTTATCCTGGTTAACAGTAAAAGAAAGATTCACTGCATCATTGCTCAATTTAACCAGAAATATAACCACTACTAAATTACCCAGAGTACTATATCAAACACAAGGTTTTAGTTCAGATGAGCATAACTACGAAACAAGACTACAATGCTACAGAGGGAAGGTTCATATTACCCAAAGTAAAAACAAATAATGCAAAGAAAACTGTAAATGTACAGATCCATGGAATACACTACCTGGGTACAATATTAATGAAAACAGAAAATATCAATTTAAAGCTCTTTTAAAAAGGTACTTGATCGCAGAACAGCTCTCTGAACATTAAGCAATCTATGATTTTTTTTTTTTACTGTATTTTACTTTTATTTTGTTTGGTTGCTGGGTTGTTTTTGATTTTGTGTTTGGATTTGTATTCTACTTTATTTATGTGATCATTGGAAAATATGTGAATGTATTGTAGCAGCATGTTGTATAGACTCAAGGAAGACTAGCTCATGGAGATCGAAATAAATGAAATGAAATGCCATGCAACTCTGTTCCATCACAGATGCTGCTGGAGAGTTCCTCTCCTCAGTTTTATTTTTGAAAGCTTCACTTCTGAAGTAAAAGAACGACCAAACAAAAAGTGGTTTAAAATTATAACTACTGAGCTAGCATAGCTGGACCTGCAATCGCCTCTGTAAGCTGTTCTCTTGAAGGTGCTGATTCGCTCCTCACAGAGGCTGACTCTGTTTATAGGACACCTGGATGTCTACCGCTGCAATTCATTTAACGGGTGGTGGTGGTGGTGGTGTGGAGGGGGTATAAAGATAAAGATAAAGCCAGAAAGTCAGTGTTATAATGGAAAATTGATGTGAAAACTATTTTTGAAACAAATAAGCTAAAAAGTCAACAGGGACTTTTCTACTTAAAGCGCTGTGAGGTTGAACTTGACACATTTAATGGGAAGCAGAAACTACAGGAATATGTGTTATATGTGATCCACGGAGCGCTTATGTGTTAAGAGACTTGTAGTTAACACCATCATTTATAAAGACAAGCATCGGGGAGCCATTAGGCTTGTCTTGTATTTGACTTTGCGAGTAGCGGGACATTTAACAACGCATGGGAGCCTGAGCAGGTGCCAGAGTGATTATTCCACTGCCCTTTTAACCACAAGCCACATTTCTCATGTTAACACACACACACACAGGCGACAGACCAACCCACCCACATACAGCCGAAGTGATAAGATATTCTGCATGACAGCTGCGGGTACAGAGATGTCTAGGGATTGGCTACATCCAGTATGCTATAGGCACAGAACACATCGTGAATCCTATTGGCTTTAAAAAAAAAAAAAGATCTTGTTCTCCTTCATCTCCCACAACCTTCTCAAAGCGTGTAACACTGAAGGAATTCCAGAACCTCTAGCCTGCAGCTACCTCAACTCCAATTTTTAAGACTCAGACCCTGAAGCAGAAGCGAAAAGGCACTCTGGGCAAAATATTGTCTCCAGAGGTTGAAACACAGCCTGCTGCTGCAGAGGGGTAACGCTTCATGGTTCCTCAACACGGTCTTTAAAGGAGAAATCCTCCCTCTGGTATATTTACAGTGTTGGAAGTCAATGTGTGTGATATTCAGTGAATTGTGGTGCTGCCGACCTGCTGCACCTAATCTGCTTCACTTTGAAAGCTGACATTTTTGTCATCCTTGAATGTTCAGTGTATCCAAGAAATATAAAGTTTTCCCTTTACAAACAAGTTCACCGCCAAGGCTGCATTCTGACAACTCCACTCCTACACTAAGATTTGAACTTGAAAGAGAATGCAACCCCCACCCCCCAAGTATAGAGACTGAAGAAAAAATACTGAGTACTTATGGATTTTAAATATTGCAGATATGCACAGAGAGTATGCAGAGCGATCACAAGCAGTCTGATCCTGCGGGCCATCAGCAGGGTGCACTTAAAGAAAAGATCTGATATTTTAGTGGGACCTTCAGGGATGAATAGAGGATGTATAGGAATTTCTTTGTTTACATCACACTGCAAAGAGTCAAGCATCATATCAAGTGACGTCACTTGTGAAACAATAAACACGGGCTTTCTTTTAACACGAGAAGATAAAAACAGAAGAAAAACAACGTGATGAGACAGCTCACCTGACACAGTATGGACAGGCATGAACTGCCCGCAGGCTGTAAACATCACAGTGTGCACACACTGCTAAAGTGGAGGCAACAGTTGCCATCACATGTCATGTATGCAGCTAAGTGCAGAACCGAGTACACACACACACAAAAAATACATGTGCCACTCTCCACATTTGTCCAATTCATCACCATGTTGAAACTACAAATGGAAAACACACAGAGTTCATATGAAGAGAGGTTGGGGAGGGAGAGGGATGAGGATGAAGACATTCTGCAGGGTTTTTTTTTTGCCCTTCTCCTTCAAGGGCATTTATTGATGGAGGACCAAATCAATGCAAACTCGCAGGAGTGAGCGCACATGGCACATCGCTTATTTAGCGACGGCTTCAGAGAGTAAGGTTTGTGTGCAACTTCAGCGGTTTGCACGAAAGATGGTCGAACCTTCAGTGACATCAACCAGAGGTTTTCTTACAAGCTAAGTGCAGGGACTCGCAGGAAGATGCATGAAGTAAAGGAGGTCCATGCTGTGGATTCACATGCTTTTGAAGCCTCCCTCAAGTGGCTATTTAAAGAACTGCAATTTTTGTTCTGTATTTCCAGGGTACCAACAATAAAAACATTTATACTTTAGTTTATCATTTTGCAAACCATGCAAGTTTGTGTGCACTGCAGTTTCCTTCTACACATATTTTTATGTCATCTGCTAGTTCAGCTGAGAAAGAAAGAAAACATTACACAATCAGAGCCTGTAACAGCCTAGAACTGCAAGTCAGTCACACAAGAGAGCTGTGTAATGTTTCAGAAGGCTGTCTTTATAAGTCTATAACTCCCATTATACAGACTATACACCCATCAGGCAACCTATTGGATTTCCCACGAGGATGAAAACTGAATCTTAAAAATCTATTTACCAAAATCAGATGTACAGCGGCTCCCCGGAGAGCTTCAGCAGCGTAAGAACTTCATCTGCCTTTATGAGCCTCCTTACTGGTTAAGTGATATAAATGGCATTCACTTTTCTTGATTGGCTCGTTTGATTGATAAAAATAATTTAACCAGAGAGAGGAGAGCCGATAAATAACACTAGCTGGGGGGGGGGGGGGGGGGGGGGGGGGCGTAGTGCAGGGATAGAAGCGAATAGACAATTGTTTTTTAATCTGGTGCTGATGAGAGAGGTCACCAGCAATGATTAAAGTTTAGAGTTAGGTGGGGGGGCATCAGCTGTGCAGGTGCCTGGGCTTTCTGTTTGTACCTTGATGGGATGAAGGGCCTGGGAGTGTGCCGAATGGGGTGCCAATGGCGTACCTTAATCCATGATTTACTGCCTTTGGCACTCATTGATTGAAAAGAGCAGCACGTCGTGGCTGATCTGCCTAACAAGGAGTGGGTAAAGGGGAGATTAAAGACTGTGTGTGTGTGTGTGTGTGTTTGTGTGTGAAATCTGTGAAGTGAGCCGCCACCTACACGCACACACCCAAGTCATCTAAGTCGCTAAAGTTGTGAAGCAGACAGCATGCTGATTGGAAGAATGAGGGGGGGGGGGAGTGAGTAAACATGCCGATGGTGTGTGCTATGCAGCATGTTCCCCACTGAGCTCCTGTTTACACATATAATGACTGCGATACGGACATGCACAGTTCCAAAGAGGCTCGCCTACATACAAAGAAGTCACACACTAAGACACACACATCCAATTAAGCAGGCAAGCTTAGCTGAGATAGGCATGCTTTAAAAGCCCACAATCAAGAGAAGACTGACTTAATTAAGACTCCTACATCCTGTATCTCTGATGGTATTTCATCTCTTGGAAGATCCTGCTGGCTGCACTGAGTATCTGAGCTCACCGGGGACTTTGCAAACACCAATATCTCCACGTTCCTCGATGGAGACATGATGAGCTACATCAAAATGCTTTTTTTTTTTAAAGAAAAAAAGTCTTCTCTACATATCTAACAAAGAAAAAAAAAGGACGCCCCATTTGGGTAATTCAGAATTCTGCCTGTTCTGACTTCCAAATGAATACACCACCGCAGGCCACAAACAGAAGTAACCTGAGAGCAGCGGAGACGTGCTCAAGCCCAGAAGCTAATTGGTATCCCCCGAACTGATTCTCCTGCATGGGATCTGATTAGAAGCATCTTTGGTCTCGGCCTTGTGTTGCTTCAGTCACTCATTTTCTCTGCGTTTCTTCAATTCTTAAAACACACGAACACGGCCCGTCTCCAGAGATGACAACAAAAGCAACCGCAGAGCTCAGAGTTCGAAATGAAAATGTAGCCCGCTCTCTGACACGCATGAACTGCTGGAAATACTCAGCAGAAACGTTCCCCTGCACAGCTGCAGTCAGAGAATCTGAATGGAAGTACGCACATTCAACTGAAATCTGCTTCAAAATGAACTAAACTATTTATGTGCAAAACCAAAGCTGTGGTGTTTTTGTGGGCAACACGATTTGCTGTTTTGTTGCAACCACACAAAACTGGTAATCTGAATTCCTCTGATGTCTAATGCAATCTTATCTCCAGAGGGAGAGCTTTGGAAAAAAAAATGTGAAACTGTTTCTGCAAGCTTTAACATTTGCAGATAAACTACAATGAAATGTAAAATACAAGGACTGGATTTCTTCTCAGAGACAACCAAATCTAAGGAGAACAAACCTGGAATATCTAACAACGCCTCGGAAATGACACATAACACCCTGGTGAACTTTAGGAAAATATATTGGTGTTTTATATAAGAAAAGAACGCAGAATCAAAGACGCCATTATTCTGTGACATTATACAAAAATCCCTTTACACACAAAAGACAATCTTACACTGTGGGCTGAGAAACAGGAAGCCAGAAAAGGTGGAAAACTAACATTCAGGTTTCTGCACTCAGACTCAGACATCCATGAGCTCACCAACTGATGCAAGTCACTCAGACCCCGTTCATACTGGGGAAATCAATCCGGCTAGTCCGGGCTTCGGGTCGTATCTGGATATAATTTAAGTTTTTTTTCTGAGTCTGAACAACCTGAATCCAGATATATCTGGATAGATCTTGATCCACCTCTCAGGGGGTGATATCTAGCTGGATTGGCTCAAATGTGGCTCAGGTTTGAATGAAATCCAGCTAGTGAATCCCGCTAGCGACGTGATACTTCTGGTTCACAGGGACAGTGTCGCGTACAAAAGCCGTATGTAAACAACTGTCGAACTATGACAGCTTTGCCCCGCGTTTATTTTCGACAGGGCTACAAAGGAATAAACTGTAAAGAAATTGAAAGAACGAGCAACACGTAACAAAAAAAAACAAAAAAACGCACAACGCTTGCACATACGTGGTCCTACTGCGGCCTGAACGGACTCTGTATATTACGAGGCGCCACCTAGCGGTCTGGAGGACAACAAACAAGCCGGATTAAACCGGATTGAGCACAGACACACGTGTGTGAAAATAGGTCTGAACGTATCTGGATTCTGGATTGACTTTCTCCAGTGTAAGGCTCCAGTACCTTAGTTAAATTTACTAGTGCACATGGACAAGTGGGAATTTTTTGCTTCCTTTCATGTTGTCATCCATCACGCTGGCTGCTTACAAAGGACATACAGGATTTACTGGTAATTATGGGCGCCTTTTCTCCTCCTCTTGGGTGCATTATGTGTGTGTCAGAAATCAAAAGAATAGATCTTTTGAAGAGGCGTAGGTAAACACTCCTTTTGATTGCATCTAGGTTGCTCCCTTGTGGGAGCGGTCACTTAAGTGACACGTGCATATCATCAAAATGTTATGATGAGATATTAATAATAATCGAATTAGGGAAGCAGAGCTGAGAAATCACAGTCAAATCAGGAGGAAGCAAAACGTTGTAAACCTGAGGGGGAAATGACAGACAAGCTGACAGCCAGTTACTTTACAGTACAGCTGCTATTTAAGCTCGCAGCAAAGCCCGCTGGAGATGCAAAACCTCATCGTTGACGTTGTACGACACAATGAAATACAACAACAACTGCTGTAGAACTGTAATATATCAAAAACAGAAAAAATGCAGCCTGTCTTCAGCAGGAGGTTGATAATTCAGTCCTTGAAAAGTGAACGTGTGCGTGTTTCCTTCATCTCTATGTGTTTATGGACACAGTGAATGTTGAGGGAGGTGGGCGCCTACATGTTCATAGCATGATAATAATGCATTGGTCTTATATTGCGGTTTTCTGCTCAGTTGGGCAGGCACTCAAAGCGCTTACATTGAGATGCATTATTCTTTCACACCACATTCACACAGTGGCAGTGGTGAGCTACAGATGTAGCCACAGCTCCCCTGGGATGGCCTCTCCGACCACTGCCGATTCATTCATATGCATTAATACACCAGTGAGTGCACTGGAGGAAATGCGGGAAAAGTGCCTTGCCCAAGGACACACAACAATGACTAGGGAGGAGCTGGGGTCGAACCGCCGTCCTCCTGGTTATTGGACAACCCTGCTCTACCACTGAGCCACTGCTGCCCTTAATAATAGATTGAACACCCGGTCTGACAGACTGTGTTGTTTGACCTGTGTGGATTCTCCCTCTTCTCTGGATGAGTATTACACAATGACCAATTAATGAAAATTAATTCTGGAAAGTTTGTGTGACTTCTGTCTGTTGGTCAGTCTTTGGTCTATTCTGACAAATGTTGGATAACTTGCTGTAAAATCTGGCACATATTCATGTGGCATATTCTGCCACGGGATGAATTCTAATAACTTTAGTAATCCCTGACTTTTCATCTCACAGCACAGCTGTGCCTTCAGCAAACACTGAGCAGCCTCACAGATCAAGCAGCATGAGTGTAAACCAGTGGCCTACTTTGATATTTCCTGTTTAACTTATTTAATCATTTTACGGGTAAAACACCATAAACACCTGAACTGAAACTGAGCTGTGAATTATGTTTATACTGATACAAACAAAAATGTGTGAGTCTCTCTGTGCAGAACCCTGACTGTGTGTGTCACTGCTTGGTTTTTCTTCCTGTACATTTGGAAGGTGAGAGACTGGCACTAAACGTCTGACCCACTCTCAGATTTGGTGAAGTGGAAGATAAGTGGATATCTTGACATTTCTGTATTTCTCCGCTGCCTCTGTAAGTAAAGCCAGCATGCCACGGGGTGGAAATTCCCACAGAAATGCTACTGATACTAGCATGTTGTTGACACTGTGGTCCACATCTAAGGAGGGATATTTTAAGACCTCTTATAGCAGCTTACAGCTGTATACACAAACAATGCAACGCAGCAGTAATCTATATATTTGGGCAGTGAATGCTGATTTCATTCAGCTCTCTTCCTGGGATTAAAAACAGACTATTTTACAACGTATAGCAGTCAGTCTCTTGAATGAGGAGTTTTGGAAGTTGAATGTGGGACGGCCTGTAGATAAGACAGGATGTAAAAACTCAGAAATGAAGTGCAGGTTTACTGATGCAGAGTGCCTTCAGAGCTCAGACCATCTAATCTGACTGCACAATCAGCACGTGGAGTTCAGCTCTCTGATCAGCCACCATGAGCGGCTCACACTGCTGCAAGTGAAAAAAATCGTACAAGCTTGCTAAAAGAACCCACGACTTAATTTGATGTAAGAAAAGCCGACTTCATGTGGCCGTGAATAAATTCCCCACATCGTGGGATTGAGGGGTTTTTATTTCGTTTCTACACCCTAAACTGCTTCACAGAAGATGTGGAGGGAGCTGGAATGACAAACAATCTACCTGCCTGAGTCTGGTACTACTTATGATAACTTCTGTTTAAACATTTTAACTTTTCACTTATTTCTATTATTGTCTACTACAGTGATTATTTATCTCTGTTTAAACTCCTTTTAAAGAAGGATCAGTATTTATTTTATCATTATTCATATTTTTTGGCACAATATCACGAAATCATTTCTTCATGTATTGAATGCAATTCTCAGGGTGGGTTTGTTTTTAACATATTTTGGTAGGAAGGTTGGTGGTTCGATCCCAACTCCTCCCTAGTCACTGTTGTGTGTCCTTGGGCAAGGCACTTTACCTGCATAGCCTCCAGTGTACTCACTGGTGTATGTATGGCTCTCTTTGCTGGGCTGCCTTAAGCAATTTCCCCATAATAAAGGTTTCTTAATTCTTAATATGGCTCAGAATTTACAGCATTGGTGGTTCAGTGGTAGAATTCTCGCCTGCCACGAGGCCCAGGTTCGATTCCAGGCCAATGCAACAGCGCTAGGTGGCAACAGTGGCTGATCGTTGTGTGTCCTTGGGCAAGACACTTCACCTGTGCCTGTGGCGCGCCTTGCTTCTCTGCTTGGCAGCAGCCTTAAACAATTTCCCTCTGGGATTACTAAAGTATCTAAAATCAATTATAAAAAAAAAACCATGAGCTCAGTCCAATCACAGAAGAAGGAAAAAAAAAAACTACCTGTAGATTAAATTAGTAGCTGTGAACGTGAACTCTTTTCACATGTATAGCTGCTAATCTTCTTTATGCTCAGACAAATTATTTTTAATGCAAGCCTTGCTCACAGAAATGTCAGCAGCTGCACATCTCCATGCAGATGAGGAAAAAAAAATAAATCTATTTTTCCATTCACACCTTTGAATGTATTCATAATAAAAATGTCGTTGTGACACACAGCTACGGCATTTTTACACCCTGTTTTGCCTCCATACATTAAGAGCAGAAATAAATGATGCTCTCCTTGGAGATTTCCAGGCTAACGTCTAAGTGCTAAATAAAGTGATAATGAAAGTATATTTCATGGGGGTTATATGGCTTATGGCTCCTTGGCACAGCCGGCTTGGCCCTCTGACTATATTTTTCTTCATGCTTTTTAAAAAAAAAAATTGCCTCCTATTACAGGCTTATCTTTAAAAGGAGGAGATTTTTTTTACATTAAGAGGCCAATTTTCATCAGAGGATACACGAGAGCAATTAATTAAACCTGGAGGAAGCTACTGTTTATTCAGCAGACTTGTGTTTGTCACCTGAAGCGGTGTGATTTAATGTCAGCTGATCACCAGCGCTGTCCTGCCTTCTGATATTTACACTTTCCTCTCACATTTCTGCCGGTTTTGGTTGCTCCATCCACAGCTATTAAAACAAACAAAAGAGAAAACAAACACACACGGAGCTCCATCGGAGCCGTAGATCTGCCATAATACATTGTTAAAATGTCAGGGAAGAGGAAAGTAGACACTTTACCACAGGATGAGGGATGAAACAAAAGCTTCAAGTGAATTTAATGTGAAGTCACAGGCAGATCTGTCACTGTCATTGTGTCTTTGGTGCTTTCTGAACTGGCTGTAAGCGAACACATTGCCAGTCACAGCGACTGAGATGACAACATGTTTTGTTTACTCTCCAGTCGTCTCACCTTTCCTGCTGTTCCACCGCTCTGTTCATTTAAAAATCATCTTTTAAAAGCATCGGGAGTCATTTGAATATCACAATTACTGAAATATTCCACTGAATGAAATATCTGCTGAATGCTTTCATTAATGAGCAGTTAATGGTCTCAGATAATAGATGTGTTAGACTCCCAGCTCTGCAATCTTGAATGTACACAACACTTGGAAGATGACAGGTTCCTATGAAAGATGTGCTGTGTTTTTCTATCAGATGTAAAGTGGGAGGCTTGAAATGGAACGATGTTCTTTCTGCAGCACAGTTATGCAGTGCACTTAATGTAATTATATTCCGCTGAATGTCGACCGCACGGATGCAGCAAACGTGACTGCGCATACAGAAACTGTATGCGGAAGGGTGAGCGTGACGACGCTGGAAGCATGCACATGCTCCTTCAGTTTGGAGCTTCTCATTGGTTTTAAATGTGTTTGAAATTATGTTTTTTTTTTCCTACTTCAACAATGATTAGATCAACATGTGACCAAAACCTAGCAACAAAACGAAAACTAACAGCACATTATTGTGGGGCTGGGTGACATGTTGAATTAGCCCGAGTCTTAAAATGATTGTATTTTGTGAAGAAAAAAAATAAAAACAAAAGGAAAATAAAATTAAATAAATGTAATCAGTTTCTCTTGTATTTTGCGGAGCATCTGGAGACGAGCCCTGCCTGCCTTACTCATGGAAGACCACCTCTGCAGGGCAGGATGAGCTCATCGTAGCTACATCTGTCATTCACACATATAAATACAGCCTATGATCAGCTTAAAATGTCACCATCACAACCAGAATATGAATGGATCACGAGGAAATGCTCGAGCCCTATAGACACTGACGAGTAGACACTCGGGTCATTTAGCCATAAAAAATCTGAAAAATTAATAATAACACATCCAGAAACTCTGGCTCAAGTCCGCCTCACATGCACTAATCAGGTAACCCAAAATCATTCCTAATTTACTACTGCTAGAAAAAAAAAAAAAAAAAAACCCTCCAGAGCTGGAGCCCTTTTTAACTTCCTTGTTATTGTAGGATTGTGACCATATTACACAATAAGTAGTTACACACACACACGGCCCAATTAGTCTAATCAGGGATTGTGAACAAGTCACTTTCAAAATGGCCTCATTTATTTGCATCCTGGTAACCTGTCAGCCCTGAAGATTAGAGATTCTGGCACAGCAGAGTGTCAAAACACTTCATGCTCTAACTTCAGTTAAACATAATGAAAGTGTCAGGGCTGCTTGATATAATTTGCCTCATTTGGTGTTTATGCCAGTTTGGAACAAATAACAAGACTCTGGACTGCTGGTTGTTCCTCATTTAGAACACCACACTGAGGCTTTTGAACCGGGGGCTCATCATCCACCCTTTTCTGAGGACATATTAAAGCTCATTTAGGGTCCATTTTTAAGGTTTTCCAGCTGTCGATATCAAGCCAACACTCATTACAAACAGCCATCCAAAACAGTCTGGCAGATTACAGTCAAACACACACATAGCCACACACACAGCCACACACAGGTGTAAGCATCCATATGAACCATTTTAAGTTGTAGTAACTGCTGTATTGAGACATCTGGATGAAGATAAAGATCACAGTAATCTGCATTTTGCTCAGTATTTGTAGGTGTATGTAGTTTAAATAAAGCTACATACAATAAAGGGGGGGGGGGGGTGCTAGTGTGAATAAAACTGCTCTAAACAAGCTCAGAATCCTATTTTTGTCTGGGAGCATGGTGAACTGGAGAGACTTTGTGTCAGTCAAGCAGTATTTTTTCCTCTCTTTTTTTTTTCCTTTGCCTCGCCTGTACTTGTTTGGTATTTTGGTGAGCGACTGTGGGTTTCAATGTGCCAGACTGGAAGCAGGAAAACAGTTCAGGAGGAAAAAAAACAGGAATCTAGTCCTGTCACCGATTAACAGAATGACAAAAAAAAAAATATAATGCATTTACATCATCACGTCGCCATTTACTAAATGTTTCGTTGTCTGCATATCATTTGTGGTAAGAGAGGCTAAGGTATGGAGGCTTCATCAGCAAATGGTGTTTTCTCATTTGTCTTGGAGAAGGCTCAGATTCTGTGTGAACACACATTTCTGTGGATATTGAAGTGCATCTGTGAAAGAATTTAAAGTGCCTCTAGTCCACCAGACTCTGAAAACAGCTAGTCGCTCTGCCTTGCTCCAGTGATCCAGCAAAACAAGTCTCTTGGTGTGAACACACCTTCAGATTTAGACCTTCTTTCTTCCATCTCCTGATTGTCTATTGGCTTCCTGTGGAGAGAGGCTGAGTGCATGTTGGGAGGGGGGTTCACTCCGATTGTGTTTGTACTGCTGACTTTGCCAGAACTGAGCCTAGAAGCATCTCTGTTATGGACACACTTGGCTCAATGCATCACCTTAATCACTCTTGCCTCACATTTCAGCTGCATGAAACCTTCACAGGGCGCCGACAGCAACAGGATGCCCGCTCGGCCAGCACCTCCTCCACCAGTGCTACCAACAGAGATCAAAGAAAGTGCTTACCTAGGAGAAAGGACACAAACAGAGGGACAGAAAATAAACAGGGTTATTCAAACACTCAAAAAAACATATTCCTATGGCATCAAAATTACACCAATAACTACAAAAACTCAATATCAGTAACACATTTACATAAAGACCTAATTGTAGGCAAACATCTTTGCTCCTTTAGTACCAAACAGTGGAATCTCGCCGTGTCTTTAAAAAAAAGACCTGAGTCCCAGCAGCTGCATTTGTGCTTCCGGCTCTGGTGTACCAGGCACAGTTCAATGGCACTCTAATCAATGCATGCGGTCACACCAGCACATTTCAGAGGCGTCCTGGAGGCGACCACACAGACAGCAGACACACAAGTCAAGATCAAAAATGGTAGAGAGAGAATTTCAAAATAAAACACCAGGAGCGGACTCTGGCACAGAAAGGCCATGACACATGATTCTGGCTTTGTAACAAAATAATATTAAAATTGATGCTAATCAATACAGAACTAGTGAAACTCCTGGTGACAGAGAGGCTGTTGAATCCTGGAACTGAGTCTGAGTCAGAAGCAGTCATTTAGGTGGTATTGCCTTGCACTACTTATATTTCTGTTATGTCATATGCGTGCAACTAAAAACTGTTGCACAATTCATCTTTAACAAAAAAGTATATAACACTGCATTACAACCTCTAACTCAGGCCAAGTTTTAATCAACAGTGAAAACACACTTGTCTATATGACGGTGATTACAGGAATATATGCTAAAAAAATGTGCTATGAGAATGTTAGACTTCTCCAGCTGTCATAGGAGTAATACAGAGCGGCATATCAAAGTACCCAAGAGGAGATGGGAATAGGGTTAAGATGTGTTAGTCAGCCTTTACTACTCAGCTTCATTTATTCCAAAGTCTCCAGACCCTCATCCTGAATCAAGATTGATGGAAACTGTGCTACACTTGAACTGAAGCTCTTAGAACATGGTGCAAAAAAAGTGAGAGGAACCAGTGAGAGGAGAAAAAACAATCCAACAATCCAAAAATGCATTTTTTTCCTCATCAAAAGATGTTGAGTGAGCTGCCTCTGGCCAACTTTTTAAAATCAGCCATGGGTCATGGCTCCTGGGATGTTTTATGTTTGACTACAATACAGCGTGGTGTGGTCCTAGAATCAATGAAAATGTGAATGCTGATCTGACTGAATAGGCTGGTTTACAGAACAGAGATAGCTCGGGAAGTGAGCAACAATTCTCCAAATGGTGTCATCTTTCAAAAACAGGGATAAGTTTCTTTAAAAAGTCTCCATAATGTATCCATAATGTCCTTACTTCATTTTATACAGTAGGACCAGAGGTGCGGCTCGCCAGCTGGTCAAGGTAGGCAACTGCTTGGGCCTCCAGACTAGGGCTGAACGATCTATCGTTTTAGACCGAAAATTGCGATCTCAGATGACGTGATTTTGAGATCGTCAAAGCCGCGATTTTTTGCACTGCTCCTAACTGAATCAGGTTTTGTTTTGTTTTGTGGAGTTTGTTTTCAAATGCTACGGCTGAAAATGAAAAGAAAATGGAGGAACTGGTCCCTAAAAGAACTCCACCTTTATGTTCAGTACTGTTTCTGCCGGCAGCAGCGGCGCGTCTGCTAAGCCTGTGTCTGTGTGTGCGCGCGCGACGTGTGTCGCAGTGGAAGGGCCGCGTGTAAATGCTACGAGCACGTACGTGCCCACCTCTCTGAACATGAACAGCTAATGACGTCACCAAAACAATAACACAGGCATTTGATGAAGAGGCTCCATATGAGGACTCTAGTAAACGGTGGACAGAGGTGACAGCAGCAGCTCCGTTTTCCCTTAGATATGATTCCCATTAAAGTTTGATCATTTGTTCTAAATCACGTTGAACTTTAAGAGTTACTTAAGTCTCAATACTGTATTTACTGTTTAACCTTAGGAGGCACACTTCAGTCTGTTTAAATGACTGTTGAATAATACTTTACAGAATTACATTAGTCTTCTTTTTAACCTATTTGAAATAAAACTTTATTTTGTTCTGTAATTGTTATTTAAATTTTCATGTTTATTGAAACGTATACTGAGTGCACGTTATCAGAGTTTACTTTTAGATCTACTGATAGTTTTTGAGAAGTGACAGAGTAGGCTACCTGACATCATTTACACAGAAACATGTTTGACATGATTTGAAAAAAATCGTGGATGAAATCGAAATCGCAATATTTGCCAGAAAAAAATCGCAATTGAATTTATTCTTAAAATCGTTCAGCCCTACTCCAGACCAATCCCCAAAGCCTGACAAACTTTAAACTAAAGCAAAGTTTGCAATGACAGTAGAAGACCTCCCTACTGCAGCCCCTCCTGAAGCCACTGACTTCTGACAGAAGCCAGGATGTGTCCTCACAACAATGTCCAACATGTTCTCACAAAAAACACCACATTTCTTCAATAATACAGCCTCCAGATATGACACATGGTTACGTTTCTGGTAATGGAATATATAAACGCACTTCCTGTCACATGATATTGTCTTACATTTACCCATATTGCCCAATGTCATCTGAACAAGGGAACATCTGATAACATGGCAGGAGTCTGCATAAACATGTGAGTAGGGGACATTAAACAGGGATGCAGCACGGCAGCCTCCAAGGTCCGAGTCCCCTCACACCACAAGCAGTTTTGTTTTCACTCACTGTTAACTAATGGCATAAAAAGTGACTAATAAAGGTTAGGCATTAAAAACCTGGTATGGAGTTAGGTAAAGATGACCTTAAAACGCACAAAGTGATAACATTAAACACATTTTACAAGAAGAGTCACCTCTGAGTGTGACCAGGTTGTTCAGTTGATCACACACATCTGCTGCCTCCCTCTTTCCCTTCCACTTTCACCCCCTATTCAGTTTAACATGCTGATTTGCATAGCTCTAAACTGCATCAGATAAATTCTGCATTTGGTGAAACATTATAATTTGAAATAAAACCTGATGTTTTATTTAACAAACGACTGCCATGTAGATTTCCATAGGATCAATAATGGAGATAAGCACCGGAAGTAAAGCGTCCCACAGGTGGAGCGCCGGCAGTGAGTGTCCTATGTAAATCAGGCTTTAGGGAAAACCCGGGAATGATACTGCCTTCAGGTGAAAAATGAACATGTCAAGCTGAATGCTCGTCTTTCAAAGAAACAATCTTCGAAAGGATCTGGATGACAGAACACCAGTTCTGATTAGACCTGACAGGAAGCTAGCCAATTAAAGATCGCTTCCATCTGCCCTTTTCACTGCCCACGCCTCATAGTCTGTTCCCGGGTGTGTGTGTGTGTGTGTGTGTGTGTGTGTGTGTGTGTGTGTTGGGGGGGGGGATTTCTTCAGTCACAAATTATTTTTGAAGAGAGGAAACCTGTAAACCTGAAAAAAAATGACTGGGGGATTTATTACTGAAGTGTAAGCAAGCCATTAAATAAGGGCCGAACCCCTCCTAAAGCCAGCAAATGGCTGTCCAAATGTTAATTTGCTGAACAGCCTGCAGATGATGCAGAACATGGCTTTCACCTTCTCCTGACATACATAATTCATGCTATTGACTGGTGAGGCAATGCCACTTTTTATGCACCAGGCTCACAAAGTGGTGCCACTTTCACACACTGACGCAGGCCAGTGAATCCACACCAACTGTGCAGCGACGCTTAGCACACAATCGGCGTGAAACGTCCAAACAAGACACAGGCATGCTCAGATTTCTGTTACTGGCATAGATGCCTTTATATTGGTTAACAAAGACAAGTGCACACACAGGCTTGTCACCACACGACTGAAGGCACAAAGACAAATTCACAAATGCTGACATGGAAAACAGCGATACTTAAAATGCTGAATATGAAATGACAGGTCACTCATTAAAGCATGTACAGGAACATATTGTAATCGAAACTGAAGACCGCTATTGCCTATGAAGAATTATTCATGGTCTAAAGCGTCAGTCCCACAGGGAACATTAAATATAAATTTGTGTGTGCTGCTCAGTCTGACCCACTTAGGAGGATCCAGCAACTGCTGCCACAGAAGCAGCTTTTGGCTTCTCCTCAGTACCAAAAAGGACCGCTGCCACTACAAAGCCCCCCTTTGATTAACCTCCCTGCCAAAAAGGCAACTACCATATGACTCCTGCATTTCTCTGTTAGGAGGAAGATTGACAGCAAAACAGTGAGAAAATAAGTCGCCTGCAAAGACGACAAAGTGCGGACAGCAGTGCGTCGCAAAGTCTATGGTCGGATTTCAACAGGGATTTGCTGCGTTGAACCCGTTCCCAAGTTCCGAGTCTGACCAGATGGGCGTCATCACAGGAGTGAAATTTAGCTCTGGATGGTGAGGAGGAGTGATAGGTCCTGGAAACGATGCCCATTGTAAACATTTGCAATTCTGTCTTTGGAAGCCAAGACACAAATGAATATTTAATCTTGTGGTATGACAATATGACACATTTGAGCAACAATGGAGCGCCGGGCCTTTGGTGAATGCATGACAAGTTGCCTCATATATTGTTACTATATAAGCAAAAGAAAGAGAAAATAGCCAAAGAATAGAGCCAAAAGACAAGTAAAAATAAAGTTTGAACAAAAACAGCCTAACTCAATTTTTTTTTGTCCAAAACAATAATGAAGAGACACAAAGAGACTCATTTCTGCATGTGGTTTCTGCACAGTCCTATTTAAAACAGCCTATCTATTATTGCTCTCTAAAAGCAGGGATAATCTGTTCACTACTGCTGGGTTAATCACACTTTATGCAGGGAGTCGTGGAGTTTTCAAAACTTATGAGGAGAAAGAAACAAAATATTTCTCATTGTTACCCGCTCTGCCCGATTGGATAAAAACCCAACACATTGCCACAAACAAACGCCGCATTCAGTCAATAAATACATCCTGCAGATAGGAGACGTGGCTATGTTTATGCTGGCTATCACTTCTATTTGCTTTTCACTGACAGCTGGGTTTGAGGCATTAAAACCTACTGGTTAAGGTTAGGCATTAAAATACGTTTAGTAACATTTAGTAAAGAAAACTATTCTATTGAATAGTTGACTATTGAAAAATAATTCAAAACATTAAAGGTAGAAAGGGGATTTTAAAAACTCAGTGAGAGTCAGCCAGATTGCGAAACCTCGAAGCCACGCCTCCCAATCACATGGACGAGCATTACCTGAAGACGAGCTGCGGTCTGTGACTTCGGCCATCATGCACGTACCTCTCTGGTGCACGCAGAGCAGGAAGAGAGTGACAACCAGCCAATACTCCGTGCAGGGTCCACCCAAAGGATTGGCTGATGTTTTTAGTGTTTTATAGCTTCCACAGATGATTCATATTCTTCGTTTTAATGCAAAACTGCCGAACTAATCGTTTGCTATCGGATTGTAAAGAGAAGTTACACTAATTTAACAAAAAGTGCATCAGAATGAAATCTCCTACCCTACCTTTAAACACATTTTACCAGAACAACAATTCTTTCTGTTGCAGCCACTTTCAGTTACCATGGCGATGGGTTGCGCACCTAACAACACATGTAAGATGTGGGCCGGCAAATACGTAAGTGATCATTTCCAAGAAAATATTGACCATAGACTGTGTACAAAGACAGATGACCTGAGAGTTTCTTAAAAGAGAGGCTAAAACATCTGGATGGAACCCCTGCAACCTTACAATGTCTTGAGAATCCAGCTGCCGCACTGTGATCCCACATCTAAAAGCTCCTCAGGTTGCCCTGATCCCTGCTGTATAAGGGACCTACAAGGACCGACAACATGTCAACGTCCTCTGATGAAGGATGAAGGGCAGTATTTAATTTAACGTATACTCAGTTAGGTTCAGTTATGTCACTGATAATCATCCATGACCGATTGAACGTCTCGGTTTTATCAATTAGCTACTATTTTTATGTATAACCCGCAGCATTATCACACTCATACTATTAACCCTGTAAGTAGATTAAGGTCTTGTCCCACAGTGTGCCACGATTCAGCCATAATTTGGGTACAAGGTTAATTGTGTCCTTCACCTCATATGTAGACAAGCCCGGCACTGGATGATGGCACAAGGGCAGCTACAGAGAGGGAGCACCACCAGGTGATAACAGCATAAACTCTGTTCCAGAGGGACAAGGAGTTAACTGAAAGGCTCATTAAAGTAAACTTAAATCATTCATTCAGCAAGTCAAAAATGTCCTTTCTGAGTCAAATTTAGTTTCTTTTGAGAGCTGTCATGACATTTCAGGTTTGTCCTTATCTGCGCCTGCAGTGCAGCCCCTCAGGAGAACTATAAAAATCACTCACCTGACACCTTGCCTGGTACTCCTCATGTCAGTATCTCCCCCTCTCTCTCTCTCTCTCTCCCTTCACTTCTCACTCTGAGAGCAAATCTTAAGACAAGCAGTTTGATGTTCAAAGCAAAAGGGCTTGAAAGCTTTTTTCCCACCAACCACCCAGACTCAAGACTTCCCCCTTCAAAGGAAAACATAAATTGGCTCAAAAAAAAAAAAAAAAGATTCACACTGGACACAAACACGGAGAGACTTTTCCCTAAAGGATGGAGTAAACTCATCGCAAATAATGCAGCATGCACGGGTGTGGAGAGAGTCCACTGTGAGAAGAAGACAACTTCACCAAGGAGTTCCTGCTTGTAAGGCTGCAGTCAGGGTTGAAAAAGGTGCCCTACAAATAGATTTCACTCCCGATCAAACGCGTAATATGAATATGGAACAGTTTATATTAGCAAGGCGTAACAAACAGCATAATTACTGGGTTAAACTGCCGTTAATAAAGTCAGCTCTCATGAATAAAGCTGCTAAAGCCGAGCAACTTCAAACACAAAAAGGATTATTTGAAGTTCTGAAGAATTACCACTTTTAGAATATTATTTTTAAATTATGTTATTTTATGTTTAAAATACACCGAACT
The DNA here is from genome assembly GCF_900634625.1 of Parambassis ranga. Classification (NCBI taxonomy): domain Eukaryota; kingdom Metazoa; phylum Chordata; class Actinopteri; family Ambassidae; genus Parambassis; species Parambassis ranga. Next base: position 4,009,151 of record NC_041034.1, on the reverse strand, counting down.
TCGGGAATCAGAATACATTTGAGTAGGTGTTAGGCTTTGTTTCAAACACAACAATACGTGGATTGAGCTGGTGAGGACAATACAAGGCTCGGTCAACAAGAAGCGACAAGCTAGGTGTGAATTTCACAGTAGCTGCTAACTGCCAGCGTCATCGTAAGACTTTGTGAGAAAGATCAAATCTGCAAATAAAGAAAAGAAATATGCTTCCACTGCTCTCTGTGATTCACTCCCTGGCTCGTGTAAGTTACTTTGCAGAATTAAAAATATCACAGCAATCACTGCCAACCTGAAACATTCAGCAACAAGGCAGCACGGCCAACAACAAACCTGTCAAATAAACCAAAAGGAAAATTGCCACCCATTTTCCGACTGTCAATGTCGTAAGGCTCGGCTCAAGCCAGCAGAACCGCACAAGGTGTCACAAGCACGATGCAGTATATGAATCAGAATCAGAATCAGAATTACTTTATTTATCCCTGAGGGGAAATTCCTTTTTTGGTACAGACAATAGAAATCAAAGATAAATTGAAATATGAAATAGAAATATATAATAAATATCTAAATACCTAGATAGCATTTAAATCCCTGCGTTGTATCTAAAGAAGAAGAAACATATTTACTATTGTATAAAAACCTTTACATAGTAAAGAGCATGACATGAATGTACCAGTATGAATGTACAGTGTCTGAGTGACTGTTACAGTTCAGAGTTCAGTAGTTTGATTGAGACAGGCAGGAATGACTTCCTGTGTCTCTCAGTGGTGCATCGTGGGAGTCGGAGTCTGTTGCTGAACAAGCTCCAAAATGCACCAAAACATTACACAACCGGTGTCTCTTCCTCAAAAGGTGGTGGTAATTCATATATTTCCTGACAACCCATTGGGTAATTATGCATGTCACCCCAAAGGTAGGTGCTGCATTACGGTAATTGGTGCATAATGTCACGGTACAATAATATACAAACTGCACGGCAGAAAATGAATACACTGACCTCCATGATATGTGACTTTTATTTTACACAAACGCAATCCAATTATTATTATATTTCACCCTTATTTACATCTCTGTGCTTCAACACCACAATTAGAATTTAAAATCTGGCTATGTGAGAGGACGTTCTATCTCTTTACCTTTTCTTTCATGTGATGTGTCCAGTGAGCAGCAGTGTGGTGCCCGAATCATCTCTTTTAAACTTGATATTTAATGGTACTGACAACACAGAGACACCGAGCACAAGGTGACAGAGCCTTTGGTAAATAGCATCAGGAGTCCCTCTGGATCCTGGCAGCGGGCCGCTGGACTGACATTTACATTAGAATTAGCTTGACGGTCAACAGGAAGTAAAACTTTATGATGCAGTGACCCTCTTTGCACTTTATCCTTCTAAGCTGTTCCCTGCATGATAGAGAGGTAGTGGATAAAAATACACCTTCGTCACTGTGATACCATTATTTGTGTGTCTCTCTCCTCTCCTGGCCAAAAGCGAATCAGTTGATGTTTATATCGGTCGCATGGTGGTAATTGTATATCTCTGATATACAATAACTGCACTGAGACCTTCTGATGTCTTGAAACGGCACAGACGCATTTATCCGGGTGAAGGCATGAGTGAATGTGGGCAGCATGCCATTAGCTACATCAAACACTCTTGCCATTTTGTTCCTTGCACGAATTGTTTTTCATCAAACCTCATTGATTGCCGGCTGGCTTCCTGTCACCGCCGGCCTTCGCCGTGTACAGCCTGTTTTCCTGCAGCTTCATGGGAGATTTGCCTTTTGGCCTGTTTTGTCTCCCATCTCCCCTGAGTCTGTCTGCGTGTGTCCTCTCCTCTTCCATGCTCGGACGTGCGATGCAGCCTTGATGGCAGGAGGTCGAGAGTGACAGGAAGTGTGGGTGTGCTAATCTCCCCTCGGTCAGCTCTGGAACTGGACCTCCATCAGATCCGCCCGGGTATTTGACATAATGGATGGGTGAGGAGATAAAGGAGGATGAAACTTCCCTTGACAAATGGTAGAATTTCCTAGAGTGCAGCACTATGCTTGATGGTAATGGTTTAGGGATAAACGACTGGGGGAGTTAGGAGCGCATGGAGAAAAACGGTCATTGCATTTAATCCAAATGACAGCGATGACCCCCGTTGTCACATCAGGGAATTGTCTGGCTCACTTTGATTTTACCCAGTGTGACCACTTAGCTTGAAAAAAAGTCATACAACAATGCAAGGACGAAGCACATCTTTTTAATTCACCTCAGGGCTCTTTGTGGTTTGAAAGAGGTCAAGAAGCATGAAGCATGGTGGGAGAGTCTAGTTTTTTCTGTGTGGGTGCTGGCAATGACCTCACCACACTCTCTGCGAGATGTTTATTAAGAGGATCCTTTCCATTTCAAAATCTTATTGTGCCTGTGCAGACAAATTAAAGCAGGAAACAGCTTGTTTTGAACTGAGATGTGGAAACCAGCAGCGCTCTGCTAGCTTTTTTCCCCCTTTGCTACATTCCCAGCTCTGCTCTGGTATTTTCAGCACTCTGTTCAGCTCCAAAGAAATAAATCAAAGGCAGGAATGATAGAAAGTTTTTGTTTTCCTTTGCTTTCTGAGCCACATCTGGTCAGGTGCTGGTTCACTGAAACATCACTGGAGGACAATTTGGAGGAGATTTCATCAGCGGTAGTGATGAAACCCAATAGCAATAAAAAAAAAAAAAAAACACAAGACACAAACTCACGAGCTTTGAAAGCCTCACTTCACATCAGTGCCTTTGCTTTCAATCTCGGTAGGTGATTTTCTCATGTCCCTTAATGGCTTAAATTAAGTCTTTACTTTTAATTGTGGTTTCACAGTGAGGAGACAGTGAGGGCTTTGTGCTGCACAAAGCTTAAGAGTTTACAGTCTGATGGTTGTTTATTGAAGTTTCCTCTGCTGGCTAATAATGGAGAAGAAGAGAGAGCGAGGGAGCCATCACTTTGGAACTGCACACTCCCTGTAGAGATGCTGCATTTGACCCGTCACTAAGAAACAGTGTTGTCTCACAGGTAAGTCTATTTCCCAGAGGCATCACGGTGCAGCACTACACAAACACATACAGTCTGTCACTGTTTTTTTTTTTTTTTTTTTTAAATAGTCGAGTTTCAACACAGGGCAACGGCTGTGAAAAAAAGAAAAATTAAAAATGACCAACAGTGATTGGATAAATGCCCTTAAATAGCCTCCTGTGAAGTGCCATTATGTTGAATTGCAAACTGTAAACATTGAGCAGGTAGGACGGAGGAAAGTGGGCAAAGGCAGACACTCAAGGAACGCAAACTGGAGATAAGAGCGCTGCACAGGAGCGTTTGAGATAAAAAAAAAAGAAGGAATCAACAGATAAACAAATAAAAGGGTCGACAGCTATGTTGTCAACACTTTAAAGAGAATGAAAGAAGTGGAGCTGGATGGTGCAGTTGGTAAACTGACAGCTGACAGCATAAACATGAGCTATATATATATATATATATATATCACCAACTCGCACTGATATTTCTCAGAGACACAGGGCTGCTTGGCTTTGCGTATTTTTTTGCGGGGTAAACCTTTCAGCACCTAATCTCTACATAGAGGGACGTTACAACATCCAGAGAAACCACAACATATGGTGCACGCAGTTCACCCAGCAGCCTCTAGGGGCTGGCTCAAACAAAAGAGTCAATTGCCATAGATGTCTGTGTTAACATGGCCAACTCTATAGCAGAGAAGTTGGACCCGATTGATAAGTTTCCTTGTTGCTATAACTACACATTAAGTGAATTATTTACAACTCAGTTTAATTATGCAAGGACTAGAAATGACATAATTATGGATGCGCCAACTTTGAGTGACAGACAGGAGCTGAGCTCGCAACTGCCCATTTGCCTCAGCTCCACTCAAGCGCCACCTTTTTGCCTGTATTTGGAGTTTAGGTAGACTGTGTGTGATGCTGCCAACACGGAGACAGTCGGAGTCTCCTAATGAGACAAATATAACTGGCGCTCAAGTGGACGTTATGGCAGAGCCAGCGAGAAAAAACAAAGAGGATCTAGCTTTACATCCTTTAGCAAGAGCTGAAAGAGGAAAGGGGATGTGGCCTTGTTGCTGTTCAGATGTCTCCGTACACAGTGGTACCATATTTTTGGCTGTTACTGACAACCAAAACTAGCTTGCCAACAAAAACATGTGACTATTTTACATGCATGTAAAATAGTCACTTGATAACAAGATTACGCTGCCACACAGGTTTATTCTTCAAAGATTTCTGCCCATGAACTAGTCAAAATATGAACACTCCCTTCATGAGGTTATTGCTATAATCTCAAAGTTATTACACCGTTTGTCTCTGAACAGAGAAGAGCACGTTAAAATCTCTTCCTGCAATCAGAAGCAGATGAGACAAGAGGAAATAATCAAGCTACAAGGGAGTAAAATGAAGCAATTCTCACATGTGTTTTAGATTTTTACCCCGTTGTTGTGCTGTGCTCATTTTCTCATATCAGGCCGAGCATGCATGGCGAGACATGAAGCAATGCAGGAGTCTGATTGCAGCATATTTTTAAGACGTTTTATAGAGAAAGTTATCCGAGATAAAAACATCACTGGGCTGGTGGGACCATAGACTGTCTATAAACATGGATGACATGACTGCTCCCTATTGCCCCCTGGTGGACGGCTGGAATACAGGTGATAAATCCCACCTCTTCTATGTTAGTGAATTGGACACTGAAGCTTCTTTATATACAGTCTCCAGTTGGTATATAATGAAGTGTATTCTGAATTTACAGTAGAGGTGTATGCTTAAAGTTGATTGAGTCAGTCTCATAAACAAATGTGCGTCAGAGCGATCAGCTGCCCACACATCGAGCTGAACGCACACCGGCGTTCCATCCTCAGTCTGCTGTACACATCAACGATTGCTGCCACTTCGTTAACCCATAATTCAACAGCTTTCATCTCTTTCCCTTTGACCCAACCTTTCACCCGCTTTCAGCTCTAACACCTGACACCTGACTTCTTCTCTTCAAATAAGAGTTCATCTACTTCAGCTGGCTTTTACACGCCGACTGACACTTCAGCTATCTGTGCTCCAACTTCAACTGACATTTCAACTCCGTTCCTCTCTTACTTGTCAAATTACACTTCACCTGCTTTCATCTGTTGCAGTTTAACTGACGGCCGGTGGCACGACCACTGACGTCAACTCCTGTTTCTACAAGATTCAGCATCTTATGCCAGTCGAAGAGTTGATATTCTCATAAATATCAAAACCTCTTTACTGTGTTGCACTGTTTTTATTTTTATATTTCTTTAGTTCACTGCATTCTGCATTGAATAACTGCATTATGTTAAAGATCAGCCAATGTTAGTGCACATTTTATCTAACAATGCCACCAGGAGTGTTTAAAGAGCAGCAGCAGCATGGTACTCCATTTAATAAGGCAGCTACAAACTTGTTAGGCGTCTTAATTAAAAGCCTGATTTGTTTAGCAATAATGCCAATTTATAGACCAATTTAAACACATAGTTAAGAAGTGAGGCAGTCGGCAAGCTCATTTGACACTGTGTTTTTGCACTGGGAAACACAATATTTCAGAGCAGCCAAACAAGAGCTTCTGGATGAGTGTTGCAACCAATCAAATATTCAGCTATTTTTGGCTTTATAAAGGGGATGTGGTGAGAGCAGAAAATAGGCCAAGAGTCATTTGGAAAAAAAAAAAAAAAAAAATAGACACAGAGATTACACAAGTACCAGCTGTCAGAACGCCAGTGAGTCTGCACACTGCAAAATAAAAGCTGCAGAATGTGACAACAGGGCTGCACTTGATGGACACGTGTTGACAGGTGCCGTCGCCGGTGATGAGCAGAAGGATACCCACACTCCTCTCCTGTCCGGCCCAAAAAAAAAAGATCCAAATTGGCTGACCTGTCAGTCTGGTGCACATGTCCAGGAGGCTGGATTCATGAGCCGATGCAGGTTTAGCCTTTTTAAAACCAGCCACAGAGCGGGTATGCTTCATTTCCAGCATGTAGCTGGAATAATCTGAAGGCAGGAGGTGAATTCGCCCATTAAGATGTTTAAATTAAAGCGAATGGAAACAGCGAAGCAGCAGACAAATGAAGCATGAGATGAAATATGATTGGGAGGTAAAAATAACAGAAACTTAAAATTAAGAAATGAATTATTAAACTGTTCAGCTTGTGGTTTTTTAGCCAATGCCATCATTTAAATGCAAATTTAAGCATAAACTATTTTCACTTAATTGTTTTGTTAACTCGAGTTGAAGCCTGTGTGCTTTTTTTGCCTCTACAGATGGCAGGCACAGCAATTAGACACAATGATTGATTGTATTAAACATCAAGGGTTCAAATCCCCCAAAATTAAAAATGAGGAAAATGTTTCTATTTTTTCCAAGGTTTGTGAAATTCATAAGAAATGACATGTCACCAGACTCTTTTTAAGAAAAAATAAGTTGTATCCAAATGGAGTTGGCTGGATGAAGTAGCCTAATGTGTGTGTGTGTATGGGGGGTATTTATGCCAATATCAGTGCTTCAGAGTGTTCCAGAGACTCAGTGAGGGTCCTGAAGAAGCTTCATTTATTCTCAGCAGGACAACAGAAGGGAACTGAGTCCCGCCAGATACAAATGGTGTATCCATGTGAGGAGACAGCAAGCACTTCAACCAAAGGTCAGATTCACCAATTTCCTCTCTTCTTCTTATGTTGTTGTTGCAACAGCTTCAGCAGAAATCAGAAATTTAGAAATATAGAAGCATTCTTTGCCATTATCTGTGTTATGCACAACACTGATAGATGTTTTGTTCCTTCCGGATGCCTAATTTGTGAGAATGAAGGCAGGAAGGAAAAAATTTAGTCCTTTCATCTCTCGCTTGTTATCTTTTTCATTATGATCAGTGTGCTAATGAATCCAACCAGAGAGCAGAGTAATAATACCTCATTTTAGCAAATGAAACATCCACCATGAAAAACCTTTAAAGGGACAATTTGTCCTCAGGGTGGAATATGGGACAGTTTCACTTTCTAAAAACTGGTGACTGTAGAAGTATTCCTTCTACTTAAACTAATCGTCTTTTATGGCTCTCCAGTCAGTCAGTTAGCCTAGCTTAGCAGCTAAATTAATACACATAATTATAGCATATTATTTTACAGCAGTAACACTTTTCCAGACTTTCACAGCAAACTTCCAACGTTCATCTGCAACAACTTTCTCCGCCATTTTCTTGGCTACAGTGACAATGAGTCTCACCAACTTTCACATGCACTTATTCACATGGGTGCTAGATATGTAAACAGCAGATGTTTAAGCTGAAACATTGGTGATTTTAAAAAAAAATAGAAACTAATCAGCACAATTAAGCCACAAAATAACACCTGAGCTGTATTTAGTGAAGCGTATTTCATATTCTTGAAAGACGACTGACTAATCTCAATGATTTTGTCAGCGATCCATGTCGCATAAAACACGGATACACTGACACAAAAATCATTGCTGGTTTTCTGACACTAGTAATTTTAGTTTTCATCAAACAGCTCATTGATACGAGATCTTCACTTTGTGAGTCCCTGCTTCCAAAGACAATAACACAGTTTTGACAGCATGTTAAACACTGAAATAAAACAAAAGTTGCTGCCATGTCCCCCACCATCTTTTGGAAATATGCACAGTGTCAGATATTAAATGGGGTTGTTGGATTAGTTGAGCTGACAAGCTGGATGAGACTTTTACTTTTCCTTCATCCCTTATTTTGCAAATGACCCAGCTTGTGCTGGTGGGAGACGACAGCTGGATTTAAAATCAGTAATAACAACTCAGGAGAGTACCACAGTAATCACCCATAAACTCTGGGTTTAGCCCAGATTTAACTCTCTCTAATACAAACCCCCGCTTGGACTCACAGCTGGACCCAGACTCAGAGAATGACCCACCTGTTTTATACTGTCCATATCTTACTCTGAATCAAAGCACTGCTCATGGGTGGTATACGTGTTTTTGAAGTTGGATTTTAGAGCAGAATATGTTCAAACTATAAATTCCTTACTGCCTTACTGCCAGTTGGGATGTTGTTGCTGTCCAGGACTATTGGCAGGATGTTTCTGAAGTAGCAGATTGGCTGCAGGTAGGCTAGCCAGCCCATCAGAATTGGCTGGAGAAGCCCCTGAAACAACCCATGGCGTTAATCCGGAAACCCTCTGATCAAATTAAAACATGTGAGTGGATGAGGGTAAATTAGTGGATGATTTCCAGCCATCTTTGAATATTTCTATGAATATTTTACTCCTTTCGTGCTTCATCTCGTGACCTCTACTGTAAAGATTTAAAGACTGTTTTTTTTCCAAATATGGCAGCCTTATGTTTGTGCAATGGGTGGAGGTAGGAGCACGTAGTCCATCTTTATTTACAACCTATGGTCACACAATACAGCTCCATTTTAAGGCTGTTAGGCTCACCATCAGTTCCAATCCCTCTACAGACCCACACCCCTAAAACAGTTCTGCCTCTCAGGTTCTCAGTGTTGCTCTTCCAAAATACACCCAGCAAGGGCATCATATTATCTTTCTGTCAATTAAATTTCCCATAGACGACGAGGAAAAGGAACATTCCCATGTGGTGATACATAATATTTAAGATGACATTGAGCATCTTCACAGGCTACCTTGAAAGCAAAGCTTGACTTGCGAGTGCTCCAGCTCACTTTGACAAACGAGAGTCGGGGCCAAAAGAAGAAAGGCAGAGGAGTCAGCTTAGCTGTTACTAAGAGTTTGAGGTAAACAAATCCTCTTGTGGCTGGGATTTAAACTAAAGCCTCTGCTTTTCTGCTCCTGGTTGCATGCATGCTACGAAATTAGCTGAAACAAATTATTGCTATGAAGGGAAACAAGGGTTGCAGGATAATATATAAAAAAAAATGCTGTCTTAGTTAAAAGATGTTTGGCTATAGGATCATTCATGGCACATTCCCTCCAAGGAAAGCTTGTACAGGCAGGGTATTATCCCCTAAAAAAACAGCCAACCAGCCAAAAAGAAATCAAATAAATAGAACTGAGAGCAGAAAGGCTGCTGCTGGTGGAACATGTGACCACCTGCAGGATCGCAATTGCTAATGATGACACTCGATATAACTGCCAATATCTGACTAAAATACAGACATTATTGCAGAGTAAATTGATTGGGTTTTGATTTATATTGACAGCAAAAATTGGATTTACCTTTGTATTCCATCTCTCTGAAGTGAGTCAGACCATTTGCAATTTAGCAGTATTGGCAATAACCCCCAGTAGTATGTATTCCTGCCCTATTGCCTGACCTTTAAGAAGCCTCTATAAATTAGCTGGCCCACAGTTATTCAACACAGGCATTAAAGAGTAATGCCCTCACTCCAGCTCTGAAGCATCCCTGCTGAGGAAACTGCAGGCAATGTCGACTCTCTTGGGTCACATTTTATTAACCGTCGGTGACTTCCTGAGCACCTCATCTCACTCATCTTGTAAATGGGATGTGAAAGATCTGGAAAGGGGAAAGCACTAAGGTACAAAGTTAATACAGTTCAGTGAGATACTGAAATAGCTTTGAAAGCCGTGTAAAAAAAAATGGGAAAAATATCGATTAAACCTTTTTATATACTGGATTTTTCCCAGCATCTGTTGTATTTTGTCATTACCAACTAAATTACTGCTGCAAGTGTGTGACAGTACACTGCTGGAGATGCATGTTCCAGAACCATTGCTTACATCACCCGCGGTGCCCTCACCCAGATTAATACCTCTGACTAACACCTGCAAAGGCCAGCACCTGTGTAAGACTGGAGCAGAGGCTACCGGCAGCAACTAAGGTCTACTGGGTTTACACCCACTAACACTCAAGGCCCCCAGACAGGTGCTTAACATTACAGAGGAGATACTCTCCCAATTCTCTAAGCACATCACACTAATGCTTCACAGGAGGATCCAATCCACGGACCCAATGGACAGAGCAGAGCAAGATGGGCCACACAGTAAAAATCGGTAGTACACAAGATGGAAGACTGCCAGTTTCTTTGGAAGACAGTCAATGAACACCCATGGTCACTCTGATGAGACTGGCAAAGAAGACTCTGGGCTGTCGTAGAGAGCAAAGTTCATCCCAGCTGGGGACAACTGGGTGTGTAAGTCCTAAAACTCCCAGGAACTAGACTGAAGATGTCTCCAGGAATACATCTTAAGATGTGTTAGAAGAGTCTCCAACCAATGACTTATTAGTAATGTCAGTTAATGTTATCGTCCACTGTGGCTGAGTCGTAGCCTCGACTTGTGCACACTTCCTGTGTGAAAGGGGCTTGGGAATAATAAGGGAGGGGCTATAAACAGAGAAAAAAGAAGACTGGAAGTTTGTAGAGAGGAGAGAGCATCCTGGAAGCAAGTTAGGTGTTCATCAACCCCAGCTAGGTCACCTGGGTTTGACTCCCACAAACTTGACCGAAGATCCTCAGGTATCCCCAACCAGGGACAAATGTAAAATCAACATCTGCCTCATTTGCTCTAAGTCAGCGTCTCTCATCATCTTTGTTCATCAATCCATCGTCTTCGACTGTGTTGTCCTGTAGTACATGGTCATGGTGGGCTAAATCCTATCCCAGCTGTCAATGGGCAAGATGCAGGGTACACCCTGGATAGGTCAGTAGTCTAACACAGGCTCATCTCTGTTCAACAAAATATAAAGTAACCACTATAAGTAACCCTTCACCATGTTCACTGGCTTCCAAGCTGCTGTTTACTCATAACATAAACTTGCATATGTGAACCAAATTTAGGATAAAAGGGAATCAGTAACCTGACCGAACCGTCGCCTCACCAACCTGAACAAAAGCAGCCCTAAGATAGCAGATTACATGAATAGAAAAGTTCCAAGTATTGCAGGTCTGCAGTCGTGACTGTGCTTGCAATAATTGGGGTCAGAGAAATCCCTCTGAGCGGCCGTCACCATTGATTTTGATGTTTACTTAAGTTTCTGAGCAAAAGTACATCAGGAGCATAAAGGTTGTGAAGTGTGAAAAGTTGTGTTGTTGTGTAGGTGGTGTTAGACAGTTACTCGAGCTGGAAACGGAGTGTGAGCCATCTGCTTAACTTGCCGGACTAATTAATGGAGCATTTGCTCAAAGACAGAAAAGAAAGCTATGTGTGCGGCCGCTGCTTTGTACATCACTGTCACAGACTTGCAGTGAGCAGCGATACACCAGGAATTAATAAATGAACACTTCTGAATCTACAGTAAACAGGCGCACTAATCCATCAGACATCATCAGAGACCCCCCGCCATCCCTCACAGTGTGACTTCCATCCTTTGCTGTAATTAGCTCATTTTGGAATGACATGACAGCAAATAAAGTATGAAATGAAAAATGATGTCAGAAAAAACAACTTTCCAGGGAGATTTGCAGCAGCATCGGCTTATTTTTATATATTAAATCAAGCCTAACTTTAACAGATTTAAACATCTGTTAATATGTTAATGCTTTGAAAGACATGTCGAAAGTTAAATTAGCACATGTGCATGTAAGCCTTTCAAAGGAAGGGGAATTATGCAGCATTACAGTGTTTTGTGCAAAAGATCACATGTTTTTATTTGCATACTCAAGCAATTACTTCAAATACCAGATAATTATGTGCTATGACTTTATGAAAGGTGAGTAAGAGTGTGACAAAAAAAAGTTTAAAAAATCTGAATTTCTAGAAGAACACTGAAGAAGGAAACCTCTGCAGAGGACCTCAGCCTATCAGACGGCAAAGGCCTGATGATCAAATACTTTGCTTCACCTCATATCTTCTGTAAAAAAAAAAAAAAATGCACCCAAACACTCTCCAAAGAGCTCCTTCTCACCAATTACCTATGCTGCAGCTTCTCCATGTTCAATCAGCTATACCACAGATTCACAAACTTTCCTATTAAAAGGTCCACACATAAATTTTACATAAGGTCGGAGGACTGAAACAGTGCCAGCAAGTTATGCATAATGTAACAATAATTTCATGCACTCATAGTAGTAACAGAAATGGCTTAGTTTGCCTGAAACCAGCGCCTTGAACTTCAGATAGCGTTGCTGAAATAGCTCATAATCAGGTTCAGTGCTGCCTCATGTGTGCTCTTTGAACACTGTCTTTTTCTTGTCTAATATGCTGCTGCTGCTGCATTTGCAATAGCATTCACACCACATTAACAGGAACAGGGACGACTTGTTGTCATGGTAATGACATTACACTTCTTCTGATTAAGCCGGGGTGAATGCACATACAATAACTGACAAAGAGAGGACACACACATACACACACACGAGACAGCTCCATGAAATCTCTCAGTCTGACACATGTCACAAACTGTAAATGGCTAATAAGTACATGGACAAGTTCACTCAGACTGGCAGCACTCACACACATCATGCAGCAGATTTTGGTCTGTATGCTTTTGTGTGTGTGTCTGTGTATATTTCTGTTTTGACCAGCATTGTCTGTGGAGGACTTGAACATCTGATTCATTTCCCAAGATGAAGAAGAAGCTCAGTGGCTGCTACTTTGTGAGTAACGAGTCATCGCCAATGATTTGTGAATCTACTGGATGAGTGTTTTGGTGTCTCTTTCCATTGATTGTTATGCTGCAATTTTGAACACAAATTTAATCACGTACTAAATTATTATTAATGTTGCTAAAGATAACTAGATTCAAGATTCAAGAAGTTTATGGTCAAATGCACAGCAGAGGTTACACTGAGCAATGAAATTCTTACTTTGTGAGTTCCCTTCACATGACACAACACAACTAAACTAAGATAAAAGAAAATAGACTAATTTTAGGCATAGAAAGAAATTGGAAAAACCCCATCAGCTCTCACCTGTTTATAACTCTGTCCCTTCATCCCTTCCTAGCAGACTTCACTCACATCAAACTCTAACGATGAGCCGTCAACTAGTCCTGCACATGGCCCAGACACACTTTCTGTGTGTCAACTATAGGGATCTTAGTCATGTGAGCTCCTGCAAGATCCACCCACAGAGGTCCTGGACACATAGAACTTAGATTCCCAATCAGAATAGTAGCAGAACTGAAGAAGCCACTTGGGGGAGTGGCGAAACTCTTGGAAATAAAATAAGCAAAATATGCTTATACTGTTAATATGCAGTTCTATGTACAGAGGATAAAGTGTTAAACTAATGTGAATTATTATTTTTAAATGCAGTTAGTTTTGGAAAAAGTTGCAGGTAAATGAAGTAATTAACAAAAAGTCAAATCTGTCATACAAATAGCAGGCATTCAGTTTACCCACCTCTCCATGGCAACATACTGTACTTAAGAAACATCAAGTGTGGCAACACAGCACAGGCTTCCCTCGTCCAGTTTGTGTGTGATGACACTACATGGCTCAATTCCTATCTGAAAGCAACATTTAAAGGTCAGCTGATTACCAGATTCAGTTCTTCACAAAGAGCTGGATCTGTCTGCTTAAATGATCACTCCTGCTGCAAAGACAAAACATAGAACAAGGCTCAAAGCCATCATTAACACCTTGCCTTGCCCATTTCCTCCTTATCCTACAAATGTGTTTAACGAAAGCACCTTGCCCCTCAGTCATCTTTAAGACTCATTTTAATGAAGAAGCTTCAACACAATGATGCTGTTACTACTGAGCTGTCGTGTCCATAGTAGGTTTCTGGGGAGTAACACGCATGATGCATTTACATGGAAAAATGGTTATTTGCATTGACATGTAGTGCTGCTGACATGTCTTGTTCTGCTTCCCTGTCTAACACAGCTGACTGCATTATTACACATTCGCTCATGGAACATCTCAAAGACCGGAGACGTCTGGACAGGTAATACAGGGGGAGCAACACAATGAATTTAAAGGATACTCTTCCTGTCTGGAGGAGGCAGGAGGAACACATACAGTACAGCCTCAAATGAGCTCGCTGACAGCCAACTTTCATATAGTGAAGGAGAAGAGCGCTGTGGTGAAACATGGCTCGAGGCAGCACTTAAAAAAAAAAATCTGGCAATATTTCTTTGTGAAACATGGAAAGCTCAATATGTCCAACAAAGCTCTCCCTTTAAATCTGCTCTCAGTGTGAGAGATAAGCATGCCGCAGCTTTTAGAGATGACAGTGAAATGTATTATGCTTTAACAAGGGAGAGGAGAAGTTGGCCGAGGTTGATGTACCGTTGCACCCGTTCAGAAACCGATTTCCCCTTTCTGCTCTAACATGCTGTAGACACATGGAAATTCCTTAAAATTCAGGTTTGGACCAAGAAGAGGCTGCTGTGAAAGGAAGCCACATAATAATGTCTCAGACTTGTCTCTGTGGACATGTGAGGATTTGAGCAGGAGAGGGTGCTGCAAGATATTGCTTCTTCTGATGTTTCTGCAACAAGAAGAAAAACTAATATGACAATACAAAATACTATCTGGGGTACCGAAATCAAAACCTTATTGACCAACAGGGAAGTTTACGAAATGTGGTATAAACAATAGGAAACTGCATTGATTTAATGACATTTCATCCACTTCTATCATCCTGCAAAAATTTGTGGATTAACAGAAAATGTCTGCATGCTAACCTGCTAAACTAAGATGTAGCAGCATCGCATACTAGCATCACCAGCAAAATTTGTTATCGTGACAGGCCTACCTCCAATATTCATTTGTGATTAAGTGACAATTTATCTTTCCTTGTGTTAATGTGTAATGATGTGTTGATAGAGAAACTATGAGATATTTGGAGCCCATGCAGAGACATCATATAGCTGCAGTTCCCACCGCAGCCTCTGGGGGCCGGCTCAAAATCTGAGTCAATAATCCCTGCAGGCCTCCATGTTAAAATGTGTGATTTTACAGCACTGTTGCACACACTAAAAGACTTAAAAGCCTGTAACAACTGGAAGACAAAGGACAAGCTGTATTTTGGACTCACTCTATGTGGTGATCACTTTGTAATGCAGACATGGATTGCTGCCCTTCTATGTTCGTTGTGCAGCAAAGCTCTTCAAAGTTACAGATATTAACATAGGCGTAGGCTTTGACAATTAACAGCACCTCTGCCAAACGTCTTCACATCCCTTCTAAGATTTTTTTCCCACAAATAGAAGAGGCAGCCTGCCATCTGCTATTCTCTTTTCTAGACAACAAAACGTTCAATACAGTAATTAAGAAAGAAAGAAAACTCTTTTTCCATTCATCTCTTAAGCGTTGGCAGCATATATTCGTGTCAGCACCTTTGTTTATTCATTCAGCATCTTCCTCCATGGATACTGAATGGCTGTATGGTGGAGCAGTCACCTTTTCCTTTGAGTGTCATCAAATAAAAAGTACAAATTGTACATTTGCAGACTCCGTTGTTCTTGAATAATGGAGCCGAACGTCACACAAGTGAACATTAAAAAGTAATCCCCTTTTCTTTGGGATCCCTGCTGTGAAGCGTGGCCGACGCCGATTCCCTCAGGGTGCGTTTCATTTGCTAACTGCGGCTTCCTGTCCTCTCATTTCCCTCATCTCATCACAGAGAACTGCAGGCAAATTGTTTGCAAATCACACAATTCACTTTCCAAAGGACTGTAATGTTTTCCTGTGGATGGAACAAAATGAATGAGCCTCCAAGAAGTAATTCTGGCATCTGGCATGATAAGACACTAATTCTGGGCAAGTGTCCTTTTTTTTTCAATTTTTTTATTTTCCAATATTCAGATTATATTATGCGTGTAATATTCACAGAAATAAGATTCGGCTTGGTCTAATCTTATTATTTTCCAGTCTGACTCCAGACTCCAGTCTGCCTGCTATATTTTACTCTTTATTAATTACAGCACAAAAATGATAAACAAAAGAAAGCTATATATTTTTTTTACATTTCCCAAAAGTAGAAGCTGACTTCTCGGACTGATGAAGGGCAAAAAGAGCTGAGACCTATTTACTGAGCCTATGATCCCATCAATAATGAAGCAGCGTTGAGGTTTTGGTGAACACATCCCACTTAGCGTGCGCCTTTGGATGAGAGCTTTTTGATGTTTAGAGGTTACCTCTGACCCTTGTGTTTCTTTACATTTTTGCTACTAAAAGCTGAAGAACATCTTTCGTTTTTTTTGTTCCTCTAGTTTCTAAAAGGGTCGCCACCGTGCATCATTAGGACTGAAAAGCTGGTAGATTTTCATTCCAGTGAAAAATTACAGCACCTGACTTCATTGATTAAGACGCTTTCAATCACAGAGACGGCTTTAATCAGTGAAATAAGCTGCTGTAGCATTTGAAATTGCATACTGTCAGTGAGAACTTTAAACCAGGAAGAATTTGGGGCTGTGTCTTTACAGAGAAATCCAAACCACAAAAGGAAGGAGGAGGAAGGAAATCATAAAGAATCGTTCAAATAAAAAAAAAAAACGAACAGAAGTGTATGTGCCAAGATTAACATTAATATGTCAGCGCAGCTTATTCCCTCTTTAAATTTGAATCAGATTTGTGCAGGTTTTATGTCTACACGGATCACCTTTTCTTTCTAAACTGCCACTGTGAAGGAGCAGTCATCAAAAGGCTTAGTCAAAGGCGCACACACACACACACACACACTCCCTCCCAGTGACTTAGTTCGCCCTCCACAGTGCCTCTTTGAAATGTGCCACAGTGCACCCGAACAAAGGTAATAATGTCTCTCTTCTGCTGGTATCTGGGTCGAATGAGATCAATCGGTCTTTGGGCAAAGAATCAGCATGTGCATCGCTCTTTTGTCATCGGTGTCGAGACGTAGGTGTCGGCAAAGGATGAGCCTGATGTAAATCAAAAGACTTTCAGTTCACCCGAGGAGACAAGGTTCAGACACTATCAGCCCTGGCCATCAGTGACCCTCAGTCCCTGAACAATGAGTCATTATGGAGCTCCAAGAGGCCTTAATAGACTGACTGACGGATGAACTTGGAAAAATGTGAGTGTTTTTGTGCAAGCAGTAGCTCAGTGGGGGAAAAAAGCAGCATTATTTCAACAAATAGGAGGCAGTGTGTCATTCCCCTCGGTGCAATAACAACTTAAATCTATGTTTGAAAGTAATGCACAGGCTCATTCATGAATGTGGAAGCCATGTCTGACTGCAGGCCGGGAGGGTGGATGATGGCAGGGACAGCTTTAAATCCAAAATAAAGGGTTGAATCAATGTGTTTTAAAATAATTTAGGCTACGTTCAGACTGCAGGTGTTAATGCTCAATTCGGATTTTTTGTGAAATCCGATTTTTTGGTGTTTACAAAAAAATATGCGACTGCTACCACTCTGCTGTGTAAAAGGACTGCGGCCATGAAGTGACCCGCATGCGTAGAAGAGGACACGACATCACACAACGTGTGCTTGTTTAATGTCCGATCGTAATTAAGAAGAACGCTGAGAAGGAAGAGAGCAGTCGCTTCAATGTCTGTACAGAGATGTGTGTGGGTGCGGAGTGGTGGGACAGTGAGGTGACTGCTTTTAGCGACACTGACTTCATTAACAACATTTAACATTCATAACTTCAGAATGACGAGAACCTTTGAATACGTCTGCTAGCCCCTTTCTGTGTCACTTTCACAGCAAGACAGTCGACATCTCCCTCATCTGTGAGCAAGCGCGTTGGAATTTGTTCTACTTCCTGGCAACAGGTGCTTGTTGCTAACAACACCGCTTGTCTGCCCGCTCCTGTGTCACAGAATTGTGATGTCTGTCGCCTTTCACTGATGCAAAAGTCGGATATATGCCGCATAGCCGTTCAGACTAAGTTCGCATTGCAAAAAATCGGATACATATCGGATTTAGGAGCATATATGAAAGTGGCCTGGGTCGGATATAAAAAAAATCGGAATTGAGCTGTTCAGACTGTCATGACAATATCAGATACAGGTCACATTTGTGCAAAAAAAAAAAACGGATTTGGGTCACTTTAGCCTGCAGTCTGAAGATATGGGATATTTGCAACTGATGCCAAGCAGAGAAAGCAACAATATTCCTGTTCCAAATTCAGCCGAGCAGGGGCAGAGACACTAAACTCGTGTACATTTTTAAAGAATAGATCTTTCAGTAAGATGGAAGTCTGCCAAGTATATCCTCATAAATAACAATATACAAACATTTGGTGGATCAGGGAAGCCATTGACCCTGGCATGCAAACAAGCAAATAGTAAGGGCTTGAAATTTGTAATAAACCTTGTAGTTTGATGTAAAACTTTATCCTACAAAAGTAAGCGTTGCAAAGATGTATGCATGCATATAACATCTCCATAATCCAGCACAGGCATACAGCAGAGTGTGGCATCAGCAAGTCACCAATCAAGGTTTAACCCCTGACAAATGACTTCAACAGCAAGCTGCGAGGATATCTGAAGCAACTGCTGTTACAAAATCCAGAAATATATTCACTGTACAGCATGCAATTCCCCCAGCATTAACAGAAATCTATTTGCTTTCCAAATCTTGAGCTTCATATTTTCCTCGTAATTGCCTTCTCCCCTCTTCCTGGTGGGTGAGTTCAAGCAAACAAACATTAGTTTAGTAGTACCTCCCCATGCAGATTGTAGAGATATCTCTCCCTGGGATATTAAAACCCTCCAAGTATAGTGGAGATACATAAGGTTGACTGCTCACAGCAGTGAGACAGGATGCAGAATCTGTTCCAGGACAATGAAGGTGAATGGAAAGGTCTATGTCTGAGTTACGGTAGTCACAAATCCATCATGTGGGAGCAGGAATTGAGACACATCTTGAAATCTAGATGTAAAATCTTGCCACATTTCTGCTGCGACCTCACCTGAACTAGGCCTGTCTCTGCCTGGGATGATGTATCTCTGCTGGCATCAGCACCATAACTTACAGAGTGCTTGTTTCACAGACCTTCTAGTGGCCCCCATGGGACCCCTAAAATCCAAACAGAGGTCTATGGAATGTTTGTTTACTTGAACAAAGTTAGCTAGCTATGTAAAATATGTTACCATGATGGCTGTTTGTGGCAATGTACTATTTTTCAACAAATTGCAACTTTCTATATTTGTATATTTATCTTTTGAAGTGACAGATATGGGCAGCAGTGGCTCAGCGGTAGATCCAATAACCGGAAGGTTGGGGGTTTGATCCCAACTCCTCCATAGTCATCATTGTTGTGTGTCCTTGGGCAAGGCACTTTACCCGCATTGCCTCCAGTGCACTCATTGGTGTGTGGCGCTCCTTGCTGGGCAGCCTTAAGCAAAATCCCTAATGGGATTATTAAAGTATTTCAAAATAAAAAAATGATATACTGTAAATGTATTGTGACCCAGGTTGCAACTGAAATGGGAGAACAAATGTCTTGCTCCATACACTACTCTTCATATTTTTATGGAATTAAAGTCCGATGGGACCAGCTGACCACCGTAAAGGTATAATTTATGCACTCTATAAGTTCCGACATGCATAACCACAAGTCCCAATTTCAACTTCTGTCCAACATTAATATAGCATTTAATATGTAAGACCAAGTCTCTTTGAGCATTTTTATTAGCTGGTTAATGCAGCTACTGTCTCACTCGCCAGTGTCTTAAATTCATTTTTACCTGTTCAGTTCTGTGACTGTTTGGAAGCCTGGGGTCCAAACGAATAAGCTCCTATCATAACAGCACTCAACTTTGGCAGTGTGAAAAGGGGCCCTAAGTGGGAGCTTAGTCACCAACACAGTCTGACCTCACCTCCACCATTTAGCAGCTAGCATACACCCTCTATTGCTAGTGGCTTGACAGACCATCAATACAACCAGACATGTGCTAATGGCACTAGGAAAGGCTACAGGGCTCCCAACAAACAATGTGTGTTTCTAAAGACGTCAGGAGGCTCGGTGTGTTCTTTTTGTTTTTGTTTTTTCTTCTGGAAGGAATCAATAGATGTGTATCCTAAAACTATGGGTGGAAAAAAAAGTTAAATTAGGCTTGAGTGGCAGTTTCCTCCAGACAGAATGTGAACTTAAGCATGCGTGGTAATCAGCCGATGTCAGCAAATGGAGTTGAGTGGTAAAACTAATACAAGGATGTATTAGGAAAAGCAAGAAACATCCATTAAAAAGTCAAATACCAAAGCCCAGAGGAATTATTGAGCAGAGGACAGATAGCCTGTCACCATGTAACAGCTATAGCTTCACCCTAACACACTTTATAAAGACTGAGCAAACACTGTGCTGCTTACCCAGACCAAAGCATTGTGTGTCTGTATTTGTTGCTGAAACTCCACTAAGAAATCCCCTTTTTTTCCTCCAGCAGTCTCATTTGGTGCACATCAGATATCCTCTCCTCTTTCACTTGGGTAAACAATGGCAGGGAGATGGAGACTGTGACTCAGTCCCCGGCGGATGGTGCAGTTCACTGCCATATGAAAGTTTAATCAAAGGAGCAGGAGGCAGTGGTAAGTCTCTCAGGAGAGAGAGGCACACACAGCCACCAACCAGAAAGCTTTGGCAAGAGGTCTCATATCAAATTTAGAAGGCATTAGGATTGCTAATAACAAGCACTGGTCAATGCCATGAGCCTTTGCTTGTGAGAACACGGCAAATGAAATGCTCCTCCTCATCTACGTTCCCACAGGAGAGGCCAGAGAGAGGCCATACCTCACAGAGATTTCCATAAGCATTTTTAATGAAAAATCCAGCATAATGAAAGATAAATAACCAGAAGGCAGGACGGAATGATATTTAATAACCGTGGACGCCTTGCATCCCCAGGTATCTATCCTACCTCAGTGGGCCCTTGTGTCAATACAGACTGCAAAGTGTTTAATCTGGAGCAGATAAGTCCAATCACAAAGATTAAAACCAGCGAAAAGCAGCACGGACTGTGAAACGGGAGGAAATAAAATCAATGCTTCAGTACAGTAGCCACTTTGACTTAGGGTGTAGGAATGACTTATAGTACAAGGTCAGTGGGGATGCTGTGGCAGTTTCAGCTGTTTATCCAACATCCTTCATTTCGGAGCGCTTGAACACTGAGGCCGTTGGGAGGATGTATGAAATGTGAGCGGCTTTTTTGCTACATTTGCCACCTGTGTGCTATAAAAGAGAGTACGGCAAGACAAACGGCCAATTTGGTAGCAGTGAAATATCCAACCCATCTCTGGGTGTGGGAGGAGAACTCCCACGTAGCACTCTGTGAGGGCTTTTGATGAAACGCATAATGTGGAAGGTAGAAATCAGGTCAGAGCAGCGAAATCAAAAAATTGCCTTGCAATTATATGTGTTTATCTGCGAGAAAGTCTTTCTAAAGGCCTTTCCAGAAGAAAGTGGGCCATTTGGAAATTGATCCCCAGAAAAGGTACTATAGAAATTCTGAGTGTACCTGACAGGAATTGAATTAGTAGGACAGGATTTTTAAAACACTGCAATTTTTTTACATATAAAAATGTATAAAATTTGGGTGCATCCACTCCCACAAATGTACTCTAAAAAAATGTCTTGCTTTACCAACTTTGGACATCTATGAATGCAGAGAACCGTTTGTAGGAAGAACATGTTTGCATATACACACATGGCCAAATTAGCATCACAGCCAAGTTTCACAAAAGGTTTTTTTTGCACAATTATTGAACAAATATAGGTTAAAAAAACACCAAAAATCAACTGGAAGAAAGAAAACAGTTGCCAAGGACGACCTTCTAAACATCCCCACAAAAATAAATGAAGTATACAAGAGATGAAAGGTACCCCCGTCTCTCTTAAAAGTGAGGAATGAGACCAAAGACCAGGATAAATGCA
Source organism: Parambassis ranga (assembly GCF_900634625.1). Classification (NCBI taxonomy): domain Eukaryota; kingdom Metazoa; phylum Chordata; class Actinopteri; family Ambassidae; genus Parambassis; species Parambassis ranga. The sequence goes on along the minus strand of NC_041034.1, from coordinate 3,987,394 downwards.
ATAAACAAGGTACTTCAAGCTCGGCTCATGATGTGTCGTTTTAAAGGAGAAACAAAACAAAGGAAATTTGAGTGTGATTGATGCCACCGGGACTATGTAGCGTATTGTTCCACAGTGATAGGGAGGCGCTCGGAGGCAGCGACGTATTGCTCAGCATTTGAAGAGGTGACAAAGGAAAACATGAAGAAGTCTGATCAAAGAGATTCTATCAGCAGACTCACCACTGGGAACATGCTGTTATTTTGCAAATATTAATCTGTGCAAAGTACGGGCTCGGAGAGCCTTTCAAACACATTTTTACTGCTTGTTACAACTTCTACATGCATGCATAAACTATCTGGAGTTCACTTCAGTACCACACTAAAAAAACCCTAAAAGGTTTTTTAAAAAATCCTCCACCACTCCAACCTATTCAGAAAACCAGAGGAAATGCTAAAAGCCTGACACAAACAGGCCCAAACTAACAGAGTGACTGAATAACAACTGTGTCGCTGCCACACATGACCTGTGTCAGGTTGCAGCAAAGATTGCAGCCATTAACCAACTACCACACACACACACACACACTGTGCATCTGGATCAGGAGCCACTGAAGCCAGTGAAGAAAAGTGCTACATCATGACATCACTTCCATTGACATTAAATAAAAGATAGATGACATGACAGCTCCCCCGGAGTAAGGCAAAAACATCAGGATTGCCCCCCCTGGTGGCTGGCTGCAGCATAGGAGTGCGTTATCCATCTTTATTTACAGTCTACGCTAACACAGTCCAGCCCCTGGATTTCTCGGTGTTGCTGTTCCAAGATGTACTCAGCAAGTTCATCACATAATCTTTCTGTCGTTTGAATTTCCCACAGATATCACAGGATGGAAACACTCTCCATGTACAATGGGTAGAGGCGGAGCTGCGTCATCCATCTATATATACAGTCTATAATTATTCCAACTTACACCCATCAAACATCAACAACTGCCACGTCTGCTAATGATATTATGAGGAAATCTGATAATAGAAGACATTAAATGATGACCGTTATTAATTATCTCTATCGACGGCACAGGGAAGTAGAAATAGAATAGAAATCATGCTGAAAGTCAGAGCGGTGTGTGGTCCTGACCCACAAGTCACCACACAATATAAAGGTATAGATTTCCAAATTTGTGGAAGAAAACAGAGTGTAATAAATAGCAGCAGGTCAACAGAGTAAAAAAAAGAAGCTTAAAGATAGGTGGGTGATGGGGTGAGGGGGGCTTGAGGGGATGTGGATGAGCATGAACTGATGGATGATGCAATTCACCTCATTAGTTAAACAGTCCACAGCTTTTAGTGGTATACTTGACAGCAATGCACGGTTTAAGGGCTGCATGCTGCACAAATTAAAACATCAAAACCCAACCCCCCTCGTAATGATTTCTTAAAAAACATTCCTCACAACCATCATAATTCTCTACTTTCACCTGATAACGCAGGAGCTGGATCATTATAGAGCACTTGGAGCAAGAGGTATGCACACAAACTAAAAACTAACACAAACTAACAACACAGTGTTTAACCCTCCCCTTGGAGATTTATGATAAGGCCCATTTAACAGGTGCACCAAAGGAGGTTTCCATAAAATTACCCATAATGCTTGTGTGATTAGCCTATATGTTATGTTCTACTAAGACCTGGAAGTGATGCGGATGTGGAATAGTGCCTACAATTTAAGGCTTTTTTAATAAAAATAAAAAAAACTCACATAAATAAAGGCTGCAGCTGTTTTAAAATCCATTAAGATTCCTCAAGCGGAGTTAATAAGGAGGAATGAAATATGATAATTTCAGTTACAAAATCTCAAAAAAATAATCACCTTGCACACCCGCAAATTATCCCCAAAAAGAACCCCTATTTGAATTTCAATTGCTTTCAAATGCTTCATGGAGTTCTGTTCCCATGTGAAGACTGTGACAGTTTCACAAAGAGCTCTGGTTCTGCTTAACACCGAACTGTAACAGACACATTAACACAAAACTGCGCTGTCAGGAGGTCAATCAACCCATGGATGGAGAGCTCACAGGCACTGCATTAAAGTGGAGAACATGGCACTTATAAGTCAAACTGTCTCTAACCTTACAATCCAAAATACCAGGTTTGGTTTGATGAAATTATGGAAAGTTTTTTATGCAATTCCTTTCACACATTTTCCTGCAGATCATGCTACATTCACATGTTCACATATTTACTTTACAACATTAATGACACTGTGTGTATCAGACACAACACTATTAACTAGGGCTGTGTATTGGCAAGAATCTGTCGATACAATACATATCACGATACACATGTCGCAACACAATACGATACACAATATATCCCGATACTGTAACAAAGACGATATATTGCGATTATGTGTGTGTGTGTGTGTGTGTGTATATGTATACACACCTCTCGTATCTCGTTGACGGTGTCAGCCATGTTCAGTGTCAACATTGAGCTGTGTAACAACGACCGCGAGACTAGAGAATAAACAGCTATCGCGTGGTGGCTTAAGCAGAGCTGCTTAAAGAGACAGTGTGCACCACAAAAGTAAGACGCTGAAATTCACGTTTGCTCATAAATAATTGATTAAAAAAATCGATTCCCAAATAAAATATTGCGATATTTCACAGAATCGATTTTTTCTTACACCCCTATTCAGACCAGAGTTAAGCAAATGATTCAATCCTACAATAACTTGATAGCTTCTATCATTTCCTGTCCTCATTTGTGGCAATATGCTGTCTCTGGTAATGGTTTCTACACAAAATAAAAAAGAGCACTACTGGAGAATATGCCAGTGGTGGTGATAAGAGTGATGATGTAGCAACACTGGTACCAAAGACAGGGGCGGACAAGGAGTCATAATCTGTGCGTACTGCTTTAGCATCTTAGCAGCGCCACAAGGTACGTCACCAATTTACTGCACGTACCTCAAACTCTGCCACAAAACACAGTAAAGGTTGCACATGTGTTATTAAGATTCTTTTATGTAGGATCAACACTTTTTACTCTACTCACTTTAAAGAGTTTTACGAATAAAAGATGATTTTTTTTGGTCACAAGATGCTTTTAAAACCAGCAGTCCTTAAGTGCAATACATTAGAATAATGTTAAAGAATCATTTGATTGATTTCAGGGAGAAAAATGGTGACACACAGCAATCATGCAGGTTTCTTAAACAATCCCAAACTGAATAGCCTTGACATTCATTTTATATCATCCATCAAAAGTCCAAGTATTCACATGTTAAACCCTTTATCCTCCATTCACATATAAGCAACATAATAATTACAAGCGTATGTACCTAAGCAATACAAAGACACAAATCTCCAACAGGATATAGGCATGCACCCCTTTCTGCATGCACATGTTTGTTCTCTCCAACAAAAAAAAAGAGACAATTTCAATTTAATGCCTTCTGCTCATCCTTCAGATCCAGACCTACGATCCACTTAGCCGTAAAGTTAATTCTAATTCCTCAGTCCCATAGAGAGGGCTAAGAGTCCCACCTTGCCTGGTAGAGCTCAGAGATAATATCACAGGTGGCTCAAGCAGCAGGGGAGCCCCAAATCTCTATTATCAGCCTGAGGGGAGAGGCAGCGGAAGGAGGAGGAAGAGGAGAGCGCAATATGGTGAGTTTAGTTTCACCTGGCCTCACAGTTTGACCTCTGGACCATGTGTCAACTCGTCCAGAAGAGCTTAAAAATAATTAAGGAGCAAAAAAGTCTTCAGAATGGGAAGTAGTTTCACATCATGACATGCATGCTAAGTGGACACAAGTGTATTACAAAGGTTTACTGCATAAGGACACAGAGAACAGTTAAGACACAAAACTCTAAAGTCGGCACAAGACTTCCTTAAAATTAGCATCTGCTTACTAATAAAACTCTTTATAGATATTCATAATATATGTAATAATTAGGGATGTCCCGATCAGGTTTTTTTGCCCTCGAGTCCCAATCCGATCCTTTCAGGACTCTCTATAAAGGCACTCATTGCGGCAAAACCTCTGTGTGTGTCTGTGTGTGTCGCTGGGAGATGTCACACGGGCAGCATCGAAGTCTCGAACCCAGGACCTCTCACGCCAAAAGCAGCTGTCTTACCCCTACACTACAAGACACAGAGCCACACTGCATAGAAGGCATTAACTTTGAGAGCCCTGATAAATATATATCCGAGTCCTGATCGGGAGGTAATGTCCGATTCCGATCGAGTCTGAAATCACGTAATCGGGCCCGATTTCCGATCACGTGATCGGATCGGGACATCCCTAGTAATAATATTATAGGGTGGCCTGGATTGACAGTATTTGGAAAGTACTGGACTGGGCCTGTTGAATGAGTGCAGTACCTGTGTACTCAACAAGTGTAAAGACCCACAATGACTAAGAACTTCAGGGGGAAACCTGTGCAATGGGATAGCTGGTATTGACCACAAAGCAGGAAGACTCTGCTACTGAATGCGAAGTGTTATGAGTGAAAGCAGACATTTAAAACTTTAGTATTTACAAGTTCACTGTCTATCTTGTATTTTTATTGTTTTTGAGTAAAGTCCATCCGTACTGACTCTGCCAACACAACAATGTCACTTAATTTTTAATTCTTTGAAGCGTAGCTTTCCTATGATGAGCATATTGTCGTATTTTATACAACTCCTAAATTCATCCATTGCTCCTGTCTCTTTAAGCTTCCACCTCCCTAAAAGCCCACTGTCGTCTGATTGGCCAAATTCAGAAGATGTCTGAGGAGCAGCAGCACCGGGTGCTTGTAAGCTGTGCTGCCTGTGGCTCGTGGGCGTCTTGTGCCTGCAGATGACCGTATAAAGAAATCCCTCGCCTGCTGACGTCAGTGTGAAAGCAGCAGCCTCTGAGATTTTTGGCTCATCAGTTACTTTTCACTGTTAACATGAATAATACCCATCATCACGATATTATACTTATATGACAGAAAATAAGGATTAAAAAATTAATAATCCCCTACTAAGTATCAGCTCCATCCCTCTTAACTCCAGACTGCAGGATTCCATGTGGATTTGTGAATGTGACGCCCACAGAAATGTAGTTTTCTACCTGTCAGATGTTCACAGGTGAACCATAGGTAATGCCCTGCAGTTTCCAGGCTGGCATGGGCAGCCACATTCCGTCCACCACAGAGAGCAAGATGGAAGTGAGAGTGTGGCAACAGCACAAACAGGGAGTGATCCAGCTAATTAACTGTACAAGTGAAACCGGAATTATAACACCAACTAAGAATACTCCCTGTAGGAAACTCGAGGAACAAATAAGATACTTCTTAAAGGATTTGCTTTGGAATCTGTTTCTGATGGACTTGACATGAACTGAGCCCTTGAAGATCACAGAATAAAAACCTGTGAGAGAGCTACAGCCACACAGAGGTGAGCGGAAGAAAGTGTTAAAGCAAAGAAAAAAAAAAAAAAGAAAGAGGAAGGAAGAAGAAAGCGGATGAAAGAACAGAAGGCCAGAGAGAAAATCAAGACAGAGAGAGAAAGGGAGAGGAGGGGAAATGTCTCTTTTTTCTCGCTGACCCCCTTCCTCTCCTCCATCGCCCTCCACGCCCCCTTCCCCTCTGGGCAGCCAGGTGGCCAGGCTGGGCACAGACGGCCCTCCTTCCCTCCTCCATGCTGGCCCTGCTGGCCCCTTCCAAACACGAAGCAGCAGTAGTGGGAGGACATCAGCCAGACATGGTACAAAGGAAGGATGGACAGGCAGTGTTTGAAGACTTGGCGCACACATACACACCAACACCTTCCACACAACGCACAAGGAGAACAGAGGACAGCCTGTCGAGCTCAAGGAGGCTTTTTCCAAAACAATTGCATTGTAGGAAATGACACAATTGTGCATTAGAGAGGCATTTTACCTGAACTCTTACTTTCAATGAACATAATCTGTGACATAATTCGTTTCTGATTTCTGATTTCGGTCAAGAAGTCTGGATGGTTGATTGCATTTCTGTTGCTTGGGTGCGTCAACAACATATAAGGAACACTGAGTCACTGTTGTTCATCAATAAAAATATTTGCCAGGGAAACCAGAAAGTCTGGAATAACTTCAAATTAAATTAAAACTTCCAGGAAAGTTTTGAAATCTATCCTAATGTGACACTGGGGGTGTCAACAATTTATAATGTATAAAAGTGGTAAAACAATAAATACATGATGTAATGTTCATTTACCGGCCTCGCCATTACCTGACCGAGGGATATACGGGGTGGAGACACTGTCCTGGACTCAGAAAACGGGAGCCTCAACCTAGCCATGGGATAGCGTAGTGGTTATCGTTTCTGGCAACCACGTGGTAGGCCTGGGTTCAAATCCTGATGGATGGGTGCGATCGAACATTTTGTTTTCTTTCATTATTTTTTACCTGGTATACCAGTGAGTCAGCGATGGCTCTTTTTGTTGCATTTTACCTTATTTGTGGATTATATGTTTTGGGTTGACCTGCGAGGGACCCAAACTAACAAACAGTATTCTTTTCTTTAGACATTATATTGTGGTGGTGGTTGTTGTATAGAATTGTAAATATGTGTGGTGGTGGTTTGGGGGAATATACTAATGTCATGAAGCTCTTGGTTGCTGTGGTTTGTGGATATTTATATACAGATATATTAGCAGGTAGAGCAATAGAAAGAACCCCTTGGTAAATAACATCAGCTAGTGACCCTGGCCGATTGTTACACAAGCAGGAATTTTCCCTTCAGAATTCAAATTCTGTATAATACTGTATATCTGACGCATGCTCATAGATTTGTGCAGTAGATGGATGATGGACACATCAGCAGGAAGCACACAAGAAAAAAAAAATCCTTTCACACTTTCAACACTTTCATTTGCCTGAATCTACTATTGCTTATGTAAGCGCTGCTTGATGTCATTTCAAGAAAATTGCATCTTCATGTAAACAACATATTGCTGGTTTACAGTAAGAGTTCAAGGCCACTGGGAATAGAGTGCAGTGATCAATCCACCACCTGTACTAACAACCTGAGGACTACTGTAGGAGACTTCTCGGTCAACACAGCTTACTTAGGCTGAAATCATATTTTTCAGCTTCAACAGGGTACAGGGTACCCAAGGCTACTGCCTGTACTTCCATGGCAGATGTCTCATCCACTCCATCATCTGGGAGTCCTTGGGCCTTTGGGGCCAATGCTGTCACTGTATCAGAGTGAACACAGCTACCCATTGAGCCAGTGTACTGAGGACAAATGGGAGGACAAACCAAGGAGGTCATGTGAACAAGGCCCTATTCACTCACGCTGTGAAAAAGCAAAGAAATATGAAGACGACTCGGGTGAAAATAAATGCTGGATTGTTGCATTGCTGCCCCAAAAAAATGAATATGTTCTGTGTAATGTAGAGCTATTATAATGGACGCTGATTCAGATAGAGGCATGAATGAGCTGTGATGTGGACAGGAAAGCTTGAAGGGAGCTGCCGAATGATGCGCCGCGGCCAGCCTCGTACACAAAGTCCCCAGTAGCAGCGTTTAACCTTCGCAGGCCTCGCTTAATTTGCCGCACCTCGCCCGGAAACACAATCTCCCGATATAAAAAAAAAAAAAAAAGCTGCATTCTGGAAGCCGAAAGCTTCTCAGGAGAGCCGCTCCAGCAGACAGAGACACAGTAAAAGGAAACCACGGCGATCTGAGAAACCACTGTTCAAAAGCAAAAACAATTGCAGCCTCGTTGCATCAGTTGGATGTGGGGTCCGCGGGAGCATTGCTGAAAAATTCGTCATTCCCCAAAGCCAACAAGGTCCTCAAAAGTTAAAACCCAAACAATGCTCTATGAAGTGATTGATCTTCGCAGAGCATAAACACCGTTTTTGAAATAGGAGCCAAACTCATTGTAATTCAACAGACATGGAAGCACCGGGTTTTCCTCTTCTCCCCATTTAGTGCACTGACTTAGCTAAAACACATTTCACTGGATTAATCTGGTCCGCCTGGAAGGTGAAGATAAAATGTACTTCAGGCCAATATCAGCAGGAAGGACAAGGGGGGGAAGGATAATCACATGGAGCAAAACTGTATCAGAGACATTGTAATGATAATTATTTATCGTCCCCTGTCAAGGTCGGGATTCTTTCCCCGAGTTGTGCAAACTTTTGGACCTCAAACGGAACGATCACGTTTCCTACTGGCTCATTTTCCATCCCTGCTTAATGAGTGTCTAAATTGGAGAGGGGCACTGAAAAAAAAGACAAAAAACAACCTAGAAAGCACAAGGTCAACAACGTACTTTGTCCACGACCCAAATGAATAAAGGTCTAGATAAAGAACAATGATTAATTGGTCCTGCGCATCAATGCAAGGCAAGGACAAAGCAACAACCTACTAATCAGCCCTCAGCAGGAGCTGAACCGAAAAAGACAGCTTTTTAGTACAAAGACAACAAGCTACCACCAACCTCTAAAGACCACTGCTGCCCTTTCACTGCAGCTGTCCACCACACACAGCAGCACACACACACACACACACACACACACTTCTGTTGCCACGACATTATTCAGGCCTCTCGGTTACATTTTCCACCCATCTAAACATGCCTGGAAGGAGTTTGGAAGACATTAGAATCATACAAGCTTACAGAACCCTCTCCTTCCGGTCTTGTTTTGTGTTGACCAGGCGCTGGCTTCATTTCCTTTGACAGACAAGAGGAAAACAGCAGAGAGGGAGAAGGAGGAGGCGGCGTATTTAAACCAGCACAGCTACCGATGAATCACCTCAGCACCCACTATCTCCAGGGGGCATTCTCTGACAGCTGGGATGAGAGGTGCTTGTTTCGGGGCGGAGGAAGAGGAAAACCAAACCCGACTTACCTAGAATGAAAGAAAAAAAGAGAGAGAGAGAGAGAGAGAGAGAAATACATAAATCATGTGACAAGGAAGAGCATGTAATACAGTATGGGTTCTGCTCTGTTTTAAAAAAATATATTGCAGGTACAGCACAAGGTAGAGTATGTGGAAGAAAAATCATGGAAGAACTGCACATGATAGTTACTAGTCAGCTCACTGTTCAACACGAGCGAACTTCAAGATGTATAAAACTAACAATCCACTGCTACTCTGGATGCTGCACTGCCTCTTTCCTGGCCGGCTGATAAAAACCAAAGCTGCTGCTGCTGCAGCATCCGGAGGGGTGTAAATATCCCTGTGATGATTTAGATTGTGGATTGCCAATGAGATCAAAGGCTCCAAACAGCAGCTCTAATTTATCAAGCTGGACTTACACTTGCCCAAATAAATGCCTCTGCAAACCTGCACAAAGAAGGGCATTGTGGGTAAGGCTGCAGAGAGGTCGCAGAGGAGCCAAGGGCAGTGCTGGGCTGGGATTAAACATTAAAAAGTAAAGGTGCCTTTAAGTTTAATCACACTTAATGCAGCTTCTTATCGAGTTTTTTTATTGCCTTAAGAACACTTGCTTGTACCCAAGTCTCTTTTATTTTATATTTACTATTGTTTTTCTATTTCCAATTCTGTTTTTTGTTGTCATTTGTCTTTTCTTGTGGATTCTTCTAATCTACATTTTTACATTATAGAATTATTTTCTCAATCTGTCCCATTATCAACTGATCAGTCATCTGTGACTCACTTTAAATTGCACTATTGCACTATAACCTGCACAAAATTTTAATTGTGAATAAAAGAATGATGAATGATTAATGATTAATGAGCATTCTTACATATTAAGACATAGCCTGCCTGGGTCAAACAAGCCAGAATAACTAAATGTTTTACACAAGGACCTAATGGACAGAGCTCATCAAAAGATGTTAAAGGTCCCATGAAATTTCTTCCTATACCCAATCTCCTCTGATCGGGGAGGTTTGTCGCTGTACGCCAGTTATATGAAGTTTTGACACAGACGTTTTTTGGATGCAAAACCCTTTGTGCACCTCCAGGATGACTCGGCAGTTACGTTTTTCCCATTCATTCACTCTCAAGATAACAAAATATTTTATTAGAGCACTCATATTATGCAAGTGCAAGATGTGTCCTATAAAAACATCCACTTCATGGGGACATTATCCCTAAACTCAGAGAGGGGGAAAAAGCAACATTTAAGCATCAAACAAAAGCTAGACATTTTCCATCATCCCAGCAATTTTGTATAAAGGCTGTGATCGTGTTATTGTCCTGCTGCCCGGGAAAAAAAAAAAAATCAATAGCTGGGGCACTTAGTAGGCTGCAATATCCTGTTACCATGAAGATCAAATATTTTCTGTCCAAATGTGTCCAAAAAAGCCATCACTTTCCAGGGGTTGGGCCGCGCACGCTAACCAAAAATTAAACTGATTTAAGAGAGGGATGTTTACAGAAAAGGCAAATGTATTTCCTGATGAGGATAGAGAGACACACACACACAAAAAGCATGTGCTACACCCAGGACACTGCGGGTTCAAAGTTGCGTGTTTGTCTTTTAAATGGAACAAAGTAGGAACAGACTGCTGTAAGTGAAATAACACCACGTCCTAATCCTCCGGCCTCAGCTCCCTCCTCTGACAGAAATTCTATCTATCTAATTCAAGCGAGCGTAAAACATGGTTAATCGGTTGTGTGGCCATCTATCATGCTGCCAGCCACATGACTTGTGGATTTGAGTCTGCGGAGAGACTTAGCGGGGGCGGGTGGGAGGGAGGGGGGGAGGTTTGGGATTTGCCAGAACGAGTCGGCAGGACATGCATCAGTACACATCACTGAATATTTCTACTGTACGGGTATAATACCCTCATCTGTATATTTCACAGCTGATTCTGGGGAAAAAAGATAATCAGGTTCTACATGGAGCAATGAAATATTTACCATTCTACAACATACAGTACAGTATCCACTGTGGGAATTTAAGGTGAAGTATGATTTTTTTTTTTTTTTTTTAGGCATCAAAGCAGTGTTTTTGTCTTGGCTCAGAATGCCTTAGCCCCTGTGAAGGAGACCTATTTCTGTCTCTCTGGTCAATCCCACAGCTTGGAGGGCACGTTCGGTCTGGAACGAAGATTTGATGGGGTAAATTGAGAGCTTCGCTATTGGACTCACATCCCTCTTAACCACAACAGGACAGTGTAAGACCTGCATTGAGGGGGGTGGGGTGCAACACCAATCCACCTGTGGATCCTCCAATTCATCGTCCACACAGGTGGTTCATCATCTTCCTCCCTTTAGGGGATTTCTAGACGTGTTCAACAGCTACGATAGCTTCATCCTCTCTTTCATTGACGGTGTGAATGACAAAAATTAGCTCGGGTCACGCAGAAAATCCTATTCTATATTTTAATTATAAAATAATAATGTGAAGTATATTCGACCTGAAACACCTGTTAAGCTGTAGCTTACAGTGCCAATCGTTTAATATTATAAGGGTATATTTATATGCAACAGTGTGCGTTCCCTTTTCTAAATTCATAACAGCACCTTTCTTTGCCGGCATTCTAATGGCAATAACAGCAGCATTGCCCACTATTGTCCTCCAATTTCAGGATGGAATGACATCTCTCACTTTGTCTCCAGTCTTATGCAATCTTAATACAGAGTGTGCTGCTTGAAAAGCTGTCAAAATAGAGGCCCTCATATATATGCAAATGTGTAATAAATACATAAATACATCTGCTGTGCTGAGAGCATAGCTTAAATAAACCTGATAGGGCAAAAGGATGGACGGTTGGAAACCCCAAACAGCCTTCAACCCCACCCTCCCCGTCCTCCCTGCAGTGATGCAGCTGCTGGCAGGGAGCTCTCTCTCTCTCTCTCTCTCTCTCTCTCTCTCTCTCTGTCTGTCTTCGCCTACCCATGGCCGCGTTGCCCCAGTCTGTTGGATGGCCAATCATTGGACAGCGCTTATTTTCTCGACAGATGGAAGCAAAGCCTTGCCAAAATTTTCTGGTGATGCCCCTGTGACCTCTCGGAGCTCCCTGAGCGGGAGCCCGTCTGCTGGCTCATGCTGCGGCCCGCTCCCAGGGTCATATAGGGTTAGCATGGAGAAATCACTGGGCTGTGTACAGTAGTTACACAAGATGATTCTGTTTTTTGTGTACAAGAAATCTCCATGTTTCTCTGCAGTGTGTGACCATCTCACACTTTCAAAACATGATGATGAGTTCTAAATAATTCAAGCCCTTCCTTTTTTTTCAGACAGACCAAATCTGTTTCATTTAAAAATAAGTCTGATGTTACACATTATTCATATTCTAATTAATCCTTGCCCTTTGACGGAGTCTTATTTGTCACTTTTGTTTTATGACGTTCGGTTTACATGCCGTTGCTATGGAAACCACCACTGTTCATTCATCCTGTCCTTCGCTCCTTACTGAAAAGTTTCATCTTGACAGCTTACAGAAAAAGCTGTGGTCTATTCTAATTTCTTCAGAATTAAGCTAAAAACACAGCACCTTTTCCCAAAAGTCAGTGGGGGAAGCACTGGCCAAGGCTTGTTCTGCAGTGCAATGCTGATGCTAAAAGCTAATCCATTACACAGACTGTACCAGCCAAGGCTAACTTTGAACTCTCTGGTGGGTTTGTTCAGCTCTTTGGTGATATCAAGAGCCTTCTGCTGAATGACTGCAGGTCACTGCACTCATTTTAAACATACTTATGGATGCAGGCGACTATAAAATGGCCACATTTTTCATTATTGTCTTGTATTTAGAACAAAACTGTACTTGTAAGGCAATTCTTATGTAGAGCCTTATAGACACCTTTAAAGGATTATATCAGGATTTCATGTACATTACTCACTCAGGATCTTAAGTATTTTGCATTCATTCTAGCAAGCTTGCAGGATGTCTTTCAAGGCTCTTTGCTTCTATGCAGGTGGGCTATGGTGATATCAGTCAACTGACTGACTACCCACCTCATTGCATACCTCCTTTGTACTCTAATACTTCTATGTGCATCAAGCCTGTTGTGATTTTCCCAGGATGATCACACATCGCCCCTTTTCCTTTGATATACTACATCTGAGAGCCTGCTAGCGTCCCCTGACTTGCCATTCAACACGATAACACATAGCATATTTTGAATTATTCCACAACCCTCGATGACTGTTCTTCTTTAATCGTGATGGGATGTAAAAACTCCGAACTTGCATTTACAACTTCAGCCGATCAGTCAATGATCACACCATCACCACCAGTGTAAACTGCTCTGTGCCTACAATCGTTCTTGCAAAAAGTGTTGCATTGCCTTTGCTGGGATTTTTCATTGGTCTGCAAGTACTCTGAAAAGAAAAGTAATATTTCACATGCACTGGAAGAAGATGCAATTCCAGAGCTCTTACATTATTAGAAGGAATACCATATTAAAAATGCTAAGTACTCAAGTTATTTACTTATTCAGTCAGCCGCTTAAAATATTGACACTCAACTTGATTTAAGATGCATTTAGTGCTTGTGCACAGGCAGAACTTTCAGCTGCATGCATACTGAACGGTATCTTTTGGAGGACAAAAGTCTGTGCCTGTGCCACAGGAGTCACGACTACTGCACACTACAGCTTATGTTAAATGAGGCCATTTTTGAGCATGAAGGTACTTTTCTGTTATTACAAATAGCTGCCTTTCTGCTAAGGATGCAAACCACCTCACGCATGTTTACTGATGCTTGATTAAAATGCGAAGAGCTGCATTAACAGTTCAAACACATCCTCACATAAACAGGTTGAATATAGCAAAGGGCTGTTCAGATGAGGTAAGTAAGGTGTTGGCGCTTAAAGAGAGTACGATTTGTGACCATTACGCTCCTATGATGCATTCATATCCAGGTGCTATTTGGCCATCAAAACGACTTAATCACAGGGACGGTACTTTATGCTACTGGGGATTTACTGGGGACAGTATTTTTTTTCCAGATTTCAACTCTATGTATTGTCTTGTACATTAACAACATGATTATAAACATGCTTAAAGTTATTGGAAATCCACAAACCTTACTTTATTTGGGCTATAGCTGAACGAAATGGACCCCATTCATTCGCAGAGAAGATTGAAGCAAGGCGTCTGGATTTGTAGAGTTTTCTTGAAGACGTTTTCCCACCAAACGGTTAGAACTGATGAAGCTGCTTGGATGAGCAAGAAAACTCTACAAGTCCAGATGCCTTGCTTCAATCTTCTCTACGTATGATGACCTGGATGACTGAGAATCTTCATCAACACCCCATTCATTGTTGAAAGTGTCTATGTTGTGACTTCTCTTTAATCAAGATTCTCAGTCATTCAGGTCATTTTAATTCAAGAGTCTGAAGCAGGGCAACTAGACTTGTAAGACCATTTTGTTTTTTTTTTCCCAAACATCTTTATTTGTTCTAATTGTTTTTGTAGATTTCCCACAAAAAAACAAAAAAAAAACAAATCTAATGAGCTGTTACACTTGGTTCAAACTCTTGAAAGTGTGACCTCGGAGCTAACGGAGCTACCTAGACACCAGCCATTTCAGTCACTCCTGGACCAACCCGAAAAGTCTGCTTCACTAGTCCACAAGACTAAGCTATCACAACTTCAAAAAACAACTTTAATTCCTCCTTAGCTAAAAAAAAAAAAGACTGTAAACTTCCCACATGGGCAAGGAAAAATGACAAAGTGTTGTTGTGTGTCACAGGCCAGGGGTGCGCAGGTTTTATTGGTCAACCTTCCCTCAAAGTTCATCCGAAGGCTTGAAACAGCTGTTCCATCGTGTTGGGCCAAGAAAATGCGCAGGCCGACACTGTAACACTGTATCTCATAAACCCCATGGCCTAGAATAAAACTGCTGATTAATAGCTTGTGCACATAAAAAGCACGATCAAGTTTGCCAACTGTGCTTTTGGCCCTAGAGTGTACTGAAACGCAAGGTAATGCTGCACTGGAAGGAATAGAGAGAGAGAGAGAGAGAGAGAGAGTACAAGTAGATTTTCAATGCAGACCATTAATAAAGCAGGTCCAGTGCTGCAGTATGTTATCTACAGAACATTCAAATATGAATTTCACAATCATACAAATGCAAATATATAAGTAGAATGAATGATACGAAAGCTCAGGGGCTGTAAAAGCAAGCCCAGCGGGGTTTTACTGCGGAAATTATTTAGGCATGAACAGTAATACCCTCCATTAAATTTTATGAACTCAATTACCTGAAAAAAGGCTGACTTCTTGTAATGACACTGATCTAACCTCTGTAGATATAGTCAGGATTGAATTAGTTTGACAGCAGTATGTGTGAAATTGTCGTAACTGGATTTGGTTTAGCATTATTTTCCCAGAGTTGTGAAGGAAATGTCGCTAGGAGGGAAGGAGTACAAGTTAAAATCTACCTAAATGATGATAAATCTGAGGAGTGATGAAATTTATCTGTCCAATTGCTAGTATTATTATTTGTTTTTTGCTGTTTTGGAAGTATATAGCAGCGTCCCAGTTGGCTGTCTCTTCCATTTCTGTCAAGGGAGAAACTGATGCGAGTAAAAAAGACACTTTTTCACCAATTTTCATTGAGGCTTAGTTTGCTGACTGTCTACAAATTGACACATTTAAACTGGAGTCATTGAGTATCAAAACCCATCTGGATTTCTATTGGCAGCCTGTGTTTGGGAGGCCTTTAAGCAATGAACATGGCAGCCCGAGGCACGGATCGAGGGCTGAGAAACTCCCGACACACACACAAGTAGAGGCTGAAGTCACCTCCAGAAGAATTCTCACAGGACTGGAGAGGGGAGGTCAAGAAAAGGTCCCCAGATTTAACAGAAAGTGCCAGCAATGATAAAGTGCGCTGCCAAAAAGAAGAAGAATTTCCAACTTGCTGGGCTCACGTTGTATCCAGCGGGGAGTAAATGAAAACAAGGTTAATGCATTCAGCTCTTATTACCCACACTGGAAGACAGGCCATCAGCTGTGTCGAGAGGCAGAAAGGCAAGAAATCAAAACAGCAAGTGATATGCCGGCTGGTTTGCAACACAACATCGCACTGACAAGGAAATCTGTTAGGCTTGCTCTTTGGTAATGACTTATAAAGCATGGCGGAACAAGTTTGTTTCTGCACTGTGTGAACCTGGCTGGAAAGGTGTGCACCAATACACTCTTGTGGGAACTTAAAGTGACTGTGATATTACCTCAACAGCTGGTAGAGACACCGCAGGGGAAAAAAAAAATGTCCCAATGTAACAAAGAACAAAATGTTTTCTGTTCTCCCTGATGGTTCGTCAACCATGGGTGATTGTTTCCAGATTACAAGAGTGCCAAGAAGTCCTCTGTGACCTACAGTATAATGGAATGGGTCTTTAATCTCCTGTTTTTGTTCCCCAGATAGTGTTGTCTTAATAAGTGGCGTGTCTGTGTTTGGATGTAATACCCTCTCTAATAAGACTTAAGCTCCCTTCTCTTCAAATGCCAGCTTGGAGCTCTGGTGTCGCTCAGTGTGAGGTCGGACTGTTCCATCTCCCGAGCCTTCGCACACCCAGATGGGGCCCACAATGACCAACTGCTCCAGTGTCAGTCATGTTGACCTGTCAGCGCTGGGCTTAAACAGCGAGGCGGCGGGAATGCTGTTGGCCAACAGGGGTCCGCAGATTCAGTATGGCAAATAATCTCTCAACAAGGACTGCTGGCTCCTGTCTAATGTGCCAATTAGTCATATGGGGCCTGGAAACTTCACAAAATAACAGCAACACCAACAGTCCTGAACTCAGGCTGCTCCAAAGCCAAATGATCTGATTCTGCAGCTCGGTTATTATGAGGTATTATATGCTTGATTTACAATAATGATGAATCACTGGTACAAAGAGGACTATACAACTTGTATGGGCAGGTTGCTTCAGTCCTTGGGGGGCCTCCTTTTAGACACATTTGACACCTCCCATTGTTGACCCTGAACATAACATGACCCCCATCAAAAACACTGTATGTGTCACTGGACTATGCTAAAAAAAAACAGCTCTTGAAGAAAATATTGAACAGATCCTACTGTCAAGACAAACTGCAGCTGAAAACCATCAGTAGAAACAAACTTAGTGTAAATGAATGCAAAGGGGAACGACCTCTTTACTGTTGCCAGCAATTATTTCTCGGCCCATTTAACGTAATCTGCACAAATCAGTGAAAGTGAATTCATCCCTCAAGGCTGCTCTTCCTATAAAACCCAATACCCACCCACCCCCTTTTTACTCCAGCTGCACCTTGAAGCCTGGGAACAAAGCCCATTATTGCTCTTCTGAAACGCAGATGCTGTGACAGGTAAATGTTGTCTCCGAAGAAAATGTCCCATGATGACAACATTCACTGCAGGGTGACTATTATCCCTGATTCATCATTCTCATATACTGCGGTGGTTTGCGTATTTCTTGCCTGCAGCTTATCAGCCGCAGCCATTCTCTCTCCGCCTTGTGCTCCTCTTTCTATCTTTCCCCTCTCTCCTGCCTTTTTTTTTCCTCCCTTCTGTCCTGCTTCAGCAAATCCCACCAGCCAAATGCTTTACCCCAGAAATCTAATGGAAGTGATTTGACTTCCGATTAATAGGGCTGACAGAGGCAAAACGCCGGGGCAGCACACTACTGCGCCTATTATGCTAAGCACAAGCTGCATGGAAAGAAAGCCCGCGGGGCTTTAGACTGTTTGGTAACAGCAGCTGGCGAGGTAAACACAA
This sequence comes from Parambassis ranga, assembly GCF_900634625.1. Classification (NCBI taxonomy): domain Eukaryota; kingdom Metazoa; phylum Chordata; class Actinopteri; family Ambassidae; genus Parambassis; species Parambassis ranga. Next base: position 3,969,753 of record NC_041034.1, on the reverse strand, counting down.
AACACATTTCTGAAGAGTGTCACAAAAATGTGTTATCAATATTTCATACTTTGCAACGCCAGCGAAGCACTTCCAATTAAATCGTGCATTGTGAAGTCATAAAAGACAGGATATTATTGGTTTCAGTCTTGACACCCATTATTTCCACTATTTTGTCACTTGCAGCAGCTTCCACTTTGATGAATGCCTCTAAAAAAAGTGATAATTGTGCTTCTGGATTGCGTCTTACAGTGAGACGAGGATGTATTTCACTGCTCTGGGATCAAATCAAAGACGTTACGAGAGGTTTAAGAGCAAAGCTAATTAAATTGACATTATAACACCTGAGTGAAAACTCATAGTGTTTGTATTCCTTGGTGCTGCTCATTCTTCTCTCCAATGTGGCCACAAATATTATTTCATCAAGAGTTTATAACTCTGTAGTGGATTTATAGACAAAGTGCCTACATCTGCCCCCACCCAGATAAAGCCTGATCCCCCACATTGTTCTGCTTGCACTATATAAATATTATATTGTGTTTTCCTAGAATCAGGACATGGCTGCCTGGGGGACATTCTATAAATACACCCTGACAGGCTACATGGCTTTTAGGGTCCTCTGTGAATTCACATGGCTTGCTTAGAGTAAAAGCCTCTGTGTTTCTGCAGCTCTGAGGGATGATCTACGAGCACCGGCCTTACTGTGATTTGATCTCACTCAGAAGAAGGCTGTTTTTTCTTTTTTCATTTCAAAGTGCCAGCCCGAACAAGGTTTGTCAGAGACAGGAGAGGGAAAATGGGGTGAAGTTCTCCTTAAGCGAGTCAATCACATCCAACCTCCAGAGATCTGTCATCTCACAACGGCGAAGAAAAATAATAATGCTAATTCATCCAATCATGGCAACAGTTGGAATTCAGTCCATACAAAAAAAAAAAGAAAGCACTGGTTGTTTCTTAGAGAATAGCAAATGCACAAATACCTACAATCAGGACCTGGGATAGGATGCATGAAACTAACACCAAACAGACAGCTGTCATCGCAGCAGCAGTGTGATTTTGGACTGCAGTGGTCTCAAGGTCTCCACCACACAGCCAAGGAAGAGCTGCTGTATGTTTTAGCACCATATTAGCTGCCAATTAACTTCACACATTTAAAACTCAGTAAAGCATTTCTAATCTGTCCCCAAACCAAACTATTTCTGACCTAAGTCCAATTTAAATGTGATTTATAATATGCAAAACTAAAACTTTCCACTGATTGAAACTAGTTTTTATGTATTGTTGGTGGTATTTTTTGCCTTTTGCTGGAAAACTATAAAAACGTTTACTCTGCACTTGAGTGCAGAGGTCCTGGTTTACAAGCCAGTGCAGAATACAGGCCTTTTTTATGATAAATTATCTTCCTTGTACTTCAGGAAACATGTAAATACATGTTCAGTCACGGCCGCATTGTGAAGTGAACGACACTGATTATCTCGTGATCATGACACTTGTCAGTGGGTGGGATATATCAGTCAACCGGTTCTCCTTATAATTAATTAAAAAATGACAAACTATAACATTACAGGGAAAATTGTGATAACTAAACAACTGGGTCAGGGCATCTTTTGTTGGGGGTGTTCCCAGCGATCAACCTGCGACAGGTGAGCCAGGGGCAGGGCAAAAGCTTACTGATGCAGGTAGAAGGTGAAGCCTGGCTGTAGCTCTGACTGCTGACAGGCTGGTTCTGATAGGAAGGGGTCAGGACAGTAGATGACAGTTTGTTGCATATGGAGCTGTGTAGCCACGAAAACATCAGAAGCAGCTGGTGGTCAGAATGTTCTAGCTGATCAGTGCACATAGGTGCAAATAAATAGGCCATCTCATGGGAACTTTAAGGTAAAGCACTTTAACAGCCGTGACTACAACCCATTCTAACAGGTCCAGTTGGCCTGTTCAAAGCTGTTGAATGTGTGAATCTTTATCGACACAGTTACCACAACCTACACAGTTCCATCCCTTTAATAACACCATATAATCTGGACAGAAAAATACAAAAATAAAAATCACAGAATCTGCCACCGAACAGATCAAAATGGCACATGTAAAAATCCTGATATGCAAGTCAAGGCAGCATCACAGGGCGCTTCTCCCTCACACACACACACACTCACTTCACATCATTTTTATTCATTGGATGAGCATGCATGCCAAATCCCTCTTAAAGTTCAAGTAACCAAAACAATTCAAATGCCATGCTTTTTTGGAGCCTTAGTCAAGCGAAGACCCTTCCCATTACCCACCGTGAATAGGAGCGATGTCACTTTTGCCTCCCAACGCCAGCCAAACTAGGAGGAAATTATTGTATGCACCATACGCCCCGGAATTAGCATAATCAGAAACAAAACAGTCACTGGCACACAATCGCAGCTCGCAGCATACCCCCTCAAATCATTTAATTAAGAGGCCCCAGTTGAGTATATATTTAAGCCATCATTATCTACCAAGTGCAATTGTTGTTGGGAGAATCTGCCGTGGCTTATAAAACAGAAATAAAAAGACAAAAAAAAAAAAGAATTCTCCTCTTTTGGCTTCACCCTGTTCTGCAGCCTTTTTGCAGCGTGGTGTTGAATCAGCATCAGAGGCCATGAAGGATCACAACCAACAAGCCAACAGCACAGTATAGTTGTCCATTGTCTCCCTCAGTGCCATTACTCAGCTACTTGAGAGGTAGAAATGTGGAAAACAACATCCATAAAATGTCAAAGTCCATAAGGTCTGCTCACAAGTCAACATAAAAGGTTGAAATATCAGTGGGTGTAAAATCTGGTTCTCTTAAGCCTGCCGCAGTGTGTGCAGGGTAGCATTAGCCTGGCAACACCAGATAAAAGCACACAGATGCCAATTAGCTTAGAACCTTGGCTTTTTTCTGAAAGTCAAATCCATCCCATATTAGACGTATAGATTCCCAGTCATGTACACTTGTGATTGCTCTACATCTTCCAAACTACTCAGTGGCAGCTCAAATCAAAATTTATGCAACTCTGTCAACACCTCACAGCAAATCAATGCAGATCGCTTCAACCTTCAACCTGCAGTAATGAAGCCCATGGTCCTCACCCTTACATCCCCGTCTCCAAGCAGGTTCTACGCATCCACGCGGCCTGGATCATTTCTTGTGCCGCGCTGCTTTATTCCCACAAGTATGATCTTTATAACGCAGATCAATACCGTCGCAATCAAGTGCAGAGAATCCGAGCAGATCTCAGTGAAACACGTGCCGAGGACTACGAGTGTACTTTTCAATGATTTTACTCCGCGGCCCGTCTCAGCCTCTTTGCTTAGAAGACGCTTTAGTGCTGCGTTAAAAAGAATAACGTCAGCTGCAGATGCATCAGAGGAGCGGATCTCTTTAGTTAACTGCTCAAATGGAGCAAGAAAAGACACCGCAGACATGCTGGAGCGTCATCACAACAACATCCTGTTTCGGCCAAGTTGTTTCGGTGAAAAAAGTGTTTCGGCAGAAAACCGAAAATGCACTTTAGGGCCATTTTCGGCCGAAAATTTTCGGTAGCATCTGAAATCTAGCTCCGAATCTTCGGCTACTGAAAATTTTCGGCGGTTTTCGGTAGCCGAAGATTTGGTGCATCCCTAATGCAAACAGCTCCACTGCACCACCAAAATCGAGTCATGCACATTATACAGATGCAAACTGGTAGTGTGGGTGGGGGGGTCGCTTCACGATGGAGTAATGTGCGTTAACATGGCATTTTTGATTCTTCTCAGCTCATCAATCTTGCAAAACAGTGTAAACAGATACCTTTTCAATGCAAAGTTTAGAGCAGGTTTAAGCAGTCATCACTGGACACAACCTGTACTGAGACCACGACGACACATCAGCAGGGTTTTTGGAAGGAGATCACAGCAGCACATCATGGTGGACTGCAGCCAGGAGGGCCGTGCTTTTTTTTTTTTCCTCCATCCCTCCAGTGCTCCCTTCAGAGGAGGTTTAGTTGTACTATACAACACACTGTGTATTATAACAACGACAAAAAAATAACAGCAATTTGTTTGTGTGTCCCCCGAGCTTTCCTAATCTGCCACAATTACTGTGCACAGTGTTCTGAATCAGTACATGTGAATAAGCAATACTATTACAATTTAAATTCACTGGTTTGGTAACAAGCTTCAAAGTTTAGTTGGTAGCTTAGTCACTGAAAGCTGTTTAAATAAGAAGGATATAAACAATTTCAGTTCATGAAAACTTGTCACGTCAGTCTTTAAAAGGCCCGACAAATGAAGCATCCACATGTTAATTGACCACAGGGCATTATATATTCTGCACAAATGTCCCCTCTCAGTCCCATTAACAGCTTACTTATTATGCTGTTTGCAAACTTATGACTCAAAAATGCATTCAACAGAAAATCCAAACATTGATTTTCACAGGATAGACACCACCCTGATGTAAAGATTATTTATTTCAATTCTATACATAGCAGAACATTATACTCTATACTAAATGCCAGTTTCACTGAGCTTTATGTGTTTGTTATTAAGAAGGGAAAACATTAAAAAAGAAAAAAGAAATCACCCCAATAAACAACAGCTGGTGATGGACTCAGCTGTTTTGAGTCTTTGGAGAATGAAAAGTCTGTACTGTACATTGCAAATGTAAGCAGATAAAAGTGTTCCAGATCTGATCGCTTGTTTTTTTTTTATGTGTGAGCTGTAAAAATCTTTGTCACAGATGGGAGGAAATTTGGATGCTGCCCTGTGAGCTAGAAGCCAACACTGCTCAGTTATGCAAAGCACACACGGTTAGACTTTCCTGCACACATTTGAATCATTTATTCAGATGCACGGTGTCTTAATAAGGGCTCCTTATTCATTCCCCGTGACACACGGTTTGATGGTTTATTTGTGAGCTTCCAGTTTCTTCTGCACATTTTTTCCAGGCACTTTGGAACAGTCCTGCTGTGAGGCCACAGCATACCTTCAGCCTGGTGGAGCTTTTTAATTAATCACATGACTATGTTCCATAACCTGGGGATTTCAAGAAAGCATGAGGCTGACAGGCATGCTGCTCTGAGGCTGGAACCAAAAGAATGACTAACTCCGTTCAGTCCAAATCCTGCATTTAGGACAATATGTTACACTGTCATTCAGTTTATTCTGCGCCTCCCACCTGTTGTGACAGAGGCGGTTAACACAGATTGCCATCAAACTTGAGGTAAATGTGACCACAAGTCCTGAAATATGTGCAACTGTGCTGGCAGCTGGAGGTACAGTAGCTCACGTTTGCTTATAGATTACAGATTATCTTAAAGCTTGAACGTACCATGTGGTACGTGGTTGATTTACAGGAAGCCATCTGCTTCCACACTGTTACAATATACAGGGCAACACTTTGTTTTACTAAGAACTAAAACCAAATTCTTAAAATGATCCTTTACATGTTATTTACTTTACTACATTTATATACTGATGCAACAAAAAGGAATAGACGCGGTGAGCCGTACAAACACACACATACAGTTTTGGCGCCAGGCATGGATGCAGTCGCGGGCTGAAGCAGTGACACTGCAGTGTATCCACCTGCTGCTAGATGCAGCCGTATCTATGGAACGGCTGTGTATGACATTTACACGTGATCCAAGTACTCGAGTAATCGCAAAAATAATCGGTGAGTATCCGAGTATCAAAATACTCGTTTGTTGCAGCCCTAAAATACTTATTTATACACCAGTGCTTTCGTTGTAGTCACACATAGTGTATATTTAGCACACCAGCATGTTTTGTTTGTACCCGTTTCTCATCAGTTTAGACGTCATTACCATTAAGAAGCTTGAAAGTAATAATGTAGTAAAGTAATTATGAGATTTTATGTAAAGGCTAAGTTGCTAAATATGTGGCAGAAATGGTCTCCAGTTAAAGGCCCCTGTTAGCCCTACGATGCATTTATTCACGACACCAAACTCATTTCATCCATCTTAGAAATGGAACCATCACGGGCTACTCCATCCCGACTCCTGGTGAGAATAACATCTGCTGAGAGGAGCTGATTTGCATCCAGTAAAAGCTAGCTTCCTTATGTCGAAATGTGGTCATGTCTCTTCACTCACATGCACAATGTAGAGGCAATTTCTGAGCAGTATCTGTTAGGGACATACTGCAGAGGAAAAAAGGGGATTTTATTCTAAAGTAAAAGACGGAGGGAAAAAAAACACGTATTTTAAATTAGCTCCAAATTTCTTATGGCTCTGTAACACTTTAGGCCTTGTCTTTTTCACATCATCAAGTACCCTTGGGGAACCAATTAAAAATAATATGAATGATATTGCTGTTCCCCATTGCAAGCACAACACCTCTTCACAGGCCATCTGCTTTTATGGATTAAATCTAAGAATGCAAGAAAAAAAGCAGGTTCAATCTGCCTCCTATTATCATAGACTTCATGCCACTGCAGGTCTCTGACACACACGTCATATCAATAACCCCAAACTGAGCACTGGAAATTCTAGTGAGAGAGGGGAAGCGTTCATGGAGCACAAGGCAAGAGAAGTTCAAAGAGGTCGGCTAAGTTGCCTCCCGCGCCATCAAACCAGCTCCAACTCTTCAGAAACGTATTTAATCCATTAGTAATTTTAGGAATTGGTTAAAATCTTAAAATTAAATAAAGCAAAGCAAAAATCCACCAACATCAGGGGCCCATTACTCACAATTTGTTATTCAATCAATCATTAATAAGGCTCTATGAATAGCAGTGTGATGGACAAGAGTTGGAGCAGAAGGCCAGTGTTGCTGATGCATCAAAATCTGTGCAAGCACAGGACCGGGCAGCCATGCATACTCCACAATGCCATGCATAATGTATAGCTATTGGGTGCTGACGTGCTGCTGGATCATGGCTTCATGGCAGCTTTTCAGCTGAGAAATGGGCTCTTTAAATCACTCGATCCGCTCTTTTATTAAACAGCTTTGCTTTGTCACTGCAGACGTTTACTTTGCAATAAGCAGGGATAGATTTGTTTCAGGGCTGAAGGAAAGAAGGACCAAGTAGACCAGATCTGAGTCCAGGTTTAACACCCATAGACGTTGTGTGTTTTTACCGGTCCTCAGAACACAATTACTGATTTAGTTTATTTTTAAATATTCAACATTTTGTTCAGGACCATTCTGGACAAGGACGTGAGACAAAATCTGTACAGTTTGGAAAGCTCAAAGACCGAAAGGTGCTAAAAAAAAACTTCTGCGGACAAGGACGACGCCTTCACAGCACGCTCTGCTGATAAAGAACAGAATCTAAAGAACTGTGTGTGAATCAGAAAAAGCACACTGTGCTGAAATGTGTTAATTCTTTGCTCAATGCCACAAAAGAATGGAAATTCTGACACACTCCCTGCTGGTATGACTAGAGTGTTCTTTTACAGGTAACCAAGTGACAGGTTGCAGGTATTAATGCTAATGTAAACCTTGAAGCAGCGTTCTCCAAACACATGGTTACATACCAGTACCTGTACAAGGCTGCAGCACAGGAAAAAAATAATTAATTTTATTTCACTTTTTAACTATCAGCGTCTGAGGGTCTTTTATTTTGAAAAATAAAAAGCTAGATTTGCTGTCCATCACACCTGTGTGCACATCTTGACACACACCCTTCTGTCACAGCTAAAATTAAGCCTGCAAGCTAGCTAAAGTGAACGAATGGATCCGAGACCCATTTGTGGACCATGTCCATCCTGCAGCTGCTTGAGACTGCAGATGGCGGTACGACTTCTGATGTTCTGGATCAAAGTGAAGATGGAATGAAGGTCATGAGATCACCATAAAAGCACTAAAGCACTAAAACCTTGTTCCATTCCTGAGCGTGCCTTCTCTCTGTACCAGTCCCCTGTCGGGGACTATAGCCATCAAGCTTATTTCATTGACTTCTATGGTGATAATACCAATTCTCAGCTGGTGTTAATATATTGATTTCCATTGCACAGCAGAATTCAGCTTTTATTGTGCTAATCTGTTATTCTGGAAGTATTCTGTCTATTATTGATATATTGTTGATTATCTGATAATCCATAGAGCAAGTGTTATGTAAGGCAACAGAAATAACTTCAGATGAATAATGAATCAATCTGTCAGCGCATTATCTCCACTCTCCATCTCTCCCTTTTAGGCTGGATGGTGCATCGCTGTGGGAGTCTAGTTGTCACCCTGGCAACTAGCATGGTGTAGGCAACAACCTTAGACAGAAAGCCCAGCGGTGACTTCCCCCCCTTTCCATTCCAATATCATTCATCTGTGTGCAGTGACCCTCACAAGCAGCAGCAGCAGTGTGAACATTCCCTCCCTTTTTCCTAGGAAAAAAAAAAATTTAAAAAATAAAATATATCTAAAAGGTTAGGTTAAAATAGAAAGAGAACAAATTGGGCCAAAGTTTAAAGATGGTGACATCAGCAATGAGCAGAGTTGTGGCAGAGGGCCAGAGGAACATATCTGATCACCTGTGAAATTGGGCCAGAGTGTAAAGGACATGTGAGGAGGTCTCGCTACATTTCTCAGACCTAATCAGGCTTAGTAGATACTAGGCATGGGACAGTTCAGGAAAACAATCTGAACCATTCAGTACATGTGGCTCGGTTTGGGGCGTGTGTTTTGTTCGGTTCAGGACATGCACATCAAGTAATGCAGGAAGTCATTTTTCCCACTGGCATGGAGACAAGTGTTGCCAACTTCGCGACCGTCTGCCGACTTTTTTTTGTCAAAAGTGACTTTCTCTGGTCACTTTTGGAGACTGAGTCACGTATTGTTCTGCAGTTATTGTCCTCAACCAGTAGCAGATGTGACCGTGAGCTCCTCCCCTGCCATAAAGCACTGACAGTCCTTTATTTTTTTTATTTTAGATACTTTAATAATCCCAGAGGAAAATTGCCCAAGGACACACAAAAATGACTAGGGAGGAGTTGGGACTGAACCACCAACTTTCCGGTTATTGGACGACCCTGCTCTACCACTGAGCCACTGCTGCCCTTAATTGTGCGCAAAGCTGTCGCTGGTTGTAGTTCGAACACACAAAATATCCATGCATGATGTAAAGTGGGACAGCCAATAGCTACTGTTCTTACTGAGGAGTTGGAGCACCTCACTTCTGGAGCACTAACACAAGCAGTGACAGAATGGAAACTTCAGAGGGGAAACAGCAGCAACACAGTGTAATAACTGATTCTTAAATATGGTAAATGTTGGATAATTAGGCTTTATATTTTATGCGGATCCACAGTGTTTCTAGAGTGTTGAAAAAGAAGAAAAAAACCTCAACAATGTAGAAGTTATATATAATGTTGTACATGTCAAAGCCTTTGAACTCGCTGCATGACCATTCATTTCTTTGGCCTATAGTTTAAGGTCATGCCAGTTCTTTCTCGATATATCAGCTGCACCTTGTTTAATGAAGCGTCAACACACTCCAAAGCTGCGTGTTGCAGACTGGCTTCAATCTCCTCTCCCGTCTTGTCTGATCTTGTCTGCTTTGCTTTAGTAATATTTCTGACAAAGCCTTTATTTATGTGGACATTATGTGAGGGGAAAATCACAAAGGGGGTTGTGCAGTTTGAGGTAACATACAAACATAGATTCTTTAGGCTTTTTTTATGCCTGGCATTATCTCACAACTAGGCTCAAGGCACAGAACCATTGTACCCAGAGAAATCCTGAATTTGTGCCATAAGGGTTGGAAAACCAGGATGGCTTTAACAAAGGATGCAAGTGGCAACCACCACAGCTCCCTGAAACTGATGCCAAAACATTCTGGAAATGGGCTCTGGTGACAATTTGCATCCAGAATCTGCACAGTAATGTTGGATGCTGGTCTCAGCCTGACGGACAC